>NC_081324.1:73567307-73870337 GCF_026419965.1 Kogia breviceps
CCCGGAGCGTGGACAGCGCCCAGGGTGCTGAATCAGGCACGAGGGAGAAGCGCGCAGGCTAGGGCGCCGGGCGGCGGGAGGACCAGAGGAGCGTGACCCGGGGGCCCCCGGGCAGCGGGAGGAGGGCTGTGGGCGCGCAGCCGCGGCAGGGTCCCAAGCGCCTCTCCAGGGAGCGGGCGGGAGGCGCGGCCCTTACCTGGCCGAAGGCGGAGCTGAGCATGGGGCGCAGCTGGTGGAGGAACGGGTCTGCCTCGGACGCGGCGGCTGGAGCGGAGTCCCCGCGACCCGGGGCTCGCAGAGAGCCCCGGAGGCCGAGCGCCGGGGACAGCCCCCGTTCCTCCCCATCCCGCCCGCGGGCCGGCGGCAGCGGCGACGGCGGCGAAGGTCGGGACGCCGCGGCCGGCGGCGCCTCCCGGGGCCTGCAGTGCGCCTGGGGGAGCCCGCGCCGGCTCCCCAGCGCGCCCTCCTCTCGCGGCGCCGGCCAGCACAGGGGCCTCCGCGAACTGGGGTCCCCGGACGGCGGCGGCGTGCCCGGGCAGGGGCCGGGCAGCCGGCGGCTGGACAGCACTGGCTCCCGGGCAGGGCCGTGGCGGGGAGCCCGGCTGCCCCCGCTCGCCGCCGCCGCCTTCAGCAGCGACGTCTTGGACTCGCTTTTAGCGATGTGCGAGCTCATCGCGGCGGGGCCCGCGCTCGCATGGCCCGGCGGGGGCGGCGCGGTGCGGCGCGGCGCTGGGCCCCCGGCGGGCAGAGAGCGGGGCGCCCGGCGGGAGCCGAGCCCGAGGACGCGCTGGAGGCGGGCGCCGTCCCCCGGCCGCTTAAATGCGGCCCCGTCGCCGCCGCCCATGTGACAGCGCAGCCTCTACGCCTGGAGCCCCGAGCTCCCCGGCGGCTGGCGGTGCGAATCTGGGGGGGCCGCCGGCTGTCCCAGAAGAGCCCACCCCCGGCTCCCCGGCGGCCCAGGTACCGCCGCGCCCCGCCCCTTGCCCCGCCCCGCGCTCGAGGAGCCCCGCTTCCCGGAGGCCCCTGGCGGCTGAGGGGGCGCTGCGGCGCGTAGCCGGGAGCGCCGGGAGCGCGAGGGAAGAAGGGGCTTGGCGAAGGCCCCCAAAGATGCCCGGACCTTGGTGGCGCCGGCAGTCCCCCTTAACATGCCCGGAGGTTCCCAAATGACCCAGAACCGCCGGAACGTCCAGAAATGCTGGCGGGGTGCACTGTCCACGGGGTACAACTTTGGAAACGATGACGAGAGAGGTGAAGGAAGTAAACTCAAGACCCAAGGAGGATGAAAGCACGCTATGCATGACACCACCACTACAAAGCCCAGAGGCAGAACGGCGTGGAAGGACACTGCTGGAAGGAAAGGCTCCACTCTGTGGGGGCTTCACCCACTCCCAGCACCCTAGAGTGGGACCAGGTTGACCCTGGTGAAGCAGCCACAGGATGCTCAGTTCTCAGAACAGAAGCCAGGTGGTATCCGCTTCACCTGGGCTTTGCAGGGTCTGGTGATGCTCAAGTCTCAGGTAGGACCCATTTGCTGCCCCTCCAGCTCTTGTCCCCCCTCTCACCCTCTTGCCCTTCTAGATGTTAAAGAAATTCCTGCTCTTGGTAGGCAGCCAGGAAGTCACACAGGACTGGTTTGAATCTCAAACCCCAGCTCTGCCACTTACCATCTGGGGAACTTGGGCAAGTGTCACCAGCCTCTCTGAACCTTGTTTTCCTCTTCTGTAAAATGCAGATAATAATCATAACTAACTTCTCGGTGACATCCGATGACACCATCACATAAAAGGCCTAGTCTAGTGTTTGCAACAGGGCCGCACGTGCAGCTAATCTAGCTCCCTTCCCTCTGCGCCTATGAGGCCCCATCCCCTCAGATGGGGATGTTTAGTAATCAGATACTGGCGATTTGAAGGAGTGGGGTGTGAACCTCCCAGGCTCTCCCTGTTCTGGTCTCTGGCCCTGATGCCATCCATGTAGGAGAACAGGGCAAGTCTGGTCACCGCTTCGCCTCAATAGAAGGATAGATGGACAGATGCTACACTTCACTCACGCCAGGGGTTCATCCTTCTCTGCACTTTCTGCATATGCAGACATATCATTCCATATGCAAGGAATTAAGAAAAACAGGATGGGTGGGAAAAACAACTGCTCAGAGGCCAAAGCAAACAAGAGAAGTTTCTCTTGTTCTCCAGCAACTGTTCCCCAGCGCACAGGCTCTCAGGGGCTGAATTGCCACATCAAAGCCTGGGTGTTTAGGAACTCCCAGGTTCCTAAAGCACAAATACTGAGGCCGGCTGGGGTGCAGTAGCCCTGAAGCCTCATTGCCATGTCCACTCTCTCGGAGTCTGAGGTCAATCAGTGTCTTACCTGTTCCAGCCCTGAGAATAATCAGTGTTGGGCAGGATTAACAACAAATGTACATTCTGGATAAATCACAGGAGATAAAGTACCTTATCCGAATCCCCCAGGAGCTTTTGAAAGCAGTGGGCTGAAGGGTATTCTAAATCTCCGCTATGCACCTCTTGGTGAGCTTTCTGAAATTCCCTAAATATTCTTGGGCGAGACCTCAGTCAGAGATTAGTTTCTGAAAAAAACGAAGAACTTGGTTACATCACCTATGATCTTAGAGTAAATAAAACAAAGCAAGATTATGTTCGTGGAGCAAATGGATGAAACACTTGCCTCCAGATCCTGGATTATCATGGATGTAGGCCAAGATGCCATTTCATTTGTAAGATTCGTTAATCTGGTCATTTACTTAACAAATCCGTCTAGAACCAGGCACTGTGTTAGGCACCTGGGATACACAGATTCATCCATTCATTCCACAAACATTTGAGTGCCTGTTGTTTGCCAGGCACTGCGTTAGGTACCAGGGACCCGGTGGTGAACAAAACAAAGTCTGTATCCCTGGCAACAAATGAACAACTAGAGATGCACAGATAATTAATAGTGACCAGCTGGTGGTTTAGTGCTGTGAAGAGATTAAAAGCAGGTAGGAGAGGGGGGCTTAATGGAGGGTGCTATCTTAGCTGGTGATTAGGGAGGGCCTTTCTAAGGAGGGGATGTTTGAGCAGAGGTCATAATGAAGGGAGGGAGCAAGGCAGGCATATATTCAGGGGAAGCACTTTTCTGGCAGAGGGGAGACAGTTCAAAGGTCCCGAGGAGGGGATGAGCTCAGTCACAGAGAAGCAGAGACCAGTGGGCTGGCGTGTGCAAGGGGGAGAGTGACAGAGATGAAACTGGAGAGGAAGGCAGACGCCAGAGAGTCCAGGGCTTTGGGGTTTTGTTGTTGTTGTTGTTTGTTTGTTTTTTGGTCACGCGGCATGCGGAACTTCCCCGACCAGGGATCGAACCCATTCCCCCTGCATTGGAAGCACGGAGTCTTAACCACTGGACCACGAGCGAAGTCCTCTGGAAGTCCAATTTGGTTTTTTTTTAAGTGTCAAGAGAAGCCACTAGCAGGTCTGTAGTAGAGGCGAGGCATCTTGTTGTTTACGTTGTTGGAGGAGCATTGGCGGCTTTGCAGCAAGTCCATTGCTGGATGTCGGTGTGGCAAGGGGGAGACGGTCGGGTGCTGTTGTGTGGCGCAGGCGAGAGAGGGTGGTGGTTTGGACTAGCTTGATAGTGGGGGAGGCGGGAAGGAGTGGTCAGATTCAGGAGATGTGTAAAGAATCACGGTACGATTCAGTTCCTGCTCTCCGGGAATTTGCAAAAACAAAAAAGAGAGGATAAACCCCGCTATAATATAATGGGTAGCGTGCAATAAGGGAAGGACGAGCAGGCTGACATGGGAGCACCAAAGTGGAACCCTTAGGGGAGTTGGAGAAGCATCAGAGAGGGTGACATTTGAGCTGCGTTTTGAAGAAGTGAAATTCCACCAGGTGAATAAGGAAGGTAAAAGGAAGGTCATTCCAGGCAGGGGGGACAGCTTCGGTGAAGGCTTGGGAGTGTGAACCTGCAGAGGGTGTTTGGAAACTGTCTAGTGGTTTGGTGGGGCGGCGGGGGGGGGGGGATAAGGGCTGGAAGACAGGCCTGGAAAGGTGGTTGGAACCAGACCATGAAGGCTCTGGAATGTGATATTCAGGAGTCTGTCCTTTATTCTACAGACAACAAAGAGTCCTCTAAGGTTTTATGAGTGTATATAGGACATAAGCAGAACTGTGTTTTTGAAGATCGTGCTGAAGTATCGTGGAGTAAACTAAAAGGACACTGAAGGCAGGACCAACCAGTAAATTAGGTTCATTTATGTAACAAGATGCTTGAGTGCCCACCATGTGCTAGGCATTGGGAACAGAGCAGTAAATAAGGGAACATATCATGCCTTTCTTTATGGACTGTAAGCCTGATGGGAAGGTAATAAGGCCTAAATGTAGAGGCTGGGTCGGATTTAGGAAAAATTTCAGAAATGTCACCGTTAAGACATGGGAAGTTCTGCGTGTGGAAAATGAGAATGGCTTGCCTCTCTGATTATTGCTATAATGGGAGTATAGTTACTGCAAAGTGTCCTGCCACGTAGAAATAATTTTTTAAATAATCCTTTTGGATTGTGCATATTTTTATAGCTTTAAAAGCACTTTCACATAAAGCCTCTCACTTGCCTTTAAATGTTATACAAATTATAATTATTAAATAATTACATGTTGTTATATTATTTGACTGCAAAACCCTTGGTGAAAGTTATGCCAAAGAAGAGCTGTTTTGGAGTGCTGGAAAGACACAAGGGCAGTGAAATAGAGAAGATGGGTCTGGGACCCAACATTAGTCTAGAGAGAACAGTGTGTTTAACTATCTTTGCGTCTCATTTCTTTTTTTAAAAAATAAATTTATTTATTATTTATTTTTGGCTGCGTTGGGTCTTCGTTGCTGCGCGCGGGCTTTCTCTAGTTGCGGCAAGCGGGGGCTACTCTTCGTTTCGGTGCGCGGGCTTCTCATTGCAGTGGCTTCTCTTGTTGCGGAGCACGGGCTCTAGGCGCAGAGGCTTCAGTAGGTGGTGGCACACGGGCTTAGTTGCTCCGCGGCATGTGGCATCTTCCCGGACCAGGGCTCGAACCCGTGTCCCCTGCACTGGCAGGCGGATTCTTAACCACTGCACCACCAAGGAAGTCCCTGTGTCTCATTTCTAAGAGCATCCATTCAGATGAGTAAGGCAGGGTTAAGGGCAAAATTCTTAAAATGTACACGGATCTCTCATTTAAAATACCTCCGTCTGATGTTGTCATGTCCCTGTAGCAAACTCCTTTAAAAAGTGTTCTGTCCTGAACAGAACCGTATGTCACGTTCAGAGTCGTGAAAAAGGTGGGGAGCATTTGGACAGCGGTGCTTGGATTACTTCTCCAGGACGTTTCTTGTCTAGCTGGTTCCTTTCTGCCATTGTCAGAATCAAATTCCGTACTTAATCTCTTCCTTGTTTTCAGATGACAAAAATCTCTCTGTTAGGTTTCAGAAAGCTGGGATTACAAAATGTTCTTATGGCTTTAAGTCCTCTGTGGTGATTGGGGAACTTGGGAAAGGATTGGATGAGAATTTTTTTCCAGGGGGTGGGGGGAGGGGACAGTCAGTGGACTGAACAGGGGATTCCTTTTCAGAAACTGCCTTTGGACCCAAATGTTCATCACTTAAGAGGATTCCAAAATTTTTAAAATAAAATGAAAAGGGATGTGGGTTATAAGAATATATATGCATATGTCAAAACTGAGCTGTACATTTGAGACTAGACATCCTGCTGTGTATAAATTATAACTCAATACAAAGAAAAATCAAACAAGTGGGACAGACAGAGCAAAAATAATTAATACTGACAAGTAGAACCAACTACCAAACTGTTTTAGGGACGTGAATTATGATTTTCAAAATAGTGGTGACTGAATTCCACTGGGAAGAGGCTCTGACAGTGAGGCTAAGGTTGTCACGAGCTGATTAATGGCCTACGTAGGAACGTAGGCCATTAACCATCCATGGTTTTGGGGGTGCAGTTTGTACCCCTCCTCCTAGCTAGCAACTTCTGTATTTATTTGTTCCCTGGTTTCAAGGGCAAAGGAGAGAAAAAGCACAGATGAGAGAAATTCTGTCCCCTACCGATGACTGATTGGTCAGAAGTTACCATCTCCTTTTAAGAACAGCATACTTGATCTCCAAATATTAAATATATCATCATCATCATTCTCATTCAGAATATTCCTTATTTTCTTTCCCTAGTCCAAAGCAGTTCTCAGCCTCTCTGAGATCTTGACTGGATACAGGAAGTGAACTCACCCTCCGACCCTCGCCCCGCCGTTATTCCTTTAATACTAATGCCACACACCCCTGTACTCTAGCAGTGTAGACACACGCACCCCATATACAATTCACCGGAAGTCACCATTACATCCATAAAGTTTCCATCAGCTGAAATGCAACCCATGTTCAGATGACCTAAGGACACTCCAACCATGGTGGCCTCCTTTATTATCTGTCTCCCCCACTAGACTGTATGTTCCATGAAAGCAGAGACAGGGTCTGTTTTATTCACTAGTAGATATCCCACACCTAGCAAGGTGACTGACACATAATAGCATAGTAGGTAGTCACCTGACATTGAGTGAATGAGTCACAAATTGAAAGAAGCAAAGCATTCATTGTTTTTATAGAAATTAGTCCCCTATGCTTGGACTCAGTGGGGGGCAGGGGATGGAACTGAAAGAAGATTCTACATGATTTGGTTTGCTTTCCTCCTTCAGACAGATCGTTTCTGTCATCTGTATATACAACCTAGATCCTGAGTGACCAGCCAGCATAAAGGTACATGTGACCTTCAAGGACCAGCCATGTTTGTGCCACAGGCAGGAGGGCTCTATGCTCTAATTGCCTGTGAGTTCTATCCAAAATCTGAGTCAGCCAACGGTCCAGTCTGTGAGCAGGGCAGTTACATCTGCAGCACTTGGAGATGAGCCTGGCCCAGCACCAAGCAGACATCCTGGTACCGCACGGTTGCAAACAAAGTAGCAAAGGAGGCTCACAGTGCTGCAGGGACAGGTAGAGCTGCTCATGAAATCACCTAGGGACTTCCCTGGCGGTCCAGTGGTTAAGACTTCGAAGGCAGGGGGTGTGGGTTTGATGCCTGGTCAGGGAGCTAAGATCCCACATGCCTCGCGCCCAAAAAACCAAAACATAAAACAGAAGCAATATTGTAAAAAATTCAATAAAGACTTTAAAAATGATTCACATCAAAAAAAAAAAAAAAAAAAAGGAGATCACCTAAAATAAGAGCCTCTCAACAGACTTACGTATTAGCAGAAGGATGGGAGGCACTTGGGAGCGCAAAGATATAACTATTTACCAACTGATATGGACGTATTTCAATATTTTCACAACCAGAGCATGTCAGCTGACTTCCGGTCCAAAGTATCAGTAGAACTATACCCACCACAGGATGCTCAAGAAGCCTTTGCTTCCTTGGAAGCTGCCGTTTCCACGTTTTTAGATTTAGCTACATAGGCAATATCTTTGCCCTGGACATCTAAACATTGTGGTTCTTGCTAACAGGGCCTTTCTGGGAGGCTCCTTCCCTTACAGAGTACCGAGATAATTTTCCTGAAGCAAGGATGACATCACCGGCCTGAAGGCGGATCCAGGCAACTGCCCTATCTGGGGAACAATCATTCCTGCAGGTATGTGACTCACAGAGAGCAAGGGAGAGAGAGAGAGAGAGAGAGAGAAGAGGAGAGGAGAGAGAGAGAGAAATTCAGAGACCTTATCAAGCAGACCTCTGGTCTCCCAGCTCTGTCACAGCCAACCCCGTCGTCCCTGGGCTATGTGTAACCCAGCAACAAGGATGGACCCGAGGACCAGCTGGATGAGAAAGGTCTGGGAGCTAAACTCTCCGAAGATGCTCAGCCTTTCATGGAGGAGGCCTTTTAGAAGAGATCTGGCAAATTCTCTGCCCTGGCAACTTCACTTTCTGTTCTCTTTTTATCTGCTTTCTGTATTTCCAATTAATCTTGGAATGAGAGCCCAAGGCAAGAAGCCAGTGGTGCCTGAGGAACGCTACAGAACAGACTGAGCCAGGGAGACAAATGCCAGCGAGGGACCCCACAGCAAAGAGACAGACACCGTGAGCAACTCTCCCGTTACCATGAGGCTTGCGAGGCGTGTGTGCGGGTCTCCGCGTTGGCACCATCTGCCATTTCCTCAGGAGGACAGAACAAATCAGTGAGGCATGGAGATTAGATTATGTAACGCTCGAGGATTGCTGTTTTCAAAGGGGAAACAAATGGAACGAATTGCTTTGCTTGTCAGAGTCATGTCACTAAAGGAGACCCGTTCCCTCCTCTTCCAAGAGGACCTCATTAAAGAGGGGGGATGATTTTACAGACTGAGAGAATGTGAGACCACAGTCGACTCCATTCACAAGAGCAAGTCCTATGTCCAGAATTGCACTGATAAATCCTCGTCTGGTCCCCTAGCCTGAAAAAAATGACTATTCAGCCACTACCTAAAAGGCACCAACACGGCAAGAAACATAACTGCCTGTTGCCAGCCACCAGATTCAGAACCTGTGCGCCTTGCCTGAAATGAACTCTCTTGCTTCTGGGGAAGGAAGCAGCATCTAATTTTGAGTCCAGTGGGGTCACAGGTATATTCAGAGCTCTAAACAAGCGCTTCTTTGATACAGTGGGAACACGTTCTTAAAGTACATGCATCAGAAGGAGAATTCATTGCATAATTGGTTAATTTGGATAATTTGGTCATTTCCGGGCTTCTCTCAAAATGCCCAGCATAATACTTTTTATAGAATGTTCAGTAGATCCGAAGAATGAACAAATGATAATCTTGAACCTACTGCCAAAGGGCCATTCCTAAAGACACATTGTCTAAGACACCAAGATTTAAATGTTGGGTGTTTATTCAACTTGGAAATGAAGCCCGCTGTACCAGATATTTTCTATGTACCCTTTTCGATCCACCGTCTAGCCTGGGATGCTCCCCTGTACAGACTCCATCCACTTGACCCTCTAGCTTCCATATGTGTACAGCCAGTGGGAGGCAGCAGCAGCAGACTGGAGGGCAGGGCAGTGAGGGTGAAGTATTTATTTCCCTGGTTCTCTCCCTGCCAGATCGCCTCAGGTCGGTCATGCTTTTTGATAAAAGGTCAGCGCTCCCTCTCAAGGCAGCCCTTTCCACACAGCTCTCTTGCTGGGTTCTGGAATTTCTCCCTCCCTTCAACTTCTAGATCTAGGAATGGTAAAGACCCCAGTTATCCCTAGCCCCCTGGGTACTGCACTACCCCTCTGGCTTCCTTACACTCTACCCAAACCTTTGTAAATAGTCCCTTTATTAAAACCTCCTCAAATTATCCAATTTGAATGTACCATCTGCTTCTTATACAGAACCTGACTGATACACCTACCACACATGTCAGTCTGTTCCAGGCCCTGCACCACAGTTTAAAAAAAAAAAAAAAGAGTAGCAAAATTAATAATACAATATGCTACTACTTTATAGTTGTTCTCAATGTTCACCTTTTCACAAGGCTATAATAACAACTAATTCTTACAACGTAATTGTGCAGTAGTGTTTGTGTGAGCTAAATATAATTCGAGAACAAGCTTTTTCATGCCATCAAAATTCATGTGAACAAGTATAAAGAGAGAATTGCAGAACTGATGCCCCCGACTTGAGATTTAGCAGAAGATTTATTCCAATATTTAAATCAACCACGCAGATATTCAAATGCCTACTACATGGCCAGAAAGATGGAAATCTTACAGTGAGGAATAACATCTCCACGGGCTCTGACATGATGAAATGCGGTCTTGTTTTATGCTGTAAATGTGTTCCTAAAAAGTTGAATAGAGATTGTATTTCCATAAATCAGATAATATATTGTATGATCAGGGGGACCTCACTATTTGAATAATAATTTGGTAAAATAATCACCCTTTGATCTTTTGAACCAATTCTGTTTTTTCATCCATCTAAAGTACTTCAAATGAAATTTATCTTTAGTCTGTAGGGAGGATTGGTCTCCTTCCGTGCTCCTGGAATAGCAGAAATTGTGAAATGGAATTCAGAGGAAAGATAAGGGAACTACCATTTATAGACCACACATAGAATGCTAGGCAATTTGCATCTGTTAGCACATTTAATCCTGGAGGTAAATGCATATTCTACCATTCCCTTATTTTCTCCTTCTGAAAAATAAAAAAAAACCAAAATATTACTTTGGCAGGTGTGGAATTCAAAATCCATTTTTTTTAAAATGAGAAAGCAAGGCAAAAATATTATTCAGTGAAGGATCATAAACACCACAGTATTCCCCTACCTCAATGGCTTTCCAATGCTCTTAGGATCAAGTCCAAAATTGTTCACAGGGCCACCGTTCTGCCTCAGTTCTCTTGACCATCCAGGCTTCTTCCCACTTGAAGGCCTTTGCGCTCTGTCCCCAGATCTGTCTGCAACCTCTTCCTCTCCCTTCTTCTCCAGACTAACTCAGACTCACCCCTCCAGTTTCTACTCGGTTGACCCTTTCCAGGGAATGTCTGTCTCCCCAGCTGGGCCTGTGTCCCTAGATCCGAACACCAGTGAAGAGCTGAAGACTCAATTGTTGCCTGACTGAACCCAGGAGGGCTGCCCTGCCTGATGGTGACCATTTCTACCAATTCTTTGGTCCCAGGGGCCCAGCAAGATATCTCTCAAAAATGAAAAGGTCAAAAGAACCTCTTTGAGGTTCTGGAAGATCTTTGCTTTCTCTCTCCCCCTCAAGTGTATACCTAGGCACTCCAAGACCTGGAGCTCCAGCTGAGATGAAAACACGACTGTACCAAGTCCCAGAGAGAACATAACGTTCCTTTAGCCTCGCACCTTGGGATTGTTTGGCGTCCAGCCACGTGACTTTTGGAGGCTGCGCATGCGCAGGAGGATTAGTCCTCGTTTTCTGTCCACCCTTGCCCAGATGTTGCAGCTGCGCATTTCAACCTGGTACGCTTAAAAGCGGGAGGCAGTGTAGGAATGGGAAAGAGATTCAGGAGGTCATTGGGGGCGGTCAGGGTGGGCTTGGGATGTATTGAGCATCGCCCAGTTGCAGGCATTGGACTAAATTACCCCAAGGGCTTTATGTAGTAGGGATTGCTGTGTCTATTTACAGATAGAGGAACTGAGGCTCCTGTGGTTTGGGGGACTTGGCCACAGGCATAGGTAATGACAGTCCTGGGATCTGAACCAAGTTTCTCTGACTCCCAAACGCCCAAGCTCTCTTAGGCCCTCCCTCATCTTTCAAAAGTAAAGTTTGTTTTCCCGAAGTGTGGTCACCACTGGGAAGTGGTTCCCTCTCTCCATCCCGAGTAACTCTGAGCCAGCTGCCTGCCTGCGTTCATGTCCTGGCTGTATGATTTCAGACAAGTCATGTCACCACTGAGCCTCATCATCATCTGTGAAATGACAATATTGCCTGCCTTCCGCTACTCGGGAAAATTAATTCTTCTAACAAAAATGTAGTGATGCCTACCAGATGCCAGGTACTGTACTATGTAAGTTCGCGGTGTGCAAAAACAGAAGAGATCATGTAATTAAATGAGATAGAGTATGAACATGCGAATAAGCTCCAAAGCCCTTTAATAATATATGTAGTGTGTTAGATGGTAGCAAGTGCTATGGATAGAAAAGAGGCAGGGAAGGGGAATAAGGAGCGTATTGCTTGGGTGCAATTTTAAGTAAAAGTGTCAGGGCAAGGCCTCCCTGAGATGTTGGCATTTGAGGAAAGACCCGAGGAGATGAGGGAAGAAAATGTGCCAGGAATTGTTCTAGAAACCTGGGCAAGTTTGGACCCATTTCCCCTTAAGAACAGATGAGATCTAAAATGGGCCTGGCAGCCGCAAGGAAGATTGCAGTGCTCCTGCGGGCCTCCCTCATCCAACAGTGGGCAGTGCTGCTGTGGGTTTCTCACAGCTGGCTCCAGAGGAAGTGAAAATAGCCTGTCACAGGTATGAGGATTCACAGCCGACAAGCTCTTCCCTTGCACCTCCAGAGGAGTTGGTGTTTCCATCAGCTAATCAGAGAAGGGTCAGCCATGCCCTTGGAAATGTCTACCTTTTGCTCCATTGAAAACTGAGAGAAGCAGGAAGACAGATTTAGGACCTGTACTGACATTTTGCTGGAATGTCCCATCCCAAACACATGTAGAGGCTCATTCACACAGATGCATCTGCTCAAAGCCCCTAACATAGATATAAGGGTGCTGGCATGTGCCTGATTACAGACCCAAAATCTCTGCACAGAGAAGCCTAGAAGTCTGGGAGAAAAATATCAAGCCAGGCCTTGGCCAGCTCTCCTTTCAGCAAATGTTTAAAAAAAAAAAAAAGTGTATATCACAGGAATCAGGATGAAGGGATAGAGCCCTATGACTATCCAAACTGGGAGGCCACTGAATCCAACAGACTGAGGCCCAGAGAGAGAAGGTTAGCTGTCCAAGGTCACACAGCAAGTCTGTGAAAAATCCCAGTGAATTCATGCCACCAACAAATACTTTTTGAGTGCCATATATGTGCCAGGCACTGTTCTAGGCACTAGGGTTACAGCAGTAATCAAAAGAGACAAAAATTCCTGTCCTCCTGGAGCTGACATTCTAATTGAAGGAGACAGAAAATAAAATGATAAATTAGTAATATATGTAGTGCGTTGGATGATGGCAACAGACACAGAGAGAAGTGAGGCAGGGAAAGGGGACTGGGAGTATACTGTGTCGGTGCGGCTTTAAGTAGAAGGGTCAGGGAAGGCAACGCTAAGAAACTGGCATTTAAGCAAAGACCCGAAGGAGGTGAGGGAGGAAGACAGGCCAGTATCTGGGGAAGAGTGTCCCAGGAGGAGGAGGCAGAGCCAAGGCCCCCAAGGCAGGAACATTCCAGTAGTGTTCCCAGGAGGAGCAGAGGAGCCACATCATGTATGAGCTTTGTAGGCTGCTGTGAGGACTGTGGCTTTTACTCCAGATGAAATGGAAAACCACCGGAGAGTTTGGGGCAGAGAAATGACATCATCTGACCCAACAAAAAGTCTGAAGCTATGGCTGCTCATTGGTTCATTCATTCGATCATTTAGTCAAGCCTCTTAGGTGCCAGGCACTATGCTGATGACAAGCCAGACTCCCCCAGAGCGAGCCACAGGGTACTTGAGTGTGTATTTCGTGCTGATTGGAGAGTCCAGAGCAAGGAGAAGGGAGGCTGGGCCGTGGCCTCCCCTGACCACTTGCCTTCCCTCCTTGCCCTGAGGCCCAGGGCAAAGGGCCCCAGGTAGCTTCAGGGCTCCGTGATCCGGAGGCTGCTAGAACCTGCAGGTTATAAATAGCATCTCCTGTGGCTGGGAGTCAAGCTGCTCAGTCTGAATGTCTCAGAGGCTCAGAGCCACAGCCCCCTGAACTGTAACATCACTTCCCAACCCCACCACCCCATCCTGGGCTCCCTTGCTGACCCCCTAATCAAAGCCGGGCCTCTGCTTCTCACCATGACCCTCTCTGGCCCTGTCACTCTCCTCTGATTCCAGGCTCTACATCCTGGAGCACCAGGAGGCCCACTGCTTCATTAGCTCTGGGAGGCAGGATTGTATAATATTTAAAAGCTCAAGATCTGTACTTGGGGACTTCCCTGGTGGCGCAGTGGTTAAGAATCTGCCTGCCAATGCAGGGGACACGGGTTCGAGCCCTGGTCTGGCAAGAACCCACATGCTGTGGAGCAACTAAGTCCGTGTGCCACAGCTACTGAGCCTGCGCTCTAGAGCCCGTGAGTCACAACTACTGAGCCTGTGCACCCAAAGCCCATGCTTCACAACAGAAAAGCCACCGCAATGAGAAACCCGCGCACCGCAACAAAGAGTAGCCCCCGCTCGCTGCAACTAGACAAAGCCTGCGTGCAGCAACAAAGACCCAACGCAGCCAAAAATAAATAAATTAATTTAAAAAAAAAAAAAGATCTGCACTTGGGCCCACCTGGATTTCAGGCCCAGCTCTGCTGCTTCCTGGCTGTGTGACCTTGGGCAAGTCACTTCACCCCGGGAGCCCCATATTCCTCATTCATAATAACAATAGTATTATAGTGGGACTTCCCTGGTGGCACAATGGTTAAGAATCTGCCTTCCGGTGCAGGGGACATGGGTTCGAGCACTGGTCTAGGAAGATCCCACATGCCTCAGAGCAACTAAGCCCGCAAGCCACAACTACTGAAGCCCGCACTCCCTAGAGCCCACGCGCTGCAACTACGAAGCCCACGCACCGAGAGCCCATGCTCCGCAACAAGAGAAACCACCACAATGAGAAGCCCAGGCACCACAACGAAGAGTAGCCTCTGCTTGCTGCAGGTAGAGAAAGCCCATGCGCAGCAACGAAGACCCAACGCAGCCAAAAACATTTTAAAAAATTAAAAATTTTTAAAAAGAATAGTATTATAGTAATAATATCAATACTATTGTGATGTTATGATGATGATAATAATACTACCTACCTCACGGAACTGAAGTAGGTACTATTCAACAAGATACTCCACATAGAGTGCTTAGCCCAGAGCCTGGCTTATAGTAGCTGCTCAATTAATGGAGTGACCATCCCTGTGCTCAATTAGATTATAATCCGGAGAAGGGTAATAATAAATAAGAAAATGACAGCTTTCACCTAATCTACAGAACATCTACCATGTGTTTGAGGTATGGGCTCCTGACATCTAATGCCGTACGTCTAATCTTCATAACCAAGCCAATTTCACCATCTCCATCTTACACAGGAAGAAACAGACTCAGAGAGAGCTGTATGACTTGTCCAAGCCATACGGTACCCGGTGAGGCAGAATCTGACATCAGCAGAAAGGCTTAACCAGCCCCCGTCTGACCGTGGGGACATGTGCAGACACTTGCTCCTAGCCGACCCCACACGTGATGTGCCACTGAGTGGAGGTAGGGGGTCAAGGGAAAGAAGAGGGCAGGTGGGCGGGGGTGCAAGATACCTCTGCTTCCTCTGACCATCCCTCCCACCTCCTGAGATAAGAATCCCTCTCTCTGCCACCTCCCCAAAGCCTAGATTAGCTCTCCTTTGGGTGATATTGAATAAAATTCTCTCTGTCTAATGGCTCCCAAAAGATGATCTGTCTGTTTAATAATTTTTAGATGTTACACACATTGTTTAAGGATGAAGGTGATGGTGACATTCTGGCTTCACTGACCACCCCCCACTTTGATCCTCCAGAGTTGTATCTGGTCATTCTCCAAAACCCCCAGGTTCCAGAGAAATCTCTTTAAGTCCCCATCCCCTACCATCACCATACTGGAAGCCTTATGAAATAGTAGAAACGGCATGCATTTGGGAGTGAGATAAATCTGGGCTCCCTCTTGTCTCTGTCATTTCCTAGCTGTGTGACCTCGGGCAAGTCACTTGACCTCTCTGAGCCTCATTCATTTAGCTAATGCATATTTAGCAACGTGGTCAGGAAGAAAGTGACATTTATTCTGAGACTTGAATGGTGAGAAGACCTACAGGCACAGAAGCCTCGAGAAGGGAATAACTTTGGTGTGTGGAGCTGGTGTGGTGGGAACAGAGTGAGCCGGGGGAGAGAGGGAGATGAGGTCAGAGAGGCAGGCAGGGGCCAGACCACAGAGTGCCCAGTGACGAGAATCCCAACTTCTCACGCTTGTGCGCGTTTGGTGGGATGATGCATAGATCTAGCACAGGACCTGGCATACTGTGGGCGCTCAATACGCAGTAACTATCATGATGATGAGTTTTCCTTGTCCTCCTCCTCCTCCCAGGGACCCTCGTGTCCGTCTCCTGCCTCTTAACCCCCTCTGCCCCACGGTCTCTCCCTGATCCCGGGAAAAGGACAAGGAGTCAGCAAGTATCACAGCAGGAAGGAGGAAGCATTCCCCATTCTCTCCCCCGCCCCAAACCCTCCCACCGTAGCCCAGTGATTTTCCTGCCTCTCACAAGGCGATTTTATTAAACATCTCGAAAAAATATTCTCTCACTCCCTCTCTCTTTATTTATAAAAATCAACTTAACACCCTGCTCCTTTGTTCTATTTGGAAACTGGAACAGCCTGGTTTATATTTAGCTGAAATCCTGCTCCTTTCCCCACAGATTCCAGCACAGCCCAATGAGCTAGAGGGGCTAAGGAAGGAGAGGGGGAGAGGGGGCTGGGGGAGGAAAGGGCCATGGGAAGAACAGGAGGTGCTGTCCCCCAGGGGCCCAGGTCTCCGCTAAATCCGAAGGACCTGGAAGGGTAGGAGCTGAACAGTCCTTCCCAATACTTGGGATGATCCAAGTCCGGGCTTTGCCCATCATCCTGTCACTCTCTAGTCCCATTCAGGTATCCCCAGAACAAGAGACGGGGAGATAGAATATGGAGAAGAAAGACCCCAACCCTAATCTGGAACCAGGCTTGGAAAGGCAGTATAAGGCGGTCATTAAGGATGTGGGTCTGGGTTCACATGCAAACTCTCCTCTGCCCCTCACGAGCTGGCTGCCACCAGGGAAGTTGATGTGCTCGTTACAGTGCCTGGCACATAAACAGTGGCCGTCATTATCAATCACTGTGGGCTGAAGGAAAGCTCTCACTCCTCAAACTTCAAGGCTCTCCTCAAAAGCTGCTTCCTCCGTGAAGCCTTCCCAGATTAAAACTCATCTCATGGGGCTTCCCTGGTGGCGCAGTGGTTGGGAGTCCGCCTGCCGATGCAGGGGACGAGGGTTCGTGCCCCGGTCCGGGAAGATCCCACGTGCCGCGGAGCGGCTGGGCCCGTGAGCCATGGCCGCTGAGCCTGCGCGGCTGGAGCCTGTGCTCCGCAACGGGAGAGGCCGCGACAGTGAGAGGCCCGCGTACCGCAAAAAAAAAAAACAAAAAAAAACTCATCTCTTCAGTGGCTTCCCTGGTGGCGCAGTAGTTAAGAATCTGCCTGCCAATGCAGGGGACATGGGTTCGAGCCCTGGTCCAGGAAGATCCCACATGCCACAGAGCAACTAAGCCCGCAAGCCACAACTACTGAGCCTGCACTCCGCAACAAGAGAAGCCACCGCAATGAGAAGCCCGTGCACCGCAATGAAGAGTAGGCCCCGCTCACCGCGACTAGAAAAAAGCTTGCGTGCAGCAACAAAGACCCAGTGCAGCCAAAAATAAAATAAATTAAATAAATAAATTTTTTTAAAAAGAAGAATCTGTGTATACATACACCCCTATGTTCAGAGCAGCACTATTCACAATAGCCAAGACATGGAAGCAACCTAAGTGTCCATCGACAGATGAATGGATAAAGAAGGTGTGGTACATGGGGCTTCCCTAGTGGTACAGTAGTTAAGAATCCGCCTGCCAATACAGGGGAAACAGGTTTGAGCCCTGGTCTGCAAAGATCCCACACGCCGCGGAGCAACTAAGCCCATGCACCGCAACTACTGAGCCTGTGCTCTAGAGCCTGCGAACCACAACTACTGAGCCTGTGTGCCACAACTACTGAATCCTGTGCACCTAGAGCCCATGCTACGCAACAGAGAAATCAGCGCAATGAGAAGCCCACACACCACAACAAAGAGTAGCCCCCACTCGCCACAACTAGAGAAAGCCTGTGCAGAGCAACAAAGACCCAACGCAGCCAAAAATAAATAAATAAATAAAGTTTTTTTTTTTAAAGATGTGGTACATATATCCAATGGAATACTACTCAGCTATAAAAAAGAACAAAATAATGCCATTTGCAACAACATGGATGCAACTAGAGATAATCATGCTAAGTGAAATAAGTCAGAGAGAGAAAGATAAATATCATATGATACCGCTTATACGTGGAATCTAAAATATGACACAAGTGAACCTATCTATGAAACAGAAACAGAATCATGGACTTAGAGAACAGACTGGTGGTTGCCAAGGGGGAGGGGGTTGAGGGAGGGATGAAGTGGGAGGTTGGGGTTAGCAGATGTAAGCTTTTATCTATAGAATGGATAAACAACAAGGTCCTACTGTATAGCACAGAGAACTATATTCAATATCATAGGACTTACCTGGTGGTGCTGTGGTTAAGAATCCGCCTGCCAATGCAGGGGACACGGGTTTGAGCCCTGGTCTGGGAAGATCCCACATGCTGCAGAGCAGCTAAGCCCGTGCACCACAACTACTGAGCCTGCGCTTTAGAGCCCACGAGCCACAACTACTGAATCCTGCACACCTAGAGCCCGTGATCTGCAACGAGAAAAGCCACCATAATGAGAAGCCCACACACCACAACGAAGAGTAGCCCCCACTCACTGCAACTAGAGAAAGCCCACGGGCAGCAAAGAAGACCCAACGCAGCCGAAAATATAAATAAATAAATAAATAAATAAATTTATTTTAAAATATATATCCTATGATAAACCATAATGGAAAAGAATATTTTAAAAAATAGGGCTTCCCTGGTGGCGCAGTGGTTGAGAGTCCGCCTGCCGATGCAGGGGATGCGGGTTCGTGCCCCGGTCCGGGAAGATCCCACATGCCGCTGAGCGGCTGGGCCCGTGAGCCATGGCTGCTGAGCCTGTGCATCCAGAGCCTGTGCTCTGCAACGGGAGAGGCCACAACAGTGAGAGGCCCGCGTACCGCAAAAAAAAAAAATGAATGCACGTATATGTATAACTGTATAACTGAGTCACTTTGCTGTACAGCAGAAATTAACATTATATATCAACTATACCTCAATAAAATAAAAAAAAACTATCTAGGTAAAGAAATTGTGGTGTGTCCATACAATGGAATATTATTCAGCCAAAAAGAGGAATGAAGTATTGACACGTGCTATAATGGGGATAGGCCTCAAAAATGTTATGCAATGTCAAAGAAGCCAGACATGAAAGGTCGAATATTCCATTTATATGAAGTGTCCAGAATAGGCAAATCCATAGAGAAGGAATGCAAATTGATGGTTGCCAGGATCTTGGGGAGAGGGAATGGGAAGTAGTAACTGCTTAATGGGTGCAGGGCTTCCTTTTGCAGTGACTAAAGATATTTTGGAACTGGATAGAGATGGTGGTTGTGTAATGCCACTGAATTGTTTGCTTTAAAATGGTTAATTGTATGTTAATTTTATGGTCACCTCAATTTAAATATATATACGTATCTGGGTTGACTTCATGGTCATGTTAATTGATTTGAAAAAACATTTGATAAAATTTACACCTAACCATGATTTGAAAACTAAAACAAACAAGTCAGAATAGAAGAGAACTTCCCTAACCCATTAAAAGGCAAGGCTTCAGAGACCCCGTGAGAGGGGAGTAGCAGCAGCATACGGGGTAGTTGTCTCCGCGGGGCGAGGGGCGGCAAGGAAAAAGGATTAGCAGTGTCGTCTTTGATCAGAAAGGTGATCAGCACCGCGAAAGTCCCAGCGGCCCTTGGTCTCCCCAGCCAGGCTGTGTTAGTCGACAGGACCATTTACATTTCAGGACAGCTAGGCATGGATCCTGCAAGTGGACAGCTTGTGCCAGGAGGGGTGGCAGAAGAAGCTAAACAAGCTCCTACAAACATGGGTGAAATTCTGAAAGCAGCAGGCTGTGACTTCACGAATGTGGTAAAAACAACTGTTTTGCTGGCTGACATAAATGACTTCGATACTGTTGAGGACACATCTACAAACAATATTTCCAGAGTAGTTTTCCTGCAAGAGCTGCTTACCAGGTTGCTGCTTTGCCCAAAGGAGGCCGTGCTGAGATTGAAGCAGTAGCTGTCCAAGGACCTCTCGTGACAGCATCCCTCTAAGTGGGCCCGGTGTTATTTAGTCTGGAATTTTAATAATGTTTTTAAATTAATGTCTTAATTTTTACAGTATTTGTTGGAAAGTGTAAGGTTGACTGAAATATCTGAAGTTATTATGGAAATACCATATAATAAGGGGAATTGAACATGAGTTGAAGATTAACGATGAATCTAGTTACTGATGTTATAAATTACACTTCTATAACACTCATTACTGGATGTGGGAAAAGAGACACACATTACATAGTTACTCAGAAAAATAAAAGGAAAGGGAAATAGCATGTAGGAAAGATGAGTTACTATTCCTGAGAAATAATAAAGAGCACACCTAATTCAGTTAAACTCTATTAATTTAATGGTGTGAACTATTTAGTTCTCATGTCAGATACATGATTCTGCTTTTATCTGAGTAAAATTAAAGCATTTAAGTTTGAATGGTAGAGGTAAAGGAGAAGAAACTGGACCAAATTTTATATAGATAATATTTTTCTAATGGAAATAAAATAGCATGCAGAAAAAAAAAAGGCAAGGCTTCAAAATATGTCACATATATAATGCTGAAAATCTACACACTTTCCCCACTGAGACTGGGAACAAGGCAAGAATATCTGCTCTCACCACTTCATGCAACATTGGGAGGTCCTAGCCAGGACGATAAGGCAAGAAAAAAAAATGGAAAAAGGACAAAGTTAAATGGTCTTTATTTTCAGATGACATGATTATGCATGTAGAAAAGCCTAAGGAATTTACAAAACAAAACTAGAACTAATCATTTTATTTAACAAGATCAAAGGATACAAAGTGAATATATAATGTGTTTCTATATATAGTTGTCTCTTGGTATCCACAGGGGATTGGTTCCAGGATCCACCACTCTGCCCATGGATACCAAAATCCACAGATGTTCAAGTCCCTTATATGAAATGGGATGATACAGTCAGCCTTCCGTATCTGCAGTTGCAGAACCCCTGGATATAGGAGGGTGGACTATACTAGCAATGAACAGCATCAAAAAACATAAAATATTTAGGGATACATTTAACAAAACACGTGCAAGATTTGCAGTCTGAAAACTACAAAACTTACTGAGAGAAACTGAAGACCTAAATAAATGGAGAGATATACCATGTTCACGTATAAAATGCCACTCTCCCCAAATTGATCTTAGATTCAATACAGTCCTGATCAAAATTCCAGCAGGGTTTTTTTTTTTTGTAGAAATTATCAAGTAAACTCTAAAATGCATATAGAAATGCAACAAACTAGAGTAGCCAAAACAATTTTGAAAAACAGGAACAAAACTGCAGCACTTAATGCTACTTGATTTTTTTTTTTTTTTTTTTTTTTTGTGGTACGCGGGCCTCTCACTGTTGTGGCCTCTCCCATTGTGGAGCACAGGCTCTGGATGCGCAGGCTCAGCGGCCATGGCTCACGGGCCCAGCCGCTCCGGGTCATGCGGGATCCTCCCGGACCGGGGCACAAACCCGTAACCCCTGCATCGGCAGGCGGACTCTCAACCACTGCACCACCAGGGAAGCCCAATGCTACTTGATTTTGAGAATTACTATGAATCTGTAGTAATCAAGACAATGTAATATTAACATAAGGATAGACATATAGATCAATGAAACAGAATAAAGTCCAAAAACTAGATCCACGTAAATACAATCAATTGATTATTTTACTGAAGTTCCACGATGATTCAGTGGAGAAAGGATGTTAATACTGAAACATATCAACACAGAAGAGAAAATGAACTATGACCCCTACCTCACATCATACATAAAAGCTAACTCAAAATGGATCAGAGACCTTAATGGAAAGACCAAAACTACAAAATTTTTAGGAGAAAAACTTTGTGGCCTAGGGGTAGGCAAAGATTTCTTAGGACACACAAAAGCACAAACAGTAAAAACAATTCACTGGGGATTTCCCTGGTAGCACAGTGTTTGAAAGTCTGCCTGCCAATGCGGGGAACATGGGTTTGATCCCTAGTCCGGGAAGATCCCACATGCCATGGAGCAACTAAGCCCATGCGCCACAACTACTAAGCCTGTGCTCTAGAGCCCGTAAGCCACAACTACTGAAGCCCACGTGCCCTAGAGCCCACACACCACAACTACTGAGCCCACACGCCACGCCGCAACTACTGAAGCCCGCGCACCTAGAGCCTGTGCTCCTCAACAAGAGAAGCCACTGCAATGGGTGCACACCAGAACAAAGAGTAGCCTCCGCTCACCATAGCTAGAGAAAGCCTGCACGCAGCAACGATGACCCAATGCAGCCAAAAATAAATAAATTTATTTTTTTTAATGTAAAAAAAAGACTTGACGCTATATCTATGCGGTGGAATACTACTCAGCAATAAAAAAAGAATTACCAATACATGTAACAGTGTAGATGGACCTCATAAGCATTTTTGTTCAACAAAAGAAGCCAGTCACAAAAGAGAACATACTGAATGGTTTCATTTATATGAAGTTCTAGAACAGACAAAGCAATCTATGGTCACAGAAAGCAGATCAGAGCTGGCCTAGAGCAGGGCCCAGGAGGATTATCTGCAAAGGGCATGAGGAAAATTTAGGGGGGTGGGGGGGATGAAAATGGTCTATATCTCTACTGTAGTGTTTTTATTGTATGTAAATTATAGCCCAATAAAATTGATTGAAAAAAATACTCCATCTGCATTCAATTCCTGGGTTTGCCACTTAGGTGTTTAATCTTGGGCAAGTCATTTCACTTTTCTGTGCCTCTGTTTCCTAAGCAGAAAAGTGACAATAATAATAATAATAATACTCATAGGGATTTTTGTTTTGTTTTGTTTTGTTTAGATAACCTCCTAGGGATCTGGAAAGGATTTAATGAGTGAATGTACTGGGAACTGGGGTAGCCAACCTCCAAGAAGGCCTCCAGTGATCCCTGCCTCCTGGCGTTCCTGCCCCCATCTGCCCCCACCCCCCCACATTGAATAGGCTGACCTGTGAAACCTACAGGTTATTGTCGAAATGATGGTCTGTGGTTTTTGAGACGAGGTCAGAAAACATCTTGAGGATTCTGCTCTTGAATCATTCTTCCTGAGGGAAGCCAGCCACCCACCACACCATGAGGACTCTCAAGCAGCCCTGTGGAGAAATCTGGATGGCAAAGAACTTGAAGCCTCCTGCCAACAGCCAGCGCCAGGCTTGCCAGCCTCAGTCAGGAGTGAACTACTTGAGATGAGCGGCCAACAAGCTAGGCTGTGACCTCAGGAGAGACGGAGCCAGGACAATCCAGCTGAGCTGCTCCCAATTCTTGACCCCCAGGAACTGTGTGACGTAATACATGTTTATTGTTTTAAGCCACTAAGTTTTGGGGTAACCTTTTTTTTTTTTTTGGCCGCACGGCTTGTGGGATCTTAGTTCCCCAACCAGAGATTGAACCTGTGCCCCCTGCAGTGGAAGCACAGAGTCCTAACCAATGGACCACCAGGGACATCCTTGGGGTAACTTGTTACGCAGCAGTAAATAACTAATAATAGTAGCTAACATTTATTGAGCATGTCTCATGGGACCTACTACTACTTCTACTATTACTAACCAGACAGTGATAAGTGGATAATCCTCCATCTGTCCATCTAGGAACACTCTGTACCTTTTCCCACCCTGCTCTGTGCCCAGGGAGACTGACCTCTTGAGACTCAACATCCCCTGACTTCTAATCAGGTTTGGCCAATGGGGAGCCCCAGGAGGAGGTGGAAAGGGGAAGGAAGAGGCAGGTCAGGATATTTTTGTGTTTTTTTTTTAACATCTTTATTAGGGTATAATTGATTTACAATGGTGTGTTAGTTTCTGCTGTATAACAAAGTGAATCAGCTATATGTATACATATATCCCCATATCCCCTCCCTCTTGCATCTCCCTCCCACCCTCCCTATCCCACCCCTCTAGGTGGTCACAAAGCACCGAGCTGATCTCCCTGTGCTATGCAGCTGCTTCCCACTAGCTATCTCTTTTACGTTTGGTAGTGTATATGTGTCCATGCCACTCTCTCACTTCGTCCCAGCTTACCCTTCCCCCTCCCCGTGTCCTCAAGTCCAGTCTCTAAGTTTGCGTCTTTATTCCTGTCCTGCCCCTAGGTTCATCAGAACCTTTTTTTGTTTTCAGATTCCATATATATGTGTTAACATACAGTATTTGTTTTTCTCTTTCTGACTTACTTCACTCTGTGTGACAGACTCTAGGTCCATCCACCTCACTACAAATAACTCAATTTCGTTTCTTTTTATGGCTGAGTAATATTCCATTGCATATAGGTGCCACATCTTTTTATCCATTCATAGGTAACGATGTTTATTCCTCTGCTCCCTCCCTGCAGGGCACCTCAGGCTGGCTGCTCCCTCAGCAGAAGGTCACAGCTCCTCTGAAGGTGGTTCTCTCCACACATCTCCTTCTGGGTAGTAGAACTGCTCCCTGGGCCCAGCCTGCCAGGCCTGACAGCACTTTCCTTACCCCCTGCTCACACCTAACCTGTCCCTTTATTCAGCCTTCCTGAAACTGCCCGATTTGAACATGCCATCTGTTTCCTTGTGGGACTGACTGGCCACCCTAATTAAGATCCCCTACTTTAGAGAAGGAAGTGGAAATTCAAAGAGAAGCAGGGAGATATCTCAGAAACAAATGAGAAAAGAATAGAGGTCACCCAGAGGTGTGCTCCACAGATAGCAGGCATTGATGATGCTTGTTGAATGTCTGAATGAATGAATGAATGACTTGATGGGCACCGGGGAGGACCCTGCTACCTTGAAGGTAATGGATGCTAGACCCAGATGTTAGCACCTGAACTACTTCAGACAGGCAACCAATGACCTGCCCCTGGCCCAGCCTGAGTCGGCTTCAGGGAGTCTTGCCTTGAAAGGATTAACACACAGACTGGGACACCCAGGAAGCAGCCCCCCACCTCTGTGAGAGACTCCAGATTTATTTTTGAAAAGCAAGCAAGGCCTGCGGGCGGCCCTGGCAGAACTCAGAACTGGAAGGGAGAGCCAGGCACAGAGAGAACAGACAGCGACAGCAGAACCCATGCCACGTCCCTGTGACGTCAGCCCCGCTCTCTGTGACATAACATTGCCCATTTCCCCCCCGCGCCGCCCCCCATCCTGAGTCCCCTTGGGAATTTTTTTTTTTAACTGTGGTAAAATTTACATACCATAAAATTTAGCCTTGGAAATTTCTGAGCCACTCCCACCCCAGGCTGAATGACATTGAGGACTGGATACCAAGAGGAACAGGGAGAAAATACTTGCATCCAAATGGTGTGCGAGGTTTTGCTGGAAAAAATCCTGAAATGGGAGGGAGGGTCACCACTCCAAGTGAGGCAAAGTCTGGGGACCAAGGATTAGGAAAGAGTTGATATCTCCACCCTACCAAATCGTGGGGAGGCAGAAGCGGCTGTGGAGCGGGGAGCGGGGAGCGGAGAGCAGGTGTCGGCTCGAGTCTGAGCTGCAGGGGCAGAAAGTGAGCGGTGGGGAGGCAGCTAACGAACCCTAACGTGTGCAGTTTGGAAGCAGAGGTGTTTGCTACCCGGTGCGGGGAAGGGAGGGGGAGTGAGGCCAGAGGGAGCCATCGAGGCCCCGGAATAACTCCTGCTTCTGCCAGGAGACTCTGGAACTAATCAAGGTGGGGACAATACGAAAATCCATCAGAGAGAGGGTGCGATAGCCCTCCAGTCTCCAAGCGGGGATTGGAGGGGAGGGAAATGAACAAAAGGTGTGGTTTTCAGGGAGGGGCTCTGGTCCTCGAAGATGGTGCGAGGCTTTCCTAGGGCCTCAGTCAGAAGGGTACCCATAGCTACCCTCTGTTGGGTGCCTGCTGTGTGCCCGCTGTGTGCCCAGGGCCGGTGCACCAGCTGAGAATGTGAGCTCTGTCGTCAGCCCGCTGGATTCGAATCCCTATTCGATTTTTTGCTGGCTCTGTGATCTTGGACAAATCACTGTGCCCCCATTCTGAGCCTCAGTTTCCTTATCTGGAACATGGACATAAAATTCATACCTGCCCGCGGGGTAGTTGAGAATAAGTGCTCGATACATGAGGATTTTTTTTTTTTTTTTTTTGACCACGCCACACAGCTTGCGCGGGATCTTAGTTCCCCGACCAGGGATCAAACCTGGGCCCCTGCAGTGAAAGCGCTGAGTCCTAACCACAGGACCGCCAGGGAATTCCCTGAGGACTTTGAATACAAATCTTTCTAGTGACCCCGGAGGGTGAGTTTTCATCTCCTCATCGTCCAGGGTAGTAAACTGAGGCTCAGAGAGCCCAAGGCCACATGGTTACTAAGTAGAAGCATCAGAATTGTGTCCCTTCGCTAGGCCTGGCTGCCCTGGCCCCTCCTCCCTGGGGGGGAGGGCAGTATCCCACAGCCCCTCACTCACCACCTGTCTCCAGGCCCCGTGCAGGGAGGCGGGACCAGCATGGACACTGAAAACAGCCTCCAGGTGACATATGTGGGGTCCAGTGGGGAGAATGTTGCCCTCAGCTGGCCGTGAGACCTTGGCCCAATCCTTTCTCCTCTCTGGGCCTGTTTCCTCAGTTTCAGAACACGGGGGTAGTGACAGGTGATTCTAGTCCCAGAGCGTCTAGATTCTCACCCACTGCTCTCTTGTGGATGCCTCAGGTAGGGGGCAGTGAGGAGGGGGTAAGAGAGAGATCTGGGCAGCTACAAAGCAGTCTTTTTTTTTTTTTTTGGCCCTGCAGCATGTGGGATCTTAGTTCCCCGACCAGGTATTGAACCCGCACCCCTTGCATTAGAAGCGCAGAGTCTTAACCATTGGACCGCCAGGGAAGTCCTATGGCAGTCTTTCTTCATTGCTCCCCTCCCTTCCTCTGGGGAATGAATGGCTCCAGGCAGAGGAAACAGCAAGCACAAAGGTCAGGAAATGAGAGGGAGCGTGGTGGCATGTTTGGGGAGCTGCAGGCAGAATCATCTAGCAGCCTGGCTTATTCGTCCGTTTGATTTATTCGACCCAAGTTTATTACTGCAATCCAGGCACTGTACAGGCCACAGAGCAGTGAACAACATAGACGGACCCAGCATCTTCATGGGGGCTCACATTCTAACCGGGGTAACAAGTAAAGAAACCAGTAACCAAGATAATTTCAGAATGGGATGAGTGTTGTGTGAATAACAGCAAGTTTTTATAAAGCATCTACAATGGGCCAAACATTGTTAACAGATGTTAAATAGTTTCATCCTTACTACAGCCCTATGAGGCAGGCACTATTATCATTGGCCCCACTTTACAGCTGAGGAAACTGGCACAGAAAGGTTAAGTAACTTGCCCAATGCCACCCAGCTAATAAGCAGCAGAGCTGAGATTCAAACCCAGGCCATCTGGCTCCTTTGTGCCGGCTGGCGGGAAGGGCATTAAATAGGGCAGTTTGTGCGGGGAAGAGCGCTCTGAAGACGTGACATTTGAGTGGAGACACATGATAAGACACCAGCCCTAGGAAGTCCGGGAGGAAGGAGGGTCCAGATGGAGGGAGCATTGAGTACAAAGGCCCTGAGGCACATAGGAGCTTGACAGGTTGGAAAGAAAGCAAGGAGCCTAGATTTAGCTGGAGCAGAGGGACAGGAGAAGAGGCCAGAGGGGTGCAGGGCAGACACATAGAGGTGGGAAGAGGTACAGAGGACACTCCTGGGGTCCTCCCAGCTGCTCCCAGGATGCTGAGCAAGTGGTCCAAAGCCCCCTCTTCTCCTCACTTCGGGCCAGTCAGGTCCAGGCAGAGCTGAGCTTTTCCCCCAGGGCCTATTGCTGGGAAAGGACCCCAGCTGGGCTCCTGCCCACTGTTCATCCTCCGTGACTGATGGGGACCTGCACAAGGAAGAGCTCATTTCATTCCTCTCTCAGATTTATCCTAAATCGGCATCCTCTCTGGCCCTGCACTCCCCACAAAACCACAAATGAGGGACTTCCATCCTTCAGCAGAGGCCAGCTCCTGCCTTCAGGAACCCTCCAGGCCTGAGTCCAGTCCCAGCCCAGTGGGGGGGTAAGGTGATCCTCAGCCTGGTCTCAGAGGGCCTGAGAGTCTAGAGTCTAGCCTCTGGGAGAAATCTTGGGGTGGGGGGAGGTGGAAAGGACTCCAAGCTCCTAGTCCTATAGGCCTGAGTTAGAATCCAGATTCCACCCCCATGTGGTCTTGGGCAAGTGGCTTCACTTCTCTAAGCCTCAGTTTCCTCATCTGAAGAATGGGGATGATAATAATACCTACCCCTTAGGGTCACTGTGAGAATTAAATATGCCTGAGAGGGAGTTTTCAGGGGGCTGGAAATGTTCTACATCTGTACCTAGGAGGTGGTATATATAAAATTTAATGAACAAATTTGAGATTTGTTTGGTTTACTGTATGTACATTATAGCTCAATTTTTTGAAAAGTGAAAAAGCCAAGATCTTGAAGAGAGAGGGTCTGCGGTTAAATTCTGGCTCTGCTGCTAACCTGCTGTGCAACTTCAGACAGGTTGAGGAACCAAACTAAGCTTCAGTTTTCGAATATGAAAAATGGAGCTAGGAATACCCATCACTCTGAATTTTTGTAAGAATTTTAGATTAACATTTGTAAAGCACCAAGTAATGAGCACATAGTAAATGTTAAAAAAAAAAAAGTGCAAAGTGCCTGGCCCATGGCTGGCACCACATAAATGTTACCTGGTATTAGTATTAGGAGTCCTATAGCTATACATTAAATGAATGGAACCTTAGCATCCTTCCATGTTTCCTTGATCATTTATTTGGTGCCTGGATGCCTGAGGAAGCTCAAACTCAGCATGTCCAGGACTGAGTTCTTATTCCCTTCATCTAAGTCTTGCTCCTCCCCCAGGCTTCCCCATCTGCCCAGTGACACTGACTCAATCCAGAAAGGTGGATGTCACCCTGCCTGCCTTCTCCACCCCCTTCCCTCCCCAGCCCCTCATGGACAACTCATCACCAAGACCTGCTGTGTTGAACTGTCTCCAAAGATGGCCTCCAACCATCCCTACCCTCCCTGTAAGGGCATGCTGACCTCCCGTCAAGTGGTAGAGCTTAACCACATGCAAAAGAATGAAGTTAGACCCCTACCTCACTCCATATACACAGCCCCTGGACTTCCCATGGCTGGCATCTTATGTGTCTCCACTCAAATGTTATGTCTTTAGAGTGTTTCTTCCCTGAACAAATTGCCCTATTTAATGCTCTCCCCACCAGTCAGCACAATGAAGCTAGATGGCCTGGGTTTGAATCTCAGCTCTGCTGCTTATTAGCTGGGTGGCATTGGGTAAGTTACTTAACCTCTCTGTGCCTGTTTCCTCAAAATTAACACAAACTGGATCAATGACCTAAAAAGCTAAAACTATAAAACAATTAGAAGAAAATATAGGGGTGAATCTTCATGACCTCTAATTTGGCAATGAATTCTTAGATTTGACACCGAAAGCATGAGCAACAAGAGAAAAAATAGATAAATGAGACTTCATGAAAAGTAAAAACTCTTGTGCATCAAAGGACATTATCAAGAAAGTGAAAAGACAACCTATAGGATGGGAGGAAATATTTGTAAATCATATATCTGATAAGGATCTAGTTATCTAGAATATGCAAAGAACACTTACAGCTCAACAACAAAAAGTCCAAACAACCCAACTGAAAACTGAGCAAAGTACATTTCTCCAAAGAAAATATACAAATGGTAAAAAAACACATGAAGAGATGTTCAACATCATTGGTCATTAAGTAAATGCAAATCAAGACCACAATGACATATCACCTCACACCCCCTAGGATTGCTTTAATTGAAAAAAAAAGTTGGCAAGGATATGGAGGAACAGGAACCCTCATACATTGCTGATGGGAGTGTAAAATGGTACAGCTGCTGTGGAAAATAGTTTGGTGGGTCCTCAAAAAGTTAAACCATACCACATGACCCAGCTCCTAAGTATATACCCCAAAGAGTTGAAAACAGGTGTTCAAACAAAAACTTATACACAAATGATCATAGCAGCACTGTTCACAATCACCAAAAGATGAAAACAACCCACATGTCCATCAGATGAATGGATTAGCAAGTTGTGGTATATCCATACAGTAGAATATATCAATAATTCAGCCATAAAATGGAACGAAGCACTGATACATGCTACAACATACATGAACTTCAAAAACATTATGCTAAAGAAACCAGACACAAAAGTTCACGTATTTTCTGATTCCTTTTATATGAAATATCTAGAATTGGCAAATCCATAGAGACAGAAAGCAGACGAGTGATTGCCAGGGTCTGGTGAGAGGGGGAATGGAGAGCAATGGCATAAGGGGTACAGGGTGTTCTTATGAGCTGATAAAAAGAAGTGAAATTAGGGAAAAGTGTTGGTTGCACAACACTGTGAATGCACTAAATGCCACTAAATTGTACAAATTTACTAAAAGAGGCGGTGCTTATTTCCCCTCGCCTTGAACGAGGCTGGTCTTAGGACTGGCTTTGATCATTCTGATGCAGCAGAAGTGACGTTCGGGACTTCTGAGCCAGGCCTTAAGGAGCATGGCAGCTTCCTCTTCTTGGAAGCCAGCTGCTATGCTGTAAGAAGCCCAAGCCCCATGGAGAGGCTACATGGAAGTGAACTGAGGCCCCCCAGACAATAGCCCCAATTGACGGCGGCCACCGCCTACTACCAGCCTTCTGTGGGTAAGGCCACTTCAGAACCTTCCAGCCATCCCAGTGCACCGAGCCACGTGAAGCAGAACTGCCCTGTCACCCGACAGAATCATGAAAACTAATAAGTTGTTGTTTTAAGCCGAAGGGGGTGATTTATTACGCAGCAATAGGTAACCAATTCTACCTCTAAAACCTTCACAAAGCCACCCATTTCTCTCCATCCCCCCCTCTAGTACCCTAGTCCAAGGCTCTCTTTTCCCCCCAGGCAGCACCCTCTTCATTAGACTTCCCACCTTCAGTCCAACCTCCTAAGGTCCATCCTCCCTTGAAACCAGAGGGAAACTTCTCGCTCCCGATCTCATTCTCTCAGCCCTCCAGATGGTATCCAAGCCCCTTAGTGTGGACAGCAAGTCCCTGAATGACTGTCCCCATCCACCTCTACAGCCCCAGTGCCCCTCACCCACACCTCTAGCCCCTGCTCCTCAGAGTTCCCAGAATTCAGTACTTCCTCTCCTAGCACAAGCCGTCCCTCTATCTAGAACACTCTTTCCTACAACTCTTTCTTCTCCTGACTAACCATTTTTTCTCCTTTTGGGCCTCAGTTCAGACATCACCGCCTCCAGGAAGCCTTCCCTGACTTCCAGGCTGAGTTAGGTACCTTCTCCCGGCAGCCACTTGCTCCTGTTCCTACACCCTCATCACAGCAGCTGCCCTGTATTGCTCTTGTTATTTGGGCAACCTCTTTCTCTCACCACACCCTGAGCAATTTCAGGGCAGAGACGAAGTCTTCCTTGTGTTTTCAGAGCCTAGCACAGGCCTGGCATATATTGAGTACTCAGAGAAATCCAGGGGAACAGAGATGGGAATTCAGTAGTGGGGGCTGGGGACCAGCTCACATCTGACATGGGACTGCTGTGTGAGTGAGACTCAGCTGTGGACTTCCCCTGCCTCTGCACTGAAAAGGCCCTGGCTACTAGGAGGGGCCTGGAGAAGAAAGAAATCAGGGAGGTAGAGTACAGCCCTCCTCCATGCACTCAACACCTCCTACCTGGGACTTCCCTGGCGGTCCAGTGGTTAAGACTCTGTGCTTCCACCGCAGGGGGCATGGGTTCAATCCCTGGTCGGGGAACTAAGATCCTGCATGCCATGAGAAATGGCCTCACACACACACACAGAAAACCTCCTACCCAACCTCTGGACTGCACCAACTGAACGACTTTGTCCGTCTCCCCAGTAAAGGGACAGTGTCATGCAGCGGTTTGCATGAGCTCTACAGGCAGGCAGCCTAGGTTTCAAATCCTGGCTCTGCAACCTCCTGGCGGTGTGACCTTGGAGGAGTGACTTCACCTCTCTGAGCCTCACTCCCTTCAGGCCTAAAATAGGGCAAGATTATGGTTCCTCATAGGCTGTCATGAGGAATAAATGGGATGCTGTAAGTAAAGATGCTTTGCATAGCAGCTGGCACATGGCAGGTTCCCTGAAATATCAACTCATCTCTTCTTGCCACTGCGTGAGCTGCACCAATCTAGGCCTAGCACTGTGCCTGGCACACGGCAGGTATTCAGCCAATGCCTTAAGGATGAACGAGTGAGGAATCTGATAAGAAAACACTAACAATCCTAATAGCCACAAGTATTAATTCATTCAATCTTCACAACCACTAAAGAAGCTGGGAACTATTATTGTGCCCATTTTATAGGTAATGGAATTGAGGCCCGCAAGTATGTATACAGGTCATGTAAGTAGTAGTGGCTGGATTTGAACCCCTATATTCCGAGTCCTTTAACCCTTTAACCACCACCCTATAAAGCCTCTCAAAGCCCCAGGGCCTGCATCTCCCATCAGCTTGGCTTCTAACCAGCTTTGTGATCTCGAGCATGTGAACCTCTCTCCGGGCCTCAGTTTCCCCACCTGCCAAGAGAGGATTGTAGGGGCCAGTGTTGAAGGGCACTTCCTATTGGTCTAAGAGCCCAGGTCCTGGCCAGGATCTAGCCAGTGCTGGTGACCTGCTGACCACCCAGGCCAGGTGGGGCAACACTTGGCATGGGCTGGATTGTCACAGGTGGGTCACTGCATACTGACAGCTGCACTATCCACCCGCCCCACACTGGGGGGGGTCTGGCCTCTGCCTATTCCCGGTCCCCCAGGGCTCCTGAGGGAAGCTGAGGCGGCCACCCCCAGATGTCTATTCCTGTCCCTGGCCTAGTGCCGTGCTGGGGAAGCAACAGCTATTTTGAGACCCTTCTCCCTCCAAGCATGAGTGGTGGGAAGGCGCTGGGAACATCCCGAACTGGGAGGCTGCCCGTCACAGCCTCACCCTGGATCTGGGCCACACCAGCCCTGCGGCTCTGCCCCTTTTTCCAGCTCTGGTGATGTGATCAATTCTGATCACAGCAACCACAGTGGGATAACCCAGGAGAACAGATCTCGAAGGACTTCTGCTGGAGGCTGGGGCACAGGGCAGGCTGGGCCTTTCCCTTCAGACTGGAGCAGCCACAGCTGAACCCACCAGCTGGGAGATAGAACTGCTCTGAGCTTGAAATTGGGGAAGACAGCATTCAGGACAATATATAAAAATACTCAACATTTCTTGAGCATTCACAATGAGACAGGCCCTGTTCTAAGCACTTGACATGGAAGTAATGTTCTAAGCACTTGACATGGAGGTAAGTCATTTAATTCTCACAGAGAGGAAACTGAGGTTCAGAGAGGGGAAGTGACTTGCCCAAAGTCACACAGCTGGTGAGTGGCTGAGTCAGGACTTGAAACCAGGTAAGCTGGCTCTGGAGTCCATGCTTTTAACTGCTTTTCTCCCCTCTAGACCTTCCAAGTCCAGGAGGCTAATATAAATTAGGGGAGTGAGCACTGGGTTGAGGGTCAGTACCCCTTTGCCATTCCCAGGCATGTCACCCAGCAAGACCACCTCGGTGAGCTCAGCTTCCTTACCTGCAAAATGGGGGTCATGATAGAACCCACGGCCAGGGTTGAGGTAAGGATTAGTAATAACATACTGTAGTGACCGGGGCTCAGTAACTCCTCTAAATTATGAAACTAACATATGCATATGGTAAAATAATATGGTATAAAAGGGGACACAGTAAAAAGTGAGGTCCCCCTCCTACGTCACACCTGTAATTCTTCTCCCCACAGCTAACCACCATCAAAGATTTTGTGTCACCTTCTGGAAATTTTCCATGCACATAAAGAAAGAGAAGCTGAATAGGATAGTGGTTAAGGACAAGAACTGCCTGGTCCAAATCCTGGCCCTGCTGCTTACCAGCTATGTGAAGCTTAGGCAAGTTACATGTCATATGGGGTTAATAAAACTAAGTCCCTGTTTTATAGGGTAGTTGTGAGGATTGAATAATGAGTCAATCTATGTAAAGCTTTTTTTTTTTTTTTTTTTTTTTTTGGCTGTACGCGGGCCTCTCACTGCTGTGGCTTCTCCCGTTGCGGAGCACAGGCTCCGGACGCGCAGGCTCAGCAGCCATGGCTCACGGGCCCAGCCACTCTGCGGCATGTGGGATCTTCCTGGACCAGGGCACGAACCTGCGTCCCCTGCATCGGCAGGCAGACTCTCAACCACTGCGCCACCAGGGAAGCCGTATGTAAAGCATTTAACAAATTCTCTGGCACATGGTCATCTAATAAATATACACATACAGTGGATCCTTTCTGGTGGACATTGAGGTAGCCTTTTGCTATCACAAACAATGCTGCAAGACACATCCTAGTCCACCTGTCATTGGGCACAAGTGCAAGAATCTCTGTGGGATAAATTCCTGGCGGAGAAATTGCTGGGTCAAACAGTAGTGCCCTTGTAATTTCAATTAAGTTGGGGACGAGTGAATCCTCACAGCAGGCAGGGCAGAGGGAAAGAGGTCCACAAAGCAGGGAGGATGAGAGAAGAAGCAGGATGGCTCTGTCTCTGAGGTCCAGGGAGGGCCGTGCCTGCCCCTGCAACCCGGTGGATACAGCAGCTCCCCAGGCCCCTTGCCAGGAAGATGGAGGGTTTAGTTTTATCCAGATTGTCCCCATAAAGGTTTTATAGGGAATTGGCTGATTGGATTAGAGGAGCAGGAGCCCCTAATGAGCAGCGGCTGCTTAACAAATGTTGAAGCTGAAAAATGTTCCTTTGCCACCATCCACCACGGCAGCATCCAGGCTCTGATGGGGACCCCCTGGCTGCCAAAGACACTTCAGAATGTATATGCCTTCTTTGAACATTCTTCTAGGTCCCAGATATTCCAGAAAAGGTAGAGAGCAAGGGGTCAAGAGCACAGGTTTGGGGGTAAGACAAAATGTCTCTGTCTGTTGAAATTACTGTGTGACCTTGGACAAGTCACTTCCCTCCCTGAGCCTCAGAGAATAATGGGGCCTACATTCATGGGGTTATCATGAGGACTAAAGGAAGTCAAGCGCATGAAGTGCTCAGTACAGTGTCTGGAACAGAGAGCCTAATAAATGGTAGCCGCCGGTGGGGTGAGGGGGAGGGATAAATTGGGAGATTGGGATTGACATATACACACTACTACATATAAAATAGATAACTAATATAGCACAAGGAACACTTCTCAATACTCTGTGATAACCTATATGGGAAAAGAATTTTTAAAAGAGTGGATATATGTGTATGTATAACTGCTTCACTTTGCTGTACAGCAGAAACTAAACACCACATTTTAAATCAACTATATTCCAATAAAAAAAATTTTTTTTAAATTGGTAGCCCAGGGCTTCCCTGGTGGCCCAGTGGTTGAGAATCTGCCTGCCAATGAAGGGGACACGGGTTCGAGACCTGGTCTGGGAAGATCCCACATGCCACGGAGCAACTGGGTCCGTGAGCCACAACTACTGAGCCTGTGCGTCTGGAGCCTGTGCTCCGCAACAAGAGAGGCCATGACAGTGAGAGGCCCGCGCACTGCGATGAAGAGTGGCCCCCGCTTGCCACAACTAGAGAAAGCCCTCGCACAGAAACGAAGACCCAACACAGCCAAAAATAAATAAATTAAATTGGTAGCCCAGAACATAAGGATGAAGAATAAAGCCAGCTACTCTGGATCCCACCGCAGAAGGCCCTGAGAACAAGGTACATAGTTATAGCTTCCCACCTTCATGTTATGGGAGCATTTTAGCAGTTGCCTCAACTACCTCCTAGGGAATGCGCCAGGTTTCCCAGTCCGAGAAATGGGTTGTGTGATTTACGTTTCCAAGTAAGCTTTAAAGGACTTACTGGAGCTGATACTCGGCTTTGTGTCTGATCCAAAAGGGCAAATTGATAGTGAGAACCTTCAGATGGGAAGGAGGGGAAGAGCTCAAAGGAAGTTCCTCCCCCCCACACACCCATTCCTCCTTTTATTTGATCGGAGACCCACTCTCCTGAGTAGTCCCAGGAGTCACACAACAGCAAGTACCCCATTGATCTAGGCAGTAGCCGGTTAAGAGCACAGGCTCGGGGGCAGGGAGGTAAGGATTAGACTATTCCGGCGTGAGTTTCGCGCCTGTGAGTTCACTTCTCCGAGCCACAGGCCCCTTCCTCACCTGTAAAAGTGGGATGATAATGGTTCCAAAGACTGACGGGCGCGCATTCGGGGGGCAGGCACTGCCTGGACGAACACCCGCCGCCGCCAAGCGGATCTCCTGACCGGGGAGGCAGCAGCTGTCCACACCCCAGGGGGCGGATTCCCCGCGACCTCCCGCGCCGCGCGCCTGGGACCTGCGTGATTGCAAACAGCCGCGGGCCTCATTAGGCGACGTGTAATTAGCGGCTGGCGCAGCCGGAGCAGACACCGGCTAATTACCGCGGGGAGCGGGCTGAGCCGCCGGCGCCGCCCTTTCCGGCCGCCCGGGACCCTCGTGGGGCCTCCAGGCAGGCGGCCAGGCCGGGTCGGAGGAGGGGAGGCCCAGGACCGCCCCGCTGTGCTTCCCCTGGGGCTATGCCTGTGGGTAGCAGTAAATCATTCGATTAAATCCGCATTTACTGTGCACACACTGTGCCAGGCGTTTGCCCACGGTATCTGGTTTAAATTTCATATGCACCCATGAGGGAGGAACCATTATTATCCTGTTGCACAGGTGAGGAAACTGAGATCTTGGAGAAGCGAATTAACCGCCTCACAGCACGTGGCTGGTAAACGACCAAGAGGAGATTCTGATTTACGTCTGTAGTCTCTCCAATTTCTACGCAGTGGACAGCGAAACTGTGCACCGGAGGACATCAACGGTGTAGACCGGAGCAAGGACCACGGAGTCAGATGGCCTGGAGTTCGAATTCTGATCCTGCTCCTTATTGGATGTGTGACTTTGCTCAAAGCCCCAACGGCATCTATGAAATTGGCGCGGTGTTTGGATTAAGTGAGTTGAAGGCTGGGAAGTGTTAGGGGAGTTACTTTAGGGACGGGAGGGGAGGGGGGAAGCTCAGAGGCTGAGACTTTCTCCACGCACTACGAGCCTCTGACGCCCCCTGCTGACAAAAGGAGGACGCTAGCGGGAACAGTTTCTGGATAAAGAGGTGGTTCTTGGGTGAGGGGCAAAGAGCCCTGGTCCCTCAGCAGGACCACTGCTCTCCCTCTTCCCCTTACTTCCTTAGCATCCCTTTTTTAAGGTGATTTAGAGTGAGAGATGGAAAAATTGAGAACTCATTCCAGATCTTGCAAACAATCGGTTGTGAAACCCGACTCCCTTCAGGAACCTCACAGAGCCCGCCAAGTCCATGACAGATCTACAAATAATCAGGGATGGATATAAGGAGCTAGTTACAAGGCTGGGCATCAAAGTGCTGGGTATAACAAGAAAATCTGGAACTCATTTAAACGTCCATCGTGGGAATATTGACCAGTTTAGCAGCTGAAAAATAACCTTGAAGAACAGTTGACATGAAAATATAGTCAAATGACAAGAATTAATCGTACAGACAATATGTTGAGAGAAAGGAGCCAGACGCACACACACAAACATGCTGTTGGAGATTTATATTTATATAAAGTTCAAGGACAGGCAAAGCTAATCTATTATGATAGAAGTCAGAATAGAGGCCACTGCTGGGAAGGTTTATGGATGGGAGAGGGCACAGGAACCTTCCTGGGTGCTGGAAATGCTCTCTTAATGTGGGCAATGGTTGCAAAAGTCTATACGTATGTAAAAATTCAATGAGTTGTACACTTAATATGCGCTTTATGTATGTTATGCCACATTAAGACAATTTTTAAAAAATATATTCAAAGGGAAAAAAGAAGAGTACTAAACAGTATTATCCTATATATATATATTTTGTCTGCTTTGAGTCTTGTTGCTGCGCGCAGGCTTTCTCTAGTTGCGGCGAGCGGAGGGCTACTCTTCCTTGCGGTGCACAGGCTTCTCATTGTGGTGGCTTCTCTTGTTGTGGAGCACGGGCTCTAGGCACGCGGGCTTCAGTAGTTGTGGCACACAGTCTCAGTAGTTGTGGCGCACGGGCTTAGTTGCTCCACGGCATGTGGGATCTTCCCGGACCAGGGCTCGAACCCATGTACCCTGCATTGGCAGGCGGATTCTTAACCACTACGCCACCAGGGAAGTCCAGTATGATCCTATTCTTAAAAAGAAAATAAAAGGGAAAATATAATTTAACATACGGCAGAAGTTCTCATCTCATACTTTTTTTTTGTCTCAGGACATCTTTTCACTCATTAAATTATTGAGGATCCCAAAGAGCTTTTGTTTTGTGGTATATATTGATACTTACCATGCCTGTTAAAACTGAGAAATGTTTAATACACAATTCTCCTAGCTATCACAGCAATAATGTCAGCACTGTTATGTGGCCTCCGGAAAACTTCACTGTCCACTCTGAGACAGTGAAACAAGTAACATCTTAGTATTATTATGAAAGTAACTTGATCTTGGGGACTCCTTGAAAGAGTCTCAGAAAACCCAGTGCTTCCTGGACCTCACTGCAGAACTGCTGGCACAGGGGGAAAATGAAGGAAGAAAACCAACTACATTATAAATTATTCTCTCTCGGTGCTGGGATTATAATTTATTTTTATTTTCTTCTTTGTGCATTTCTGTTCCACACAGAAAATATAAAGACCACGGATGGTTTTTGCAAACAAAAAATAAGACAATACACCCGACTCCATAAGGTTGTTGAAAGGCCTAAACAGTAATAACATATTTGGCTGTATGGGGAAATTAAACCGAGCTCTAATCTGAAAATAAGGGTCCGATTTCCCCTCTGTCAATCCCTGGCCTGTGAGTGCAAAGTCTTGCCCTCAAAAGTTCCACCGTCCATCTTGGGGAGAAAATATAAGTGCATACACGACTGTGTTGCAAGCTAATAGAAGGTAAATGTCCTGGAGGCTCCAAATGCCGCGGCTGCGTCCTACACAGCGGTAGAAACTCCGGCGTGGGGCGTAACCACCCATCACAGCACAAGGTGTTCAATCTCGGAATCCAGCTCCCAAACAGCTCAATCAGCGAAGAACTGAGCAGGCCGCCCGCGTTCCTCAGAGGGAGGCGGAGCTCGAAGGAGACCGACACGGGGCTCCGCCTACATTCTAGCTCCGCCTCCCCCTCTGAGTGGCTGTCAGGCCAACTTCCCATTGGCCGCCGACCAGAAAGCAGACATCCGGTTTGCGGGTCCGGCTGCTGGAGGCGGAGGCCGCAATGGTGCGGTTCAAGCACAGGTAGGCAGACCCTTGCCCGGTCCCCGGCGGCCTCGCCCCGCTCTCACCTCCCTCTCGTCCGCCTTAGGTACCTGCTCTGTGAAGTGGTGTCTGACGACCCCCGCTGCCGCCTGAGTCTGGAGGACCGAGTGCTGGGCGGCCTGGTACGGGACACGATCGCCCGCGTGCACGGGACTTTCGGCGCGGCCGCCTGCTCCATCGGCTTCGCGGGTGCGAGGGTGCTGGGGAACCGGGGGCCGGCGGGACGTGGAGGGGGCGGTGGCCAGAGGTGGGAGAAAGAAGGGGCACGAGCGACCCCAGTAACTGCCAAGCCCTGTGCACAGTGCTATGTAAGATATCGTCCTTTGGGACTTTGCTGGAGGTCCAGTGGTTAAGCATCCTCGCTTCCAATGCATGGGGCGCGAGTTCGATCCCAGGAGGGGGAACTAAGATCCCACATGAGGGGGGTGGGGGTGGGGGTGGGGGCAAAAGAAAAAAAAAAGATATCGTCCTTTTTAGGAATCTCGGATCCGAGCCCAAGGTCTGCGTGAGTCCAGAGTTAGGCGGAGAGCTAAGAGCAGTAGGCAGTGAGACTTTGGGCAAGAACCCCCTGTACCTATTTGACATATGTATTGAGTTTAACAGGATGGTCAAAATTAAATGAGGGAAGCCGCGTATGGTTCTAAGTTACTTGACTGGTTACGTTGACATCACATGGAAAAAACTGTCAAAATTAACCCTGAAAAGGGCCTGTGAAGTACAGAATGTGTGTAGGTAAATGCAGAAGGCCCTTTCAACAAGCACACTATGTAAACTCATTCTCTTACCATCTACTCGAAATTGAATCCAGTAGAAGGTAATGCACATAGGCACAACTCTTCTACATCAGGTGAGACCCAGTTGGCTGCTACAAGAACCTGCACAGCCCAGTTGCAGAGCAACTTGCTTTTCAGCCAAGGGTTTTCTGAGGAAGATGGATCTCTTCGCTCCCCATCCATTCATTAACTAGTCAGTCGATTAGAAGACCGCTTTCAATTCTGAATTCACCAATTCTGAGTGGTGTGCGAGGCACTGGATGTTGTTTCTCTCCCTTCTGTAAATGAAGGTCTTTCCTAATTTTTTTTTCTTCAGAAATCAGTTTTTGCTTACTGATGCCTCCCAGCTGCCACTGCCTTGAAGGATCTCTAGCGCATAGGCTCTCAATTACCCCAAGATGTTTAACCCATTCCCGAGAATCCAAAGTTTCCCCAAATGATTTTTTTTTTTCCTGCTATAGTGCGATACCTCAATGCCTATACCGGAATAGTGCTACTTCGATGCAGGAAGGAATTCTACCGGCTTGTGTGGTCAGCTCTTCCCTTCATCACATACTTGGAGAACAAAGGACACCGTTACCCGTGTTTTCTCAACACCTTACACGTGGGAGGTATGGGTGCATGTGATATGTCTCATTTTCAATAGGTAACAAGTTCAGTGTTCAGTCTTCAGTGGTGGATGGGTCTTCCTGCTCTCCTGCCAAGAACAAGATACTTTTTCCTAGCTCTGCAACTCTTGAGGCAAACACTTTTCACAAGCTGCTGACCACAAAGCTCTTTCACGTGCCAGGTACAATCAGAACATGTCAGAAGTTCCTGATTCAGTACAACAGGAGACAGCTGTTGATCCTGTTGCAGAACTGCACTGATGAAGGTAAGGCACACTAAGCCCTGTGCCCATTGAGCAAGTGACTGGCCTCCTCCTCCAGATGAATGAAAGGCCACTCCCAAAGACATCTTTAATGACCCGTACTGTACTCTTTCTTCAGGAGAACGAGAGGCTATCCAGAAGTCTGTCACAAGAAGCTGTTTACTAGAGGAGGAGTCGGCTGGGGAGGAGCTTTCAGACAGTGGTGGTGAGGAAGCTGCTGAGGCAATGGAGTGAACCTCTGAAGACTGCCCTGTGCCCCAGCCTCAGGGCCCACTTGTTGGGACAGGACATTCTGGGAGGCAGCAGCATCTTCTGTACTTCTCAAACTGGATGACTGCTGACCAGAGGCCAAGTGACCAGCTCAAAATGGACTTATCTGCTTAAAACTAATCGAAGTCACCTTTACTCAGCATTGCCTGGTTCAGTGGTTCTGGAGGTTAAGTCCCTGTAGTTACAGACATCTTTGTATCTAACTGCTTGGCTGAGAGCAGGTTTAATAAATGTATTTGGCTTCTGTAGCATTTAGTGCGCATGTGAAGTTCATGCTTGGCCTAGTCTCTTTCACCCTTGGCCTCGGCCAGAAAACTGGCTCCCCATGTGGTACTAGATGCCTCCCACTTGAGACCTTGTACCCCTGCCCCTAGAATGGGCCCTAAGTAATCCAGGTCATTCAGAGTAGCAGTTTTAGTGAGACACAGCAACTAAACTGGCACAGATCTATAGCTGGTCTCAGTACTGACCCACAGGACCTTAAGAATTCCAGATTCCTTGCCAATACTTAACCTGACAAAAAATACAGTTCTTTCACTTTTGAGTGGGGAAAAAACCTGGTCTCGCCTGACCTCATTATTACAAAGTCAAGTAGCAGCTGCCAACTTCTGGTAGTTTTCCACAGTTCCACCCTTCCCTATTGGCCTTTTACCTGCCTGGCACCTGAAGGCAGGTGACACAGTGCACTCACAGGAATTAGGAGGGACAAGAGACTATATCAGTTTTGATCTGCTACCTATGAAAGACATTTCTAGGACCTATTTTCTCCTTAATGAAATGGACATCACTCAAAGTCCCTTAAATATTTAACAAAGATTTGTGATTTTTTGCTTCACATGCCCCTTCATCCACCCAGAAGAGTTCCTGACCCAGGATCTCTTCCTTTTAAGAATGGGAGGTTAGAGCTAAACCCAGCTCAAGAACCCTTTAGGCCTGACACTAGGAAAGACATTACTGGAATTGCTCAAGCTCACAGTAGCTGTTCATCTATTAAGAAGTATATGTCTAGCGACTTCCCTGGTGGTGCAATGGGTAAGCCTCCACGCTCCCAATGCAGGGGGCCCAGGTTCGATCCCTGATCAGGGAACTAGATCCCACATGCATGCTGCAACTAAGAGTTCACATGCCACAACTAAGGAGCCCGTCAGCCACAACTAAGACCCAGTGCAACCAAATAAATAAATTTTTTTTTTAAAAAGTTGACCTGAAATCATCTTAAAGAAACCAGAATGCTCACAATGCTTGTGCAGGTGATTTATTACAACTATTTGCCTTCATAGTCTATTACACCTAGAGGTCACTTTATTAAGCAGCAAAATAGTTCACAACTTCAGCTGAAACCGAGGCATAAGACTGTTCTAGGCAACAGGGAGGCAGTGGGGAATACCACCGCTTTTTTTTGGGGGGGGGGCGGTGGTATGTGGACCTCTCTCTGTTGTGGCCTCTCCCATTGCAGAGCACAGGCTCCAGACACGCAAGCTCAGCAGTCATGGCTCACGGGCCTAGCTGCTCCGCGGCATGTGGGATCTTCCCGGACTGGGGCACGAACCCGTGTCCCCTGCATCGGCAGGCGGACTCTCAACCACTGTGCCACCAGGGAAGCCCAAGCCCACTGCTTTTAAACCTGTCCTGCTCTTCCTCCGGGTGTGCCAGGCTCCTCTGTTCCTGTAACTCAGGCCACTGTCACTTGAAACAAGCTTGATCTAAAGGTTGCCAGGTCCCCAGGTTTCCTTTGTCAATGAGTTACAGCTTTCCTTGCCAAACAGAAGCCACGTTCAAGAGGCAAAACCCTCCATCACACACACCAGTGCAACCGGGGTCTGACACCACAGCGTGGTTATTTGTCAGAAGAATAACTGCAATTTAAGCTGGGTGTCCTAAATCCATATTATTCCCATCCCTCTGTTTCTTAAAGATAACAAGGGGAGAACTGAACAGATAGAAAAGATTCAACTATTAGGTGTGCTGAAAGCATGGGGCCCTGACACAAGATGTCACAGCAGAGCAGTGCTGTAACACTAACACTGGTTTGGGCTGCTCCAAGGGACTCAAACTTAGTTCAGGTTGAGAAAAACGAACTACACATGGGTCAAAAAGACTAACCTGGCAACAAACTAAAAAGCATGGCAGGAAGAGATCTCTTGTGAGTGTCAATACTTTATTTTGGTGTGAAGACAGGAAGCTGGAAAATACACTGTATTTAAAATTTTCTTGGTTCCCCCTCACATTGTGGAAACCCCCTCCCCCCAGAGCTAATCTGTTCAAACTCAAATACTTAAAAATTACAGCAGCAAAACAAAAGCGCAGAAAAAAAAACCAGATGGAGAAGGTAGCCAGGCCAGTAGTGTCACTTGGTGTGGACGACTGAGGTGCTGAACAGGAGCTTCTGTTTCTGTTTTTTTCTTTTCTTTCCTCCTTTCTCTTCTAAACAGAAAACAGAAACAGCTTAGCTTAGAATGCTATCGCCTTGCCCCCTGGCCAGTTTTCATTAATGATAGTTGCAGGCAGCTAGGAGTGCAGGCTCTGGAATTAGACCTCCTGGATTCCAATACCAGTCCTTGCACACTCTGGTGTTTGTCTTCAGGTACATCACTTACATCCCCAGCCCAGCTCCTCATCTGTAATGTGAGTTATACCCATTTAATATGGTATTAGGAGAATAAAATTAGCACAATGCCAGGCACACAGGAAGCACGCATAAATGCCAGTGTTGTTCGTATCTAGTTCATGAACACCACAGAGCAGGGGTGTGCTTCAAGCCACATCTTCTCCATCTATTAGCTACCCTCCACCACTGTGTCTTAGAAGGTTAAAAAAAAAAAGGTCCGCAGAATTTCACACCAAGGCCTCAAAAGAACTAATCTGGGGTGCAAAAAGGTGCTAACATACCAAATGGAATGTTAGTTGACACTAGAATGTGAGCCCTGAGGCTCAGAGGGAAAAGTGCAACTGATTAGTGATGTCTGCCACTGGATCCAGGAGGGAATGACAGCCCTGAGCTGAGCACCCCACTTCTGTGCCTTTACCAGAGAGGGGATCTGAAGTAGCTGGCGTGTCCAGTTTCATGAAGGCTGCTTCAATAGCTTGGCTGAAGGAATTCTGGAAACTGGGCACAGGAACACGGTCTGAGTTATCACTCTCCCCATCGCTGTCCACAGGGGCAGGAGGACCTAAGCTGTTTTCATCTAAAAAACACCAGTGTTAAAATTGCAGAAACAACACTAGAGACTTTTACTTTCTGAAAGGGGCCAAATTTCCCCTTTACCAGAGGGCTGTTCTCACCTTTCTTTGGAGCAGTTTTGGGCCACACATCTGCTTTTGCTTTTCCAATTCTCAGCATCTGCCAAAGTGGGAAAGGGGAGGAAAGAATTTAAGTAACTGACGCCATTTCTTCTCCAGACTCCTACCTTGACACCGACTGGTACAGGGGACAAAGAACCAACTACCCCTCTGGGAAAAAGATTTTCTAGATACTTCTCTCCTTAACACTGTTTTGGTCATGTCCTCTATATCCTGACCAATGGAACTGGCAATGAAACCCACAAGGTGGGAAACCAGTTGTTCCTTAGGAAACAGGTAAAGCACATTGCAAAGAAGGCACGCAGATTCTGAAGTTGGGAATCCTGACTCTGTGTCATTGCCTGCTTCTGACAAATTTTCCTACTCTTATGGAGACTCCTAAAAACATCAACTTCTTAGAATAAGGAGTGTACAGGACCTTCCAATTTTAAAACAAACCACCTGGCTATCAAACCTCAGTTACTTAAGGCCACAAACATCAATTTAACTTTATCCTGAAACTGCTCCCACAGCCCTCATTACCTTGTGGTCTTTGCTTTTCCAATAGTTCCTTAACTATTAGCTTTTAGATCCAGCCATAAACCATATTCCTGCAAGTACAGTAAGATCAGAACAATGATTCCTCTCGCCCGAGTGAGGAAATTTGTCACCCACTTGGCCAAGACCAGCTTTGTCAGCGCTAAGGGCCACTGTGTATCCCAGCCAGCCACTCAAAGCAGGGTGAATTTTACCAAGAGACAAGCCCAAGAAGATACAAGTAGGAATGCTTGTCCTAAATGTTTACCAAAGTGGGGCTTGCATGTTGTGCAAGATGAGTTCAACTGGCAGATGTTGATTTCACTGATAAACTTTCTTCATCATGTACCACACTTTGACGATCTGCTCCCTTGGTCCCTGGGAGTCTGGGGTCCAATAGTACGACATGTGAATCATCTTACTCTTCAAGGTCATTAGAATATATCACCTATATTTTAATCTTGACAAAAATGTTTAAATGTTTAACCTGAGTCCACTCATGAAGAAACAATCAGAAAAATCTCAACTATAGGATAATCTATACAACAACTGGTCTGGATGCTTCAAAAATATCCATGTCACAGGTAAAAAACAAAAAAAAACCAGAAGCCAGAGGAACTGTTATGGATCAAAGGACACTAAAGAGACTTGAAAAACTAAATGCAATGAATAGTCTTTGATTAAATCTGACTGAAAACAATACAGGACACTGAGACAAATGGGAAAATAAAAATATGTGCCATCTTAGATAGTATTAAATCAGCTGTCTGTGATAATGGTAATTGTAGTTAAACCGGAGAATGTCATTTTGGGGGCATGTATCTCCCAAGTATTTAGTTGTGAAGTGTCATTCATGAGGTGTGTAACTTACTTTCAACATAGCAAAAAAAAAAAAGAGAGAGAGAGAGAAAAGCAAGCAAATATAGCAAAATAGTAACAAATGGTAAATCTGGGTGAAAGGTATGAATGTTCATTATACTATTCTTTCAACTCTTTAAGTTTGAAGTTTTTCAAAATATAGAGTTGAAAAAAGCAATGACAATAAAACCTAGCTAAAAAAACAACTTAGGGGGCTTCCCTGGTGGCGCAGCGGTTGGGAGTCTGCCTGCCGATGCAGGAGACGCGGGTTCGTGCCCCGGTCCGGGAGGATCCCACGTGCCGCGGAGCGGCTGGGCCCGTGGGCCATGGCCGCTGGGCCTGCACGTCCGGAGCCTGTGCCCCGCAACGGGAGAGGCCACAACAGTGAGAGGCCCGCGTACCGCAAAAAAAAAAAAAAAAAAAAAAAAAAAACTTAGGCATTGACCTAACTCTTAGGAGCCACTTGCTTATAACCTCTGAAACCTAGCAGTTCATTCTCAGGATTGCTCTCAATTATTTCATCCTCCTTGACTTCAAAGACTCTCCTCACCAAAGTTCAATTCCTCCTTATTCCTCAGCACAAACTGCCATTTGTACGTGAGAAATATCCATATCAACTAACTGCTCTGAAGAACTGTTAAGCTAATGATTCCAAACTAGCCCCAAAGAAATGAATACTAACCTCCTACAAGGCTGCTTGTCAAGCTGTCTGTCCATCTTCCTCAGTTATCTGAATGCAGGAATGCTGAGTGTTTTGCTTGTTTTAAAGATTAATACTGATCTGACATCAAATCTCACTAGCCTAGTGTTGCCTCCAACCCAACTCCTCAAGAAAGCTGATTTGGCTACTTACAGGATAACCAAGACAACTTTTCCTTTCCCAAAGTGAAGAAGAATAGTTTATTATATGTAACAGATACCATTGAATCAGAGGTCCTAGAACCAGGGACCAGTTAAAACTGACTGACATATCCCCAGCCCCTAGAACAGTGCTCAGTACAAAAGTATCTATTGACTTGTTAAATAATTAAAACTCCTGACTCTTCCTCAACTACTCTTGGCCTCTTTCCTTGGTAAGTCTATGGTAATATCTGAGACTAACTCCATGACCTTCCATCTTTAAAAAGCCTTCCACTGTTATTAGAGTCAGTGCAACATTAGCCTGTAAGTCTCCCCATCTCCAACAGAGGGATTTCCAGAAAAAACAAGCATCAGAGTTCATGTTAAATACCCTTGGGCTGCTTCACAAGCAACGGGTTTACCTGGGCAAAGGAAGGGAAGGGAGAGTCTTCTTCCAGACTCCCAACGCAGAATGAAGAACTGCCCTTACTGGCAGTGGGTGACAGAGGGGTCAGCAGAAAGTCTGAAAGGGAACCAGAGACCTGATTATAGAAGTCAAGTTCCAAAGAGTTAGTGTCCTGTTAATAAGAGAGAAGAGACGAACCCAGAATCAGGTCTGGATAATTAACAACCCTGCCTCAGAAAGCTGTGATCCACTTTCAACTCTGCCACGTGCTTATAAAGCCAAGAACATGGCCTATTGTTCACGAGTGATCAGCATAGAGAGAGAAAAGTTTCATGGTTACAATAACACTAGAAGGCATAGCAAAATCTATTCCCACGGTAAGAAAAATCCTCTCCACATCAGCCGGTTCTCAAGGCCTAGGTATCGGACTGTCATAGAAGGATTTTATATGGATGAAAAAGCTCCAAGAAAAAAAAGATATAAAATGTAATCATGTCAGCCTTTATGTTCCAGCCAAAAGAAGTCTATGACCTGGGAATATTCAGTTAGAATCCAAAACACACAGCAGCAAAACCCAGCAAGATTCAAGCTTTTCCCTGATACTCCCTAGGTAAATTAGTCTTCTCCATCCTTTCTGACCTAGGGTTGAACATTTCCCACAGATCAGTCTACCCACTGCCCTGATCACTGCTGGGAGGGAGAGGCCTATTCACTCTCCCAGCAGCAGGCCCTGCCATAGTCAGCCAGGGCTCTGTGGTACTTTTATTCCTAGGACCATCCAACTGCTCTTGCCTGAATACATTAAAGTCCAAATAACTTCAGAGAAGCTAGTATGTGAAAACGCAATCTTTGTATCACAGATGATATAGTCAATGTTTTGCCATGTTCCTTTGTTTAGTAGCTCTCTTCTCATTATGAAGAGCATAATGGTTGTGCAGCCCTCAAGACCCAGATTCTAGTCCCAGTCCCTGCCACTAACCAAGTCCCTGCCTTGGTCTCAGGCTCTTAAATCTGCCAAGTGATGGGCATATGATCACAAGGGGGTCACCAAGAGTTTTAAATATTCTGATCTTGGACCTTTCACTGAAAATGCCTGACAAAAACAAATTTTAAGTAGCAAAAACTATCTGCCAGGAGGATGAAGATCAGAAAAGACAGCACTCTGAAATTACAGTAACTCCTTTTAACTGTTTAATTACATGACACATTAATACATTCTATATATAAGGAAAAACATTTTTAAAAGGCTGAAGGCCTATACCCTGAGAAAACCATAATTCAAAGAGAGTCATGTACCACAATGTTCATTGCAGCACTATTTACAATAGCCAGGACATGGAAGCAACCTAAGTGTCCATTGACAGATGAATGGATAAAGATGTGGCACGTATATACAATGCAATATTACTCAGCCATAAAAAGAAATGAAACTGAGTTATTTGTAGTGAGGTGGATGGACCTAGAGTCTGTCATAGAGTGAAGTAAGTCAGAAAAACAAATACCGTATGCTAACACATACATATGGAATCTAAAAAAAAAAAAAAAGGTTCTCATGAACCTAGGGGCAGGACAGGAATAAAGACACAGACATAGAGACTGGACTTGAGGACACGGGGAGAGGGAAGGGTAAGCTGGGACAAAGTGAGAGAGTGGCATGGACATATATACACTACCAAATGTAAAACAGCTAGTGGGAAGCAGCTGCATAGCACAGGGAGATCAGCTCCGTGCTTTTTGACCACCTAGAGGGGTGACATAGGGAGGGTGGGAGGGAGGGAGACACAAGAGGGAGGGGATATGGGGATATACGTATGCATATAGCTGATTCACTTTGTTATACAGCAGAGACTAATACAACACTGTAAAGCAATTATACGCCAATAAAGATGCTAAAAAAAAGGCTAAAGGCCTCTCAATCCTGATCTCACTCTCTAGAGTGGAACACTGTAACTGGTCTGGAACACAATCATCCCAGTATTTTTCTATACATTTAGACATATAAACCCATACTGAAATGCTTTGTTTTGTGTGGCTTTTTTAACCCAAAAATGGTGTCATGTTTTGTCTTGTTCTACAACTTCCTTTTATCTTAAAGGTCTATCCATTAGTTCAGGAAGAGAGCTATTTCCTTTTTCAGTAGGTGTAAAAAATTTCATAGTATAAATGCTGTAATATAGCCATTTCCCTACCAGTAGACTTTAGGCTGTTTTCTCCCCCTATCGTAAATAAGACGACATAAATAAAGATGTTCACACAAACAGGGGGAGTATCTTAAAGGTCGAAACTAGAAATAAAACAGCTGGGTTGCAGAGAAGAATCTAGGTTTAACCATCCTGCTATGTGAGCTGCCTGAGGTTTTTAGAAGCTAAGTCAGTACAGCCAATGGAAAAGTGAATCAAATGGTAGGAATCTGATGGATCTCAGGAATCTATTAACTACCCAAGTAAGGTTAGTCCCCTAAAGACCTCCAGCATGCCGAGATCACAGTTGCAAATTCAGACACTAGGGCTTTGCCTAGTGGTCAAATTCATTCTTTTTTTTTTTTTTTTGGCGTTACGCAGGCCTCTCACTGCTGTGGCCTCTCCCATTGCGGAGCACAGGCTCCAGATGCGCAGGCTCAGCGGCCATGGCCCACGGGCCTAGCCACTCCGCGGCATGAGGGATTCCCCCCGGACCGGGGCACGAACCCACGTCCCCTGCATCAGCAGGCAGACTCCCAACTACTGCGCCACCAGGGAAGCCCCAACTTCATTCTTTAAATCCCAACTCTATTTACCTGCTTGGGAACCTGGACTTCTGCTAAGAGGAGAAAGGGAGAGAGCCCCATGGCCCTCGGTGCTGGTGGGACCCAAAGCAGAATCAGAGGAGCAGGTATAGGAATTGAAGGCAGGAAACTGCTGTAGATTCTCTAGGGGAATGTGGACTTCTGGGTCTGCAAAGCAAAGACGAGAATGGTAGGCCCATGTACAGAATTCCTCAAATCTTTTCCAACAGTTGTGGATAGTCAATATGAATCCCCCAGGGGTCTGAATGATGGAGACAGAGCTTTAAAACCCAAATTTATAGTAACTGTCACTTTATGTCTTTGTTTTAATATAAAAGCCTTGTTCTAACTCTTCTTGGTTGAAGCTAGGTGATAAACCTGGGGGTTAATTATATAATATTCTGTATACTTGTGTTTGAATATTTCCATAATAAAACGTTAAAACAAAAAAGCCTTTGTTCCTGAAACATCACTTTTCTCAACTATTCAGGACTTGTGCTAAATAGCTACAAAACACTGGTATGCCAGCTATATACTTATCCCAGTTGAAGAAGTAAAATTTATGTTTACCATACCACATGGAGTTAAAATAGCTAAGTCCTTTCCCTAGCTAAGGACTCAATTCCTTGTTTTCAGGAGGTTAACTAGACACTCATGTCACACAATCCTTGGTTCAGTGAAGCTTGTTTAAGAACCATATCAAAAGATTCTACTTACTGGTATTAAAAGAGCTCAAATCTAACTTCCTGCAAGTATTTCCTAGTTTTTCAATAGGTCTCTACTATTTCAGACTCTCCTGGTAGACTTGCTATATATAGATGTCTCCAGAGTCATCTATAGGTGAGGCCAACATGTATCCAGAGAGCACAGGACCAGTTATCCCAAACATGCAGCAGATCTCCAATTCCCTTCCCCCACCCACCCAGGTTTTTTTCACCCACTATGCCAAGGATGAACTTACTATGAGCTATGCACTTTGACCAACATCAACTCATTAATTCTCATGTAAGCCTACAAGGAAGGAGGTACTCTCACAGCTCACATTTAAGAGCTGAAGAAAGCAAGTGGCACACCTGACATACGACCTGAACACTCTGGCCCCTGGGCCCAGGCACGGGATCTCTGTACAATGATGCACAGTTGTGCTCGTCACTGAGATGAGAGTTCTTGAACTTACACTTGCCCTGCTTCTTGTTCTCCTCCATCTCAATCCTGTGCTCTCGGCGACGTTCCTCCCGGGCCTTCTTCTGGCGCTGCCGCTTCCTCTTCTCGATGTCATCTGCGGGTTGGTGAGGATGTGAGGAGGCAGACGCAGGACAACCTGGCCATTAACTCCTCCCACTTGGCTAGTAACTAAGGGCACACGAGTGGGCCCAGCTAGATTGGATGAATGGATGGAGTGTATCAGGAGGTTCTGAGACTCATGACAAAAGCTCCTTACTTCCTCTTGTGGGTTTCTAGTCACAAGAATCCCTAAACTCCACTAAAAAGGGAAGCAAAGTAGGGGGCATTCTCACCTGAGAATATGTCTAGGGTTTCCTTAGAGACCAGAGGAGGCTGCAGAGCCAGTTCACAGATGCTGAACTCGCACGTAAGCGGCAAGTGAGAGAGGTATCTATGACGCTGTCGCACATCCTACAAGGGAAAAGGGACCGATGCTCAACTAAGACCAGGCCTAACTCTAAGAGCAGAGGTTTCCACCCCAGATATCAGGCAGTATACCACACCCTCTCAAATGGCAATGGGGCTCAAAGAGTTAGTGCTCAAGTTATCAGCTTTTGAAAAGCTGAACAGAAATTGTCAATTAACCTACCATAAGGTAGAATAAGCAACCAAAAGCAGTTTTTTTGGTTTGTGCTGCAAATGAATGAATTAAGGCTGGTAATGAATGATCTAAACCTGATCAGCTGTTTCAGCTTTTCTGGGGGTCCACAACAAATAGCGGAGAATAAGGAAGATAAGAGTTATTTACTGGGAAAAAAATCTGGGAACCTCTGACTGAATTAATGATAACTGGGAAGGCAGATAAAGCAGGTTTCCCTACTGAACAAAGCTTGGCCTAAAACAACAAAAAATGAAGGCCATTAATTTAATTTTCTTTTAATTCTTTTTCTGCATGTTTGATGGAAAGTTCATAGTACTTAAAAAATCTCTAAATTTAAGGCTTTTAACAAATTTGTGATCAATACAACTGTAACTCTCAAAGAGCAAATATTCACATATGTAAATTATCAGACACTAATTCATGGGTACCTGCTAAGCCAAAAATTCATAACGAGCTTGTGTAAGCTACCTTAAAGCCTCCAAGGACTTTCTTTTCTTGCCATTTCTCCCAAGCAATAAGGAGAAACAAAAACAAATTCATCTCTGAAAGTACGAGACATCTCTATTCCCAAACCACAATAAATGAACCTGTGATAGAGAGCAGTGGTGAGTGACCTAACAGAACACTGGCATGGTAGGGGAGGGTCATTTAACTTTTTAAAAATTCACAGGCACCATCACTAACAAAAAGACTTAAAACCTTTCAAGACTAAAGGCCTTGAAAGTCTGTGAACTTGGATCAGCTAGGCCCACCACAAAGAGATTAGGTTAATGCCTCTTCCTGCCCCTCCACCACGCAAGGCAGGCCCTTACCTCAGACATGGAATACCCAGCGATCTCCACCACCGTGGCTGAGATCTTCTCAGGGCTCTGCTCCAGGCTGCCATACTCCCGCACGAGGCAGCGCACATTCACAGGGTGCAGGAACATGTGCTGCCCATCCTCCGCTGAAGACAAGTGGTTCTATCACACAATACTCTTGGCCAGTCCTCAAGTCAGGCCCTCGTTATCCCAGGCCCGACTCTCCCTCCCCAAGCTGAAAGGCACAACAGACCCAACTGCCCAGGAGCTAGCAGCAATACCTCCCCTCTGCTTAGAGAGCCAGATCACTTCTCCGAAACATTAAGCCGCAACCCAGCCCTCCTCCTCAGGGACACTCACCTTGGTAAAAGTAGTAACAAGGAGAGCTGCTCAGGTGTGTGATGCTTGGCTTGGTGACGGGTTCCTGCTGGCTGGACTCAGTACAAATGGTCCCCTCTCCAAGATTGTCTTCTGCTAACTCTGAGTCCTCACAGGCCTCTGACAACCCCTCAGGCTCTGGTTCAGAAACTGCTTCCTCTTCCTCTACCAGAGGGAGATCAAGAGGACGAGGAGGAGAGCCCAGAGAACAAACTTCTGTGGTCTCTTCATCAAAAGCAGACAGATACTCCAGCATGCCCTGTTGGGACAAACTGTAGGTCACAGAAAGAACACCTGGCAAAGGCAGGCACAGGAACCAAGCTCTCTTGAGGTTTACCTTAGCTGTCACGTTCACTGATTTAACATCACTGGGGAAAGAACACACATAGAAAAAGCACATAGGAAAAATTTAAAAATAAATAAATAAATTAATTAATTAATTAATTAAAAAGCACATAGGAAATACTCATAGTTCCCTCTTCCCCCCAAAAAGTTCAGACCTCACAACAGGGCCTAACAGCTGAAGAGCAGCACTTGAGGAATGGCAGCCATTTAGTCTGTAACTGGGACGCTAACCTTCCTGGGTTGAAAGACGGACTCCTTCGTCAAGGGAGCCATCAGCACCAGTTGTTCCAGAGCAGCCACGACACCAGCGACCTCCCCTCTACTTTCAGCCAATCCTGACAGAGCCTCTTCCCGAGTCTAGAGCACCAGAGAGAAAACCAGAAACATACTTAGTTTGAAGGGCCACATCTTACAATGGCCTTTCTCAACAGGAGCAAAAGTTAAAAGGCAAAAAGGAAGAGTCTAAGTACTTAAAATTCTCAATCTTTAAGGGAAGCAGGAAGCAAAAACACCTAGTACTCAAATGGGATGGTACTCTGCTTACCGTCTCTGACAATGATAACGATAACGCTACAAAAAAGCTTCCTGAACAGAAATCCCAGGACACAGAACTAGTCTTCTAGTTTTTACGAACGAAACTTTGAGAGAGCCCCAGTGCAGGAGACAAGAGTCTGGGCAACCCCCACCTCAACCCGGACAGCTCTACTTCTAGGCAGTTTTTCTTCTCCCTGAAATGCATTTGAACAAATGCTCCGCACTACAGAAAAATTAAAAAGTATTGGGTTGGCCAAAAAGTTCGTTCGGGTTTTTCGTAAGATGTTACAAAAACCCAAACAAACTTTTTGGCCAGCCCAATAAATACACAGAACGCTGCCCAAAGAGGACTTATGAGTCAGAGAGATAGAAATTCAAATACCAGCTTCACCTCTTATTAGTTACATGTCCTCAAGTAAATTATCTAACCCATGATTCCATTTCCTCATCCATGAAAGGGTATAGTTGTTCTATCACACCAGGTTATGGAGCTTAAGTGAGATACAAATAAGTACAGTACCTTAGCACAGCCCCTTTCATTGTTCTAATCTAGATCAGTGATTCTCAAAATGTGACCTGGGGATGAGCAGCATCAGAACCACTCTGGAACTTGTGATAATGCCAATTACTAAGCTTACTGAGCCAGACCTACTGAATCGGTCTCTCAGCGTGGAGCACAACCACCAGTGATTGTGACGCTTGTTCAAGTTTAAGAATCTCTATTGTAGAGGATACAGGACATAAAGGGATTCTATATTTGGATAATTCTTGCTGCTCCAAAATCCTCAGCAGGCATTACTAGAGCCTGCTGGAGAGGCCACAGTAATTTCTCCATAATGTCCCTCAAATAAAACATCTCCAAAAATAAATCCAAGTGTTTTCCTAAAGAACAAAAAAACCCACCTTGCTTAATTAAGAACTCAGCTAATCTAGAAACTCAAGGGTCTCAGTTATAAGATCACCTTGACTTGTTCCTTTCAGCTCCAGAGAGCAGTTTAAAAATCCCTAGGTCAACCCCTTCCCTCCTATCACCAAAGCCCAGAGTAAACCTACTTTTCTAGCCATTCCCCACTTGTAATATTAAATGTGGGGCTGAAGTAACTAATCCCCACCACCCCATCCCATTTCCAGTACATCATCTCACCTTGAGCTCCTGGATAGCTGCCTCAATAAAGCAGGACTCGGGAGTGTGCTTCTCCTCTGCCAGCTGCTGCTCTAGTGCTGCTTTCTCTTCCTGAACCACCCGGTGCAGCACCTGCTCCTTCGAGGCCAGCAACAATTTAGAGTACTGGCTGTGCTGTTCATCTACAAGAAAGCCAACAAGATGACAGAAATGCGGGACTTCCCTGGTGGCGCAGTGGTTAAGAATCCACCTGCCAATGCGGGGGACACGGGTTCGATCCCTGCTCCAGGAAGTTCCCACATGCCACGGAGCAACTAAGCCCTTGTGCCACAACTATCGAAGCCCGAGCACTCTAGGGCCCGTGTGCCACAACTACTGAGCCCGAGTGTTGCAACTACTGAAGCCCACGAGCCTAGAGTCCGTGCTCTGTAATGAGAAGCCCACGCACCACAACAAAGAGTAGCCCCCACTCACTGCAACTAGAGAAAGCCCGCGCACGGCAATGAAAACCCAGTGCAGCCAAAAAAAAGCTCACGGCTGTGTGACTAAATAGGAACTTTCATACACAGCTTTTTTCCTGAAGTGAAAATGGACTGATTTAGCATGTTTTCCTCAAAATATTTTAGCAATGACCTTAATATACGGTTTGTAACTCTGACCCCATAACACAAGAAAGCTATCGTAAGAAAACCAAAGATGTAGTCAAAAAATTAATGTTCTCAGAACTCCCTGGCAGTCCAGTGGTTAGGACTCCGCACTTTCACTGCTAAGGGTCTGGGTTCAATCCCTGATTGGGGAACTAAGATCCCACAAGCGGTGAGTTGCAGCCCCCAAAAAATAAAAATAAAAATAAAAACCACAATGTTCCTTAATTATAGCATTATCTTTAGTATCAGAAAAGCTGCAACCAACTAGTAAGTCCAATAAAGAAAGTTAATGATTTGATGGTATATTCATTAAAGAGAATTCTGCAGACATTAAAAATGCTTTTCTAAGAAGGAGGAATTTAGTGACACGGAGAAATAGCCACATTACATGAGGAAAGAAAAGATGCCAAAGAAGAAAACAATCCCAATTGTAGAAAGAAGAGAAACATAGAAGAAAACTGTACAATTAACATTTGGGGGGTACCTCTGGGTAAAAGGATCATGGATGATTTATTTCCTTTACTTCCCTCCCCCAGGTTTTGTGGACTTTAAAATTTAATAAACAGATCTATCTCATTTTTACCTTCTGTATCGTGTTTGACAGCATGATATACTCTAATGAAAGTTTCTTGTGGAACATTTAGGTTATTGCCAATTTCTATTACACTGCAACAAAAATATCCTTATACATGCTCCTTGGTACAAATGACTTCTTTCTGATATTTAAGTATAAATGCTGAATCAAAGGTTGTGCATATTTTAAATACTACCAAATCCACCCCCGCCACACACACACACACACACACACACAAGGCTGTATCAATTTAAACTCCTACAAAGAACAAAAGTACCCAATTCCCCACCCCTGCCAAAACCCACCCAGTACAGGCATACCTCAGAGATATGCCTGTTTGGTTCCACTGCAATAAAGTGAGCATCACAATCAAGTGGATCACAAATGTCTTGGTTTTCCTGTGCATATAAGTTTCGTTTACACTATTCTATAGTCTATTAAGTATGCAATAGCATTATGTCTAAACAATGTACATACCTTAATTAAAAAATACTTTATTGCTAAAAAAAAATGCTAACCATTGTCTGACAACAGCAGGGTTGCCACAAACCTTCAATCTGTTAAAAAAAAAAAAACAACTCAGTATCCATGGAGCACAAAACGAGGTATGCTTGTATTTGCCTCATCAGTGCGTGCGTGTGCGTGAGAGTGACTATGATAGGCATTTTGATTTGCGTAATTCTAGGCAAAGTTAAACCTCTGTAGATACTTGGAGTTATTCAGATATCCTTTTCAAGGAAATGCATTGCCAGATGCTTAGCCTATTCTACTAGACCATTCATCTAATTTATAGAACATCTGTATGTTCAGGACATTCATCTGTATTTTAAATGTGTAAATCTTCCCCTAAGTTTATTTATCACCTGTTGACTTTGAGGAGTCTTGCTGGATTTTATTCTTATAAAATCAAATTCATCAATCTTTTTCTTTTATAGCATCTATGGTTTCAGCCTGGTTCAAAATTCCACCCAGGTAAAAAGCCTGAGGATTTATAAAGATATTTTTCTGTATTTTCTTTTAAAAGTTTTGGATTGTGTTATATTTAATTCTTCAATCCATCAGAAATTGATTTTTATGAATGGTATGAGATAGAGATCTAATTTCATTTTATTTTTTCCCTAAGAGTCAACTGTTTCAATACTGTTTACTGAAAAATCTCTTTTGCCCAGTAATTGGAATGCCACTTTAATTCAATGCTCATTTCCATGTGGAATACAGAGAATACAACCTCTTGCACCTCGCCCACTGTAAGCACTGCCCACACTCTAGATCCGAACTGCCTGGCCACCCGTCTCTCTCTTCTATTAGACACCGAGTTCCTAGATGACAGGTGCCAAGACTGGCTGACTGTGGAATCCCCAAAACCTGGGCACAGAGCCAGACACTATTCAACAAAGCTTTGTGTACTTTTTCATTTTACAACTGAACCAAACTTGAAACCAAGAGTTATACCACTTTCTGCAAATTCCATCCCAACCTACTGGAACACTATGACTAATTTGGAAATGCTAGAAATGGCTTGCTGAAAGGCTATATCTCTGACAGTAGAAAGATATAGTCAAGTAATCTTGAAGGGTATATACCCACCATTATCTGCCCCCAAATTAACCAAACTTACCTCCAAGATGAATAGGATGTTCTACATTCATCCATTTGGATTTGGGCAAGGCCACCAACACCCCTTTCTCCCTCTTCATCAGCTGCATTGTAATGGTATCACCAACAACATACTGATGTGATTCTGTGGCAACAACACTGTAACATGGACATTTATATGTAGCAGGGCAAGGAGTTAGCAGACTGGGGTCTAATCTAGTAAACATCTCCGTCTTACCTCTTGAGATCCTTCTTATGCACAGAACTGTAACAGATGGGACATTTACTCCAGGTCTTCTCACTCAATGAAAGATAGTGCAGGATGCATGCCCAGCAGAAGATGTGTCCACAACGGGTTATCTTGGCTGCAGTAGGTGGATACAGGCATATTGGGCAAGATGGCACTTCATGGCTACAAATGCGCTGAAACAAAATGCCACCACAAGTTAAACTAGTTTCAGAACTGACTAGGGATTATCAAAGTTAAAGCCTCTCCTCTTCCATCCCCATCCCTATACAACTCTAACAACACATCTTCACAAAACTGCTCAACAGTGCAGGTATATGTACAATACTTCAAGCAAATCATAAAGGAAACAGTAATAATAGTTTAATATACTAAAACAACTATACAACAGGTATTTGGGGGGTTCTACCATCAAAGAGAAAAAAATGACAGAAATCAATATATGATCCCATTTACAAAAAAATATTTATATGTATGCATAAAGGTACAAAAAGGTTCTAGAAGTAACATACCAGTAATTTCCAACAGAGGAGTCAATGAGACTTCCACTTTATACTATATGTCTCTACTTTTTTTTTTAAACCAATGCATATAAAACCTAACTTTCATAGACCTTCTATGTCATTTTCAGATGATTTTATGAATTTTCACAGTAATGGGAGTCCAGGCTTTGGGTCTATCATTTTGAAACTACATCATATAACCTAGGAGTGACAAGGGGATACCCAGAGCCCGTAACTTCAAGAGAAGACAAACACAGCAGTAGCCTGGACAGAAGTACAGCTGTGTGGCTCATTTCACTTGTCACAAGGCCAAAGCCTAATCTGATACTGATTACTACAAATGGCTACCAATGAAGCAGTGTCCATGTAATGAGTCCATCCTGGGTCAGGAGGGTAACCAGAGTTCTCATATTCCCCTGATTACTTCTTCCCAGAAGAGAAGAGGTAGTAGACAGGACTGTTTTTATCCTACAGATCAGAGCCCTCCAACACCCAGTCCTGTAGGCCAGAGCCAATTAGCACAAAATGAACTCCAGAAGAAACTAGGACTGACCTCTGGAAAATGTCTACAGTAAGGCCAGGCAGAAAGTGCGATCAGCAGTAAACCCAGCCAAAAGCTGCTGTCACCACAGTCCCTTTCTTTAGTTCTCTCTCCCACTAACAGGTTATAAGCTTAGCTGAGCTACTCACCACTTGTTCCACAAAGTCCCAGTTGACTAAGGTATCAGGATCAGCAAAATGAACTGTGTAGTCCTGGTCTTCAGACACCACAAACTGGCAGCTAAAAATAGGGAGAGACAAGTAAAAGGCAGACTGTCAGAATCCACCAACAAGCCTTCAGCAGAAATTCATCATCTCTTCATTTAGAAATCAAATGCAGGCCATTAGCAGCCATGCTCTGTGAAGCATTAAACTAGGACTTCAGCCTCAGTTCCAAGTCCTGGCTCTGGAAGGAATCCAAAGACTCAGCAGGTAGGAGTCTACCATGAACTCTGTTTCTTCTGCTCCCAGGCCCAGCCAAGCTGCCTGCAGGCCCTCCTCTGAACTAAAATTAAGCCAGACTGTGGGCTCCATCAACCAGAAGGGAAGCCAGATCTCCTCCCTCACCCCCAGAAACCACTAGTCTTCAAGGCAGTAGAAAAAATTGTCCCCACTCAATCTTTTGAGTACTAGTTTTTTGTTTATTTTGGCCAGGCCACACGGCTTAGGGGATTCTCAGTTCCCTGACCAGGGATCCAAACCAGGCCACAGCAGTGAAAGCCCGGAATCCTAACCACTAGGCCACCAGGGAACTCCCAACAGTTTATATAAAGTACTAAATGGTTACTTCAGTCTAGATCCAAGGTCAAACCTTACATTATAACTAATGCCACACAAAAGGAAACAAATGAGAATCATTATTTGAGCAAATGTATGCCAAGCACTCCAACTTGGCACTCAATTCTCCCTTAAGTAATTTCTCCTCCTTTATAGAGGAAAAGCTGAATCTCAAAGTGGTTAGGTAAGTTACCCAAGGTCGAAGGCCAAAACAAGATTCAAATCTGGATTCAATTCCAAAGTAAACACTTTTACTACCTCATCATGATACTAAAGCATTATTTAATTTTAGCATTTATTATCTTCTTTTGAGCACCAAGAACATCCACTTGAAACACATCTGTGTTTTCAAAGCGAGGTGAGTGAGAGACTGAGAGAGAGAGAGAGAGAGAGAGAGAGAGAGAGAGAGAGAGAGAGAGAGAGAGAGAGAGAGAGAATCAACTCCGTTTCCGCCTCTCTCCCACAGTAGTTTAAAGGAAGCCTCTCTTTGCACCACAAATGCCCAAAGGCTCAATTTCACTTCCCTCCTAAGAGTAGCCATACTCACTTGGCTTGTAAAAACAATTCCTTGTTAAAAGGCTTATGCCCCCACTTGTTCCTTTTTCCCCAGCTGCCATGTCCACTGCCTTCAAAATGGCCTGCCTGGCCACGGGGTTCAAAAGTGAAATTCAACAAGTGATTCAGGTTGATCTTCTTCGGACCAGAGAACTGGGCAGGGCTAAACTCTGCCCGCTGAGCCTCTGCTACCTAGAGAGAATGAGAATAAATCAGAGGATTTTAAATTAGGATGACACTTGCTAAATGACAGCAGAAACCTGCACAACCCCTCCTTCTACACGGCTTAAAATATTAACTAAATAAAACACAGGCTTATATTTAACAAATAATTTTCCTAGGACGAGGTAATGCAAAAGTCTACCTAAGATCTAGATGGGAGTGGAAAAGAGAAAAGGAGCCTCTAACATACAATTACTTATAAACTATTTAGTCTGCCCTAAGTGGCAATTAATCATTAAATGACAAAACCCAGCATGAACTCCTCTAGCTATCTTGAAGCACAAAGATTTACTTACTAGATTAATCTTTCCACAGTCCCATAAGACTCCTACACCTTCACTCTTGTTAGCTACTTGCTCTCTGGTTTGTTTCTGGTCAACATGAATCTGTGGAACTATACTCTGGAGGCGGCCTGCAGGCAGCTACTAACTGCCATAGACTTTAGGATCCTGCCAGAGACCTCCTGTCTAAGACACACACTGCTATTCATTGTTAATTAAAACTGACAGAATTAGAACATGTAGGCAGACTAGCTCTGTGTCCAGAAATAAATCCAATCAGCACATTCAGAAACAGCTTAGAAAGTGACAAGAAATCACGTTTGAGAAATACCATTGCACAGAGATGGAAGATTTATTATGTTGGAGCTTTTGTGGTCCTGTTTTGACGTTCCCAAATTGAATTGGTACAAGTACCTGCTATAAGTCAGCTAGTGCATTTTCTAACCCCACTTTCCCATTTAATGTCATAGGCACTTGGCCCTGTCACTAAATACTAGTAAACAGTCACTTTTTTTTTTTTTTTTGGTAAGCCAGTTTTACTTTTATTTTTTTAAAGATTTTTTTTGATGTGGACCATTTTTTTTAAGTCTTTATTGAATTTATTACAATATTCCTTCTGTTTTATGTTTTGGTTCTTTGGCTGTGAGGCATGTGGGATCTTAGCTCCCCACACCTCCTGCATTGGAAGGCGAAGTCTTTAACCACTGGACCACCAAGGAAGTCCCTGAAGAGTCACTTTAAATAGCTATATACCATTATATTACGATGGGTATACTATAATGCCTTAGTGTAGGACACAGATTGTCATGGCTTTTCCAGCATTAATAAAATAATGCTATGATAAACACAGTTGATAGAGACCTTTGTGCACAAACATTTGAGCACCTACAATTATTTCTTTTGAACCTCGAGTAGGAATTACTGAGTCAAAGGAAATGCAAATTTAAGGCTTTTGCTGCTTGTTAGTAAAGTCAAATTTAGAGTTTAATAAGCAGCACTTGCATATACATGATAAAGAAATCTAAAGAGTACAAAAAAGCCGACTTCCCTGGCAGTCATGTGGTTGAGGCTCCGCGCTTCCACTGCAGGGGGCACGGGTTCAATCCCTGGTCTATCGATCGGGGAACTGGGATCCCGCATGCCTCGCGGTGAGGGCAAAAAGTACAAAAAGGGATACAGCCAAAGATACCTTCTATTCCAGAGGCAACCAATATACCCTCTGAGATATTCTATGAATACGGAATCAGAGTATATGACCTTTATGATTAAATACAGTGGCATATCACACAGTTAGGCAATCTCCTTTTATCTTAACAGATCTTGGGCGACAACACCTCCCCCCTCACTGTTTACTCACCAGAAGAAGCCCAAGACTTCCAGGTCATCCCTTATCTCTCACGCCCTAGACTCTCATCTCCATTTGGCTCTGCCTCCCCTAATCAGACTTCCACTCCAGTGCCCCAAACTTAGATAAGAGCTCGTGTTCACTCAACAAAATCTCCCACATTCTCAACCTTCTACCTTCATCTTTTTACCCTAACTGGCCCACTGTCTCTAATACTGCCTATCATAATTCCTGATTACACTTCCAACACGTTCACCTCTCAGTTCCTTGACTTCCTCTCCTCCAACCAGCTTGCCCTCCACTCTACCTCTGCCACCCACTCCCATGGGCATACCATCTAGAGCTGTGCTGTCATAACAAAGCAGCCACTACTATCCAGATATGATGGCTACTGAGCACTTGAAATGTGGCCAGTACCACATCATGAAACAGCATTTTAGCTATACTGGATTAAATATATTAACATTAATTTCATCATTTTTACTTGTTTACTGTGGCAACTAGAAAACTTTAAGTTAGATATTTGGCTTGCCATTCCTATCTTAGCATTACTACTGGATGGCACTGCTCTACAGTCTAGACCACGGTGGTAATAACTGCAGCTCTTCCACCATCTTAATTTTGAGCACCCTACCAGCAACTCACTCCTTTCTTAGCTTGTTTCCATTAGTTCTGATTCTAACAACTTTTCACCTCCACTGGGATCTCCAAACCAGTGTAACACCCTCCCCCCAAATTTTCTTTCCTTATTTGGCTCTGATCCTATTCCATTGCTCACTGGGCAAAACTTTCCCAATTAATCCACACCGGCATCAGAGTAAGTAAACATGGCTAAAGAACACAACCACAACATACCAACCAGCCTCACTGAAGTAGACCTTTCTGAGGCCCGGCGGTCATACTGCAATCCTATTACACTTCTGTGCTCCACGGATTCCCCCAGACACCCAGACAAATCCTCCAGTCCTCTGGTTTCCAAACCTCCTCTCTCGGCTCATCTTTTACATTCCACTGAGACAGTAAGAACAATCAGAAAAGAACTCCAACGTGCTCCTACCAGTAGTCTGCCTTCCTCTTGTTACTGTGGATGCACTGGCAAAGCTCCTAAGCCAACTCCTCCACCTGTGCATTAGACCCCAACTCCTCAGGAACTCAAGGTGCTTCTAGTAATTCTCTCTCCTCTGCATCACGTTTTCCCTCTTACCAGAACAATCCCATTAGCAGAAATATGCTGCATTTCTCTAAGCTTAAAATCTCTCTTGACCTCACATTCCCCTCAAGCTACTGCCTCACCTCTCTGGTCCCCTGTAAGAGCAAAACCACTAGAAAGTAACTATCTAAACTTGCTGTTTCTTCTTCATATCCTCGCTAAAGCTATGCCAATCAGGTTTTTGTCTTCACCACTCCACCAAAGCAGTGCAAGGCCAAAAACCTAAACTACCTTCCCATTTCCAAATCTAATGGTCAACTTTCCATCCGAATCTTCTTACCCAGCCTAACAGAAGCACAGGACAAAACAAGCCATTTCTCCAAATGGCTTTCAGTTCTCTTCCTCCCTTTTTGCTGGTTCCTTATCATCCTGACTCCAGGCTCAGTCCTTGAATCTATTCCCTTTTTGCAACACTCACTCCTTAATGATCCCACTTAGTTCGACAGCTGCAAACACCAAGTGTACATGGACAACTCTCTAGCCAGGGTCTCCTCCTTGAACTCGACTCAGTTAACAGCCTATCTATACTTAGAGATCCAACAGGCATCTCAACGCAAATATAACACTTCCAAATGACATTCTTTATCTAAACATCCCCCTTCCCTCCCCATCCCAAAACCCTGTACTCCTCTTGAACTTGCTCCCATTTCAGCAAACGGTACCTGAATTGGGCCCCTACCAAAAACATTAGTCATTTATTTTTCTGCTCAAACCCCATATCTAATCTATTTAAAAATCCTGCTGGCTCTACCTGCAACTATCTCCCCAAATATGATCCCCTCTCATCACTATTACTCTGTTTCAATCACTCTCACCAGGAACACCTTAATAAGCTCCTAACTAGTCTCCCTGCTTCCACTCTCCCCTTTACAACTCCAAGTCAGATTACCTTACTTCTCTTCTTAAGCCCCCCAATAGCTTCCCATCTCTCTGAACAAAAGCCAAAGTCCTTCAAGGGCCCATGGGATATGATCCCTATGTCTTACTCTTTGGCTTCATTTCCTGCTTCTCCACCCATGGTAGCCTATTTGCTTTACCTCAAACACACGAAAAAACATTACCATCTCTGGTCCCTTGTACTTATAAATTCGCTCTTGCTAACCCACCCTTCCTCAAATTCTACTGTGTGCTCCCTTGCTTCATTCAGGACTCAGAGAGTCCTCAGAGAAATTTTCCTTAGCCACCTCCTAAAACTACTCTGTTACTCTCTATCCCCCCCCCCTTTTTTTTTCCCAGTATGCGGGCCTCTCACTGTTGTGGCTTCTCCCGTTGCGGAGCACAGGCTCCGGACGTGCAGGCTCAGCAGCCATGGCTCACGGGCCCAGCTGCTCCACGGCATGTGGGATCTTCCCGGACCGGGGCACAAACCCATGTCCCCTGCATTGGCAGGCGAACTCTCAACCACTGAGCCACCAGGGAAGCCCCTACTCTCTATCCCTTTACCGGTCTCAATCTACTTTTTTAAAAATTTAATAATTGTATTTATTACATAACGATTTGTTTATTGTCTCCCCAAACTAGATTATAAGCTCCACCCAATGCTGTATTCCAAACTCTAAATGATATTTAGTGCATAGTAGGTGAGGAATAAATTTCTGGTGAGTGAATGAATTCTTCCATTAGTGCATCCATTAAATCTTGTTCTATACTGGTTACATAGTATGCAACATTCAAACAGCAGGATAATGTATTTAACCAATAATATATTTAACTTTGATAGCATTTAGTCTGTGTACTAAATTGTGCAACTACAAACAATGTTGCAATGACCTCCCTTGTACATGAGTGTTTATGCACTTACAGAAAGGTATCTAAGAAACTCCTAAAATCAGAGTACCTGGGACTAAGGATATATAGCATTTTACATTTTTCTAGATACTACAGGGCAAATTAATGTCATTAATTAATGCCATTTTATTACCTAAATATTCCAAAGGGTACCTATAAATCAAGAGTGATAATAAAAGGATGACATGGGGCTTCCCTGGTGGCGCAGTGGCTGAGAGTCCGCCTGCCAATGCAGGGGACACGGGTTCATGCCCCGGTCCAGAAGATCCCACATGCCGCGAAACGGCTGGGCCCGTGAGCCATGGCCGCTGAGCCTGCGCATCCAGAGCCTATGCTCCGCAACGGGAGCAGCCACAACAGTGAGAGGCCCGCATACCGCAAAAATAAATAAATAAACAAACAAATAAATAAATAAATAAAAGGATGACACAAAATTTGTTTAAAGGATGATACAAATTAAGGTACCCGAAATTTGCTATAATTTCTCACAATCCATAATTACAATGTCTTCCAAGAAAACGTTCATAACCTTCAAGGGAAGAAAGGAGGCAAAGTTCCAAACCTAGTTAATCCTCAACTAATCAAGTAATTCAGAAAGGGGGGGACCTCTTGCTCCTACCCCTTCCCAACCACTAATAAACTGGGGATGAGGGGATCAGACCTCATGCTTATGTTCTAGAAAGGACGTTCTAAAATTCCATACCTCATCTCGTCTTCCACCATTAAAAGAAGAGCTAAAGAGTCTGTTGCTGCTGCCGCCGCCCCTTTGAGGAGGCATCTTATTAAAAGTTTTGCTTTTCTGTGAATTGGAGCGACGGGACTGGTTGATAAAATTTTCATTTTTGGGGTAGGAAGGTTCACGTTTGCGATTATAACGTTTGGATCCACTTGAGTTCTTTCCATCTGAAAGCAAGAAATGTAAAAAAATTAGTTAAGAAACGATACATATACCTGGCAAATTGCTCTCCACCTCCCAACAAAATTGTGTTTAAACAAAGGTAAGTTGGCCCTTCCATGACCTCCAAGAAATCTGGGTTGGGCCAGAGCATCAGTGCTTTGGGCAAGACATTACACAGTAAGGTAAAAAAAAAAAAATTTTTTTTTTTGGAATGAAGTCTAAAGGGTCCCTCCCTCAGGAGGGACACAATATAGATCAAACCACATAGACTCTCAGTTCACAATGTCTTCCTTTATAACAGAGCTTAATCACTGCTCTTGTATTGATAAAAGTCCATTCAGACAGAGTGACAGATAAAGAACAGCCTATCTATATTAAGGAAAAGTACTTTATCTGGAGGCAGGACAGAAGGCATTCTTCTTAAATTACTACAACACAGCTAGACCCTATACCGCAATGGTGTGGCCTAGGTCTTAGCAGATATACAGAAGGCACCAAAGCAAAACAATATTTACATACGTTTTAGAGGTCAAACTGAGAAGCTATTAAATTGACCAAACAAAAGAAGATGGACTCTAAGAGTATATCAGCGAAAAGTTATACCCTTTTAAAAACTGTTTCTTGCTTTTTTTCTCCAATTACAAGAACGTATGTTCAATTTTGGAAACCAGAAGAATAAATTCGCCAGTGCCCATGGAATACCAACCTATAAAGTGTTTAATTTCCTTTTATTCTCCACTTTATACACTCATCACACATCTTCCACAGAATGACAGGCATATAAGATATACTGTCTTCCACCTATTACTCCATGAGCATTTGCATGCACCCCTAGGCTTCAAAAACATGATTAACGGCCACACTGTTGTCTACCATATGCCTATGGCATAACATAACCAATTTGTTGTAGTTTAGGTGGCTCCTGACTTTCTGTTTATGTAATAGTATTGGGAGCCTCTTTTTACAGAGGCCTGTGTGTATAATTATGTCAAGTTCTCAAAGTAGAATTAGCAGATTAAGTATGATCATAAAGCCTTTTACACATCCTCAAGTTGCTTTCCAGAACCATACCAATTTATTTATATTCTAACAACAGTATAAGAACATCTAGTTTAATACATTCTTTATAATACTGAGTTGAATAAACTTTGTTAAATTGAAGGGTCAAAATAATTTGTTTCAAATTTTAATTTCTCTGATGACTAGCAACAAACATTTTTTCAGTCTGTTAACCATTTGTATTTTGTGTAAAGAGCTCGTTTGTATTCTTTGCCCCACTTTTTCTACTGCAGAGCTGAACTGCATAGATTATTTTGTCCAAATTGAACAAAGAACACTGACCAGACACATTTAACATGTGCCAAAGTTTACCAGCTTTAAAAAAAAGCAGGGGAGAGGAGGCAAAATAAAACCTATCTGAGAACCTGAGAACCATAACAAGTAAATAACAGTGAAAGGTCCCCAAATTAGTCTTTGGACAAAAAAAGACTAATCTTTCTTGTCCCTTCACTCACTCCATCTTGCCTTATTTCAACACAGAAATCTGACCAAATCAGGTCTGTACTCTACTTTAATGGCTTTAAAAGCAAAAACAGAGAAAACAGAAGTTGGGGGATTTTTAATGAAGAAATCCATTAGGCTTACCCTCAAACTTTAAAGGGGTGGTAGTTTATAAAGTCAAGAAGACTCCAGCATGAGCCTCAGAAACTACAACCCCCCCACACCTGCCAAAATATAGCTTAATCCTGTTTATGTTAAAAATATATAATTAATAGAAACATGTCTGGAAAGGCAACAGAGCAGGCTGTTAATGACATTTACCTTTGGGAAATGAAGCTATTCACGTTGGCCTAAAACAGTGGTTCTCAATCCTACAGTTTGTAGGAATCACCCAGATGAGCTTTTAAGGGATTCTTGTGCTCAGGCCTTACCCTCTAAGATTCTGACCTAAGTAAACAGAATTACTGTTCTGTATACTAATAATTTGGATAATTAAAAAACTGTAAGTACCTACAAGAGATTATTTCTAGACAAGGTAACCAGCTTCTTTTACAGCAGACAAAATAAATTCAAGGTGAAGCATATCCTCAGGGAAAAGGAAACATTAGCTGATAAACCAGAGTCCAAATTTTCAAAGCAATCACTTCACACTCAGTTTGCCAGCAACATGGGATAAATGAGAGGTATGCCATCCTCTCCAAACCTGACCAAATAGTCATGTGAGATGGCAGCACTGTAAACAGAACAGATGGTCAAAGAAACACTGCCAGGCTAGGGTTCACTCCTACCAGTCACCTTTCAATCCCAGTTAGGGAAACTGACCAGAGCTTAAAAGTTAGAATTTAAGAACTAGACTTTTACCTACTACTTCAGTTCGCAACAGTTACTGTCAAACATGGCATCAGTTGTAATAATTAGAAAATGAAGCTTCAGATCTCAAATTCTGCCTTGCTCTCAACCCATGGAATTAGTTTATAGTAAGATTTCAAATAAATAGAAAATTCAGAGGGATACAGAACCCCAGCTAACTTGCCCATGAAAAGAAATGAGGTTTTATTAAGAGGATAGGCATATGCAGGAAACATATGTTCCCCAAACCTTATTATCCAAGACTATTTCAGATGATCCTGCACTTGACCCTGTTGTTTTCAAGACCTAATAGATTTAGACTGCACAGATTTAGGTAAAGCCAGATTCTACACTTCAAGGGCTCAGAAAGGTAAGCTGGCACTCAGGAGGAGGGCTGTTTTCATCTCTTCACTTATTACCACACTGGCAAGGAAATGGTTTCATAATGCTTACAGAACTGCTGACAGTGAACTGCTCACTTCTAAAACACTACAACAACTGACCACATAAGGATTCATGATTTTAGTTGCTAAAATCCACTCCCTCATCTTGTCTTTCACTCACCTACAGGCATGAAGTCAGACATCTAAAGTGAGAGGCTAGATCTTATCTCTAGACCCAGGCAGCTAAAGATTGAAGGTACAGTCAGGCCTGGGACCCAGAGATAAAACTCGGAGTGCTATTTTTGAGGTGTCCTACAGGCAACTTGCCAGAATATACATGTAAGTTGGGGGTTGAATCTGTCCTCCTTTCTCTAATAGGAGATAGCAATGAGGTGATCTGCTTTAGATTCTGGAAAACAGACAAAAAAGTCAAACTAAGTTCCTAGGACACACATATTGCAAGTTTTAAATTTCAAAGTGGTTGTTCACAATCCTGGCTGCACAAGAGAATCATTTGCAGAGACTTTTAAAACTATGGATGTCAGGGCCCAAACCAGACCTAAAGAATCAGAAAGAATTGCTAGGGAAGAGCCCCACACATCCTTACTTTTTTTTAAAAAAAAAGGTCCTTAGGAGATTATAAAGGACACCCAGAGCTGAGAACTGCCAAAAACTGTCAAGACACATTCCAAAATGGACCATTAGTTAAATGGCTCAAATCCAGAACACAGGATCCTAGTTTCAAGAGACTTGAAAACTTAATCCACCGTGTCTCAGCTGTCCCACATTCCCCTAACAGAAAGGTCTCCACCAAGTAACAGTAAGCATATCTCAGTCTCTTCCCCCGATTACCAAATTACAGGCCATAAACTTTTCAGTTAAAAAATTGGGCATTATCAACATTTCTAGCTGTAGTTGTAACAGGTGGCACAGTCTACAGATCAGAATACCAGCCAGGAAGTTTCTGCTGCTGATTCATGCCATGTCACAAGCAAGTTGCTTACCCATCGTCCAAAGTGGTTGACAAGCACCTCTGGAGGGGCAACATATGGCCTTACTACAGAATCAACTGATAACTGAATCCAGCTGAAATTAGTAATTCTGAATGAAAGGGAGAGAGAGGGGGGTATCAGGAATGACGCATGTGCCAATAAGTAACTTGCTTGTTAAGTGAATTTATATAAAATGTATTTAGTAATATTGCCTGGGACTTCTTAGGAATTTACTTGGACAATTACTCTAACTCCTGGTTTTCCTGTCAGTAAAATAGGGCTAATCTTCTCCCCTCCCTCCTCATAGAGTCATGAGGACTAAGAGAAAACTTCTGTAAAATGCCTACCATAGTAACTGGCACATAGCTGCTGTTGTTATCTGAAAGCTTATTATTAATAAATCTAAAATTCCTATCAAGAGTACCTATTAGACTTTCAAAAAGCCACAGAAACCAAGGACTCAAGCCAACCAGCCTGGAATTCTTTTAACTTCCCTAAATGGTGTTTATTGAAGGCTTTAAGTCACCTCAATTTTCAAAGCCATCAAAACCTCCAGGTCCATTTACAGCTCAGAGGCTTTCTTCAGAGCAGATTACCCCTAGTAACCTGGCTTCTGGTACCGGAATATAAGAGGAAGAGTGTCAGGACAGTGCTTTATACCACCAACCTCAAAATAACTGCTTCATAATACCTGACCTTCCTTTAACCTCCATGGCAGTACCATCCCCCACCCAGAAGGATGGAGCAAGAAACTGGTTCTGGGCCAGGGTCCATTGTTTGCCCCCAAACAGCCAGGTCTCTCTCTTGCCTCTTTTTACTTTCTTTGCTCTTTTTTAAAAAAATCAGTTTACTGTTTGTTTTTTAAAATATTTATTTATTTATGTATTGGTTGTGTTGGGTCTTTGTCACTGTGCACCGGCTTTCTCTAGTTGCAGTGGCTTCTCTCGTTGTGGAGCACAGGCTCTAGGCGCATGGGCTTCAGCAGTTGCAGCATGTGGACTCAGTAGTTGTAGCTCGCAGGCTCTAGAATGCAGGCTCAGGAGCTGTGGCACACGGGCTTAGCTGCTCCGTGGCATGTGGGATCTTCCTGGACCAGTGATGGAACCCGTGTCCCCTGCACTGGCAGGCGGATTCTTAACCACTGTGCCACCACGGAAGTCCCTCTTTGCTCTTTCTAAACAACTTTCCCCAAACTCGAATCCACCTCTCTCCTCTGGGCTACATTCCTGGGATATTTACTGTTGAACGTTCTTAGAACTACATCTTAGCAGGATAGATCCAAGAAAAGGAGTATTATGCAAATGTTTGAAGCAATTAGCCAAGGCAAAGAAACTGTGGTATGCCAATCTGGCTAGAAAGATCAAGTAAATCCTGTTAGCCAAATGTACTTATTTCCTGTGTGCACGAAGGGCAAACCGAAGCCAGTCGCAGAAACAAAGACTCAAGTATATTTATCATGTAACTAGGAAGCAAATGACCATTTATTACACACATGGTTTAGAGAACAGAAACCAAAGTTTTTTTTCTCATGTGAGGTAGGAAAGGAGAGTGGAAAAGGGAATTAAATATTTAAAAACTGAAAAACTCTTGTTCTTGTTACTTTAACAACAGAAAGACAAGTTGTAAGTCATGTCTTTTCACCTCACCTTTCCTGTTCTTCCTTCAACTCAGTACCATGAAACTCAAGAGGTCCCTTCCAACAATTTCCAGCTGAATCAAGTACATCAAGTGTTGAGTCAGCTTCTGAAATCCTACAGAAATCTTTTTACGGAATTATGCAGAATTTCAATCTACTCTTTTGTTAGAGCAGCCATCTAGAAGTAGAAGTCACTGTGTGAGAGGTCCTGAACAATATTTGCTGTGGTAGCATTAGTCTTAGTTGTAATGTTCTTAAGGCAGTATATGCTACCTTTCAGCTCAACCTTAGCCAATATCTAGTTTCCTAAGCCATTTTTAATCTCTATTTACTGTCTTTGAATTTGTTCCTAAATGCAAACAGGTGATTATGGTTGATGAGGAACTCTAGCTACAGGCCTATCCTTCCTTTTTGCTAAGGGAATATATACATAGCAGTAGCCAGAAAAGTAGGCAATAGCAATGGCAAACATATTTAAGCTCTCTTACAAACACATTAAACAAAAAGTAATCCTACCATAGGGCACACCTCTGTATTTCATAAAGCCCAACAAAAAAGTCCTTTCCGTGAGTTTTTACTTCCTTCCTCAGAAGCTTTCAACTGATAAGGTGAATAGTGTTTTAAAAGTATTTTATGGGTTTTTTTTTTTTTTTTTGGGGGGGGGTTACTTCCCTGGCAGTTCAGTGGTTAAGACTCCACGCTTCCACTGCAGAGGGCACGGGTTCCATCCCTGGTTGGGGAACTAAGGAACCGACATGCCCCATGGCAGCAGCAGCCAAAAAAAAGAGTATTTTATGGTTTTCTTTTTTTTTTTTTTTTTTTGCCATGCCGCATGGCATGCGGGATCTTAGTTTCCCAACGAGGGATGGAATCCATGCCCCTTGCAGTGGAAGAGTGGAGTCTTAACCACTGGACCATCAGGAAAGTCCCTTTATGTAGTTGCTTTAAAAAAAAAAAAAATTCACTTTAGTCAGAATGAACCCAGCAATTAATACTAATACTTACTCTACACAAATCTGACTGAAATGTTAACACTGACAAATATTTGCTTTGGTCAAACCACAACAGAATTCTGTATCATCCTGTTGGGTAATGAGAGTTAGTTCCACTAATCAACATATTCAAAGTCAGGACAATACAAGTAAAATGCCTTACGTAACTCAGTTTTGTTGCTGTTTTATTTTGTTTGAGCTGGCGCAAACTCTCACCTACTGCTTCACTAAATAACAAATCAACTTAACGCATTTACTGCAACTGACTCATGACTGTATGTTAGTGGCTTAAACAGGAGCCCCAGAAAAATTAGTTGAGAATTAAGATAGCTGGAAAACAAGAATCTTTTAACATCTAGGAATAGAATGCAAAAGTTATTTATCAGCTACACTGAAAAATATGCAGACTGCTCTAAACTAGTTCCAACACTGGCCAAGAGGACTGGCAAACCTCTATCTCTAGGGGAGATCTCCGATAAACCTACACATGTGCAAAACCCCAAAATGAGTCTACATAATACTGCCTGACGCGGCCTGAGAGTCTACACTTATCCCTTCTTAGATATTTAAAGCATTCATTCTTATCAAGACAACTGGTCTCCACCTGAGTTCCAAAAGCAAGCTCTAGAAGGCCTTGACGTACCAGGTAAACAAGTTTGCTATAACAAGCAGAAAAACTCTGAACTCAACTCAGCCTTACAGTTGTTTTTCTGGTTTTTAAGTCAGCCTTGCAGTTTTCTTAATCTTGGAAGTTTTAAACAACTGGAGCCCCACATTTGGGGACTCCAAATGTTCCCCTCTTCGCCACACATCCCCACTATTCCCACTGAAAACATTTCCTATTACTGCTAATTTAATCAAAATACAAAAGAGCAGAGCTTTGAAGTAAGACGAAGACATTCAACTCCAGACTCTGCCAACTCTGGAACTTCTGGCCTCTCACCTTTCTCCTCCTTTAGATGTGAACAATTCCACCCTGCTGGACAGGTGACTGGAGTATTGAAAAAAGAGGTAAAAGCCTAGCCCAGTACCTGGCACGTGGTAAGCCCTCAATAAATGGTAGCTATTATCATCATGATGATCATATTTTAATATTGAGAGGCATGACTACAGAAATGACAAAATCTTCCCCATAAGATGACACCACCCTAATCTAATAAGGAAACAGACATGATGTGCATTTGGTGCATAACAGGTGTCAGGTACTCTCCTAAGCATTAGTTCATTTGTTCCCTAAGTTAATTTATTTTCTCCACCTTTACAGGTAAGGAAACTAAGACACTCACTCAAGGTCTGGCAAACCTAAGAAGACTGAATCCAGAGACTGTTCTCTTAACCACTACTCCACACTAAAAGCCATTCAAAGATGAGTGCTCTTCATCTGGGGAGATCTGGGACCAGGTTATTCAACATGAAATTTGAGTTTAACAAATCTCTGGGCCCCACCCTCCCCTGTTTAAACTTGAACACTACCCAATTCTAATTCAACATTAAGGGTAAACGAACTTAGTGGTTTTAGGAGCGTACGCTGATGCATCAGACAAACCAGGTCCTCAGGCCTGTTACACATACTAGCTGGTACCTCACCTTTTCTGAGCCTCAATTTCCTCATCCGCAAAATGGGAATAAGAACAGCACCTACTTCACCAAGCTATTTCGAGCTTTAATGCAAGGATGTACTAAAACCACGCAGTACAGTTCTCATTAAATGTTAACTAGAAATAATGGGAGCCATGGAAAAGAAAAAGATATGAATAGTAGAAAGCAGAGCTTGTCCCTGGGTGACCCATCTGGCACACGAGCGAGGATCCTCCCCAGCATTAGGAACAGTCGCCCCCCGCCCACCGCCACAGGAGCCCGCCCTTACCGCTCTTGGGTTTAGACTCGCCGGCCGGCCCTGCAGAGGCGGAGCGGGGCAGCTGTTGCCCTTTGCTGCTGCCCGAAGAGGCGGAGGAGCTGCTGGAGCCGCTGTTCTTGTCCATGTCGGAGGCGGTGGCGGCGGCGCTGGGGGAGCTCTGCGGCATCAAAGGGGGCCTTGGCGGCGGCGGCGGCGGTCGGAGCGGAGCGGGCGCGGCGGAGACCCAGGCTCATGGCGTTCGGGGCCGGCGGGGGTCGGCGGCGGCAGCGGTTCTCGGCCTTCATGGCGACATTTTTCCCTGTTTCCTTCCTCGGTTTCTCAAACTGGAAGGAGAAGCGGCGGGCGGGGCTCTTGAGCCCGGCGGCGGCGGCGGTGACCGAGAAGGAGGAGGCCGGGGCTCGGAGGTCCGGGCCGGGCCTGGCGGGGCGGAGGCTGCGGGGAAAGGGGAGGCGAGGGAGGGTGCGCGAGCCCCGCCGGCCGGCCGGACACGCTCTCCCGCCGCGGGGCAGGGGAGAGGGCTTGTTGTCTTGGTGTCGGGGACAAGTGTCTCCGACACAGCGACCGACACTCGCCTCTGGGCCGAAGCCGAGCTGCTCCGGGAATGGCGACGAGTCGCCAAACAGCATCTCGAAGAACCCGGATGAACTATATATAGTGGAGATGTGAGCGTGAAGCACGCTGGGAAATGTAGTTTTCTGCCTACATCCGGGTCCAATGGGTTTTTGGGTTTTGGTTTTTTTCTCCGTTTTTTTTTCCTCCTCAATGTGTGAGCGATTTCACAGGATGATGGGACTTGCAGTACAGGTTTTGGTCTTAGTACACTAATAATAATATATACCACTTATAATGCATCCAAACATTGGAATACCTGTGGAATTCCTTTATTGACTCATTGTAAGTTATAGTTCTCATTCTAGTATTAACATCAATTTATTTATGGCTCTTATTCAATCTCCTAATAATGATAATAATGACAATACTTTACATTTAATATCACTCTACAGCACTTCCTCATACAATTACTTCATTTCATTGTCATTTATTAATTAATATAAATCATTGTTAATATTTCATTTCAGTGTTAATACTAATAGTTATCATTGAGTGCTTATCATTAGCAGACACTGCTCTGTGCAGTTTTTATGGAGTATCACATCTATCCTCACAATAACTCAAATTTAAAGACAAGGAAACGGGCTCAAAAAGCTTAGATCATTCGCCATGATCACACAGCTAATAAGTGACATTCTCAACTACCTGTAAGATAAGCAGTTCTCCATTTTACAGATATGGACACTGAGACTTAGAAAATCACATATGTATTTTAGAAATCATATGACACCCATCTGTACTTTGGAAAATTATAAATGGTTCGTTCCAACCGTAGCAGTTCAAGATTCAAAGGATCACAGAAAAACACTGTGAAAAAGATAAATAATTCTTATAAATATAACAATAAATAAGGCTAACCTTATCTAGTTAGAAACCTATTATATGCCAGGCACTGTGCTCAGCACAAAGAATTCCAAAATACATTAATGCAAGAATGTGATAAGGACTATAATAAAGTTCACACAAAATGCTGACCAGAGCAGAGGCCTCAGGAGAGACGTACAAAAATTTAGGAGGGGTAGAGGAGGGCTTCCCCAGAGGTGGTGTTACTTGAGCTGAGCATAGAAGGATGAGCAGAATATCAGCAGTCATAGATGAACAAATAAACAAATAGACAAAATCCTAGACTTGCCCTAATTAGGCCCTTTTGGGTTCCTTATTAATCATCACATGTTATACAAAACATTAATAAGTACATACAAGTCAATCAATCTTGAAGTTAACAGTTTTAACTGGGTAAAGGAAATTAGATACTAATCTCATTTTTAAATTTATTATTTATTTATTTATTTATTTATTGGCTGTGTTGGGTCTTCGTTGCTGCACGCGGGCTTTCTTTAGTTGCGGCGAGTGGGGGGCTACTCTTCACTGCAGTGTGCGGGCTTCTCATTGTGGTGGTTTCTCTTGTTGTGGAGCATGGGCTCTAGGCACGCGGGCTTCAGTAGTTGTGGCACACGGCCTGAGTTGCTCCGTGGCATGTGGGCTCTTCCCGGACCAGGGCTCGAACCCACGTCCCCTGCATTGGCAGGCGGACTCAACCACTGCGCCACCAGGGAAGCCCTAATCTCATTTTTAAAATTTCCTTAAATGCCCTCCACCAGTCCTTATCTTGCTTTCCCTTTTCCAGCTTTTCCCCCCCACAAATCATATTGAAATGAGAGAATGGCTACATCATGCATCAAATTAAGTCTAGAAAATCCTAAAGGCCATTCTTATGTATGAATAGATGTGGAAGATACACTAAGATTCCTGGATGATTTTTTATTTCCTTTAACAAAGATGCGAAAACTCTGATTACATGAGTGAATCATTCCTTTCTTTTATCACTCTTAAAAGAGAGGGAAAGAGAGAAATCCCAGTGTAATTCTTCCAAAATAAAGCAGTAGGTGTCCATCTGTCAGACTACATTAAGCCAAGAAGAGATTTTTTCCTCTTCAAAGTAGTTTCTTAGGGTCCTTGGCGCTTTCTCCTTGTGAAACATTTACAGGAAACATACTTTAAAGAAAATTAAAGCAGAAACATACAGAAATCCAAATAAAACTCACCACCTCCATCCTCTTTTGCGCAAGATGCTCTACGTTACCCTTACCATAGAAAAGAATGGGAAAATCTGGGGTTGAAGTAAAGCACTCATTCTGTACCAGTTGGAACTAGAAATGTAGCTTTGTGATAGCAGGAGAGGGAGGCTGAGTGGTGTTTGCTGGTGACTTACTAAATAGATGCCAGAGCTTTCCTTCCCATCTATGAACTTTCTAGGTTCATAAAATGGAAAGACCAACGAACAATCTTTCCTATGTTTATTATTTAGAGTAGTCTAGCATATGTTTCTCAAGACTGGTCTGCCAATCCCTCTCATAGAAATCACCAGAGAAGTTTGGTCAAATAGATTCTCAGTATCCATATCAGATTTACTGATCCCAAATTTCTGGTATTTGGGGCCCGGAAATGTGCACTTTAAGATCAAGCCAAGTGATTCTTTATGTACGCCAAGGATTGCAAGAATTGACCCTGTAATATTAGCCTTTTACAACACTGTACCTCCGTTTGCCCTCTTCTGCACTAGAAAACAAGAGTTACTCAATATCTTGGAAGTTAATACTACAGGTTGGCAAGATGCAGAGATGTGGCCTCTGAGAGGTGATTGGGGGTTCTCCCTAGGGTCCGCTCATTCCTGGTGAATTCTATATTCAATTTGGAGAGAGAGAGAGAAAAGAATTTCGGGTACTCAAAGACTAAATAGCCTCAGAATCCCAGCGATCCTGCAGAACTCCTTAGTATCAGGTTTAGCTAATAATGTCTCTGGCCGGCCGCCGTCAGCCATCTAGTGAGGCAACGCGACATCCTGTCTGGCGGCGGTCACCCGACTGTCAAGATGGCGGCCCCCAGAAGCTGGGTTTTATGGAGCTTCTGCTGCCGTGGGCGGTCGCGGTTGTTGCCGGGCTGCAGGCTTCCCGGGCTTCGTAGCTCCTGGCCCAGGGGCCCGCTGGGTGCGCGGCCCTTGTCCCAAGAGAAGCGGGCAACCGGAACGCACTTCGGGTTTGAGACCGTGTCGGAAGAGGAGAAGGGGGGCAAAGGTGAAAAGGGTGAGAGGGTGGAGGGGGGTGAATCTGACCGTCTGCGATCTAGTTTCTTCTGCCCATACTAAGGGTTGATTTAACGTCCTGTCGGCTCTGATGCATTAACTTCTGCAGTCCTGACCTCCAAGGAGTAGCCCCAGCCTAACCCTGCCAAACTGAGACGCCTCCTCTTTTTAAGTAATTATAACAAAACCCCATCATTTGAGCGTTTATGATGTGCCAGGCAGTGTGCAGACATTGTTTACAATTCTCATTGCAACTTCCCGATGATGAATATTGCTATCCCATGTTACGTATGAGGAAATTGAGGCTTAAAGGTTAAGCAAAAACTTGCCCAGTTTAACATAGCTAGTAAGTGGTGGAACTAATATTCTAACCCAGTTTGGTCCGACTACAGAGCCCACGTTCTTAATCTCTTGCTAAAGGGATAGGCCATCTTTTATACAAAGAAAGAAGGAAACTATTTTCTGTGTGCCTCAGCTTCCAAATTTGCCCGATAGGAATAATAGTAACTTTTTTCATAGAGTTCTTGTGACGATTAGATTACATTAAACACTGAAGAATTTTGAATAATGCCTGGCACTTCATAATTGCTCAGTAAATGTTATATATTGTTGAACAGTTTTTTGTGTTCACCATAAGCATGGGAAAGGAAAAGAACTTTTTTAAAACTCCAACTGTACCATTTGTAATGGGGAAGGTATTATGCGCATATTACAGGTGGATAAGGTGAGACTGTGAGAGGTTCCTTAACTTGGCCTATGGTCACCCAGGAGATAAGAGAAAGAGCCTATAACTGAATTTCCATCCTCTTATAGACTCGTACGTTGTATTACCTCTCACCTGAACCTTAACTAAATATTATACATAGCTCTACTGTAACTCTTTGAATACTGAATTTAAATTAACATTTATTTCACTGTGAATCCCCAGAAAGCTAGGATGGTGGCCCATTCGCGTCTGTATCCTCAGCACCTGATGCACATTGGGAGCTTGATAACTGATTGTGGAGTGAAATAAATGGAGCCCAGTAAAACGACAGCAAACTGATTGAGGCCCTGAAACCTTTTAAAAATATTTTACATTAATTCTCATAAATACAAGCATATGAAGTAGGAACTCTTATCCTGTTTGTATAGATGAATAAACTGCTAAATAAGTGGCATAGCTGGAATTTGAATCCACATGGGTTGCTTCCAAAATAATAATAATGTTTAACCTCTGTATTGTGCTTTACAATGTATAAACAACATTTCACACAATGACGGGGGGAAGAGTTACCCACTAAGCTAAATACGACTTCCAGATTGGGACCCAAGATTGAAGCACAGGCAATCTTCCCTTTGCACGATGATGCAGGACAGTAAAAATGTCCATGCAAGCTGAAATCATGACAATGATCTTAAGGATCAATGGGGGAAATTGCGATTGTTCCAGAACCTATAAAAATTATCAAACATCAAAAACTCTCTTACTGTCAGTTATAAATGTATAAGGAAGTGAAAAAATAGTAAAGTTGATATTTATTTAGCACACTGTCATTTAAAATTAGATTTAATTAATACAATTAGAATTTTTAATTGTTTAAATTTAAAATTTAAAATTAAATTAAAATCTAATAAAAAATTAGAAAGATTAAGAATTAAGTTGTTTTATTCCTTTGTAAAAAATTTACCACGAATAGTTTAAAGTGTTTGCGTCCTTTTTGTCATATAATTTACAGTAGGGAGTGAGCACCTTCTCCATGCCTCAGCAAACGGCCACACTTCTTTCTAAGGTTCAGTCAGCTTCTAACATTTTATCCTTTCACTTTCAGTGTCATGAAATATCTCCAAGAATTCCTTTAATGTGAAATTTTTTGCTGGCATCATTTCCTCTGGGACATCTTCAACCTTTTCATCACAACCACATTCTCATTTACATCCATAAGTTCATTTTCCCAAAGTTCCTCTGGCTGCATATCTAAAACCTCTCGAGGGGCAGCAGTATCAACATTCCCATGGTCATGTTTCTCCTGTAACTCCACTGACGTATTCAAATTTCACTTCCAGCGTTATCACTTTTCATTATTTTGTTGCACTTTCATTTTCATTGGGCAGTTTCCTCTTTCACTTATCTAGTTTTGTAAAATGCCGCAGAGATTTACAGCTGAGGTAAGAAGATAACTACATGCTTTGCTGTCTGCATGTGAACTGAATAACTGATGTATAGTGACCAACCACCGACAAACTGAGAGAAGTGACATTATTGGCTTCTGATCATGATGCATATCTGTTATTTATGTATGATTTGTGGACTGAAGAACTACTAGCAAAATTTGTACTTTATGTAATTAGTCACAGTTAATATACCACTGTATTTGAATGATGTTGCTAGAGGACTGGTATTATTGAACCAAACCACAGTAACTGAAATTCTTGTATATTAGAACCATGTAAAGCAAGAAGGGCTTATACTTACTGGGTTGAGCCTTAGTGTCCCTCTAAGTACCCCCAAAAGATGTTCAAAAGCGAAGAGCAAGCTTATAGGATCCTAGGGTTGAGAATAGACATTCAAGATTGAGTTAAAGGAGGGGGCAGAGAACAGTAATGTTTTGGGTCTAAGCAGCACATTTTATCTGAGGCACTCAACGTGTCTCCCCTTTATTACCTATTTCAGCCTTATGGCAGGCAGGTAGGGGGCTGGCGCTGATATTCCCATCTCATGGGCAGAAATTGAGGTGCAAAGAAGTTAAATGTAGCCTGTACTTTAAAGTGTATTGGATAGTAAATTCCTGAACTCTTCAGCTAGCCCAGAGTCCACATTCTGCCTTAATCCTATGGAGTATCATGAGGACCCTCTACGGTGTGACTTGGCCTGATTCACATCCTGCCATCCATCTGGCCACCAAATTGTACATGAGGTTTTTCTCAGTGATGCTGGCAGAGATGAGCCGAGGTCTTCCCATCCATTTGTCATCTTTTTTTTTTTTTTTTTGTGGTACGCGGGCCTCTCACTGTTGGGGCCTCTCCCGTTGCGGAGCACAGGTTCCGGACGCGCAGGCTCAGTGGCCATGGCTCACGGGCCCAGCCCCTCCGCGGCACGTGGGATCCTCCCGGACCAGGGCACGAACCCACGTCCCCTGCATCGGCAGGCGGACTCTCAACCACTGCGCCACCAGGGAAGCCCCATTTGTCATCTTTCTAATGGATTTTGTTGTCTTTTATTATAATAATATTAGAAACATTCCAACCCCCCTCCCCACCCCTTCCTCTAAGAAACAGAAACTGGGGAATTCCCTGACGGTCCAGTGGTTAGGACACAGTGCTTTCACTGCTGAGGGCACGGGTTCGATCCCTGGTCAGGAAACTAAGATCCTGCAAGCCAAGCCTCGTGGCAAAAAAAAAAAAGAAAAAGAAAAACAGAAACCTATTTAGTAGTTAAGTATGTGCGTGACATTATTACAAGGTAATGGCCCTAGGTAAAGCTAACTAAGATAACAGAAAAGAGGTTGACTTCTTTCTTACATGATGTAATTTAAGCCTTTTTTTTTTTTTCCGGTTCACGGGCCTCTCCCTGTTGTGGCCTCTCCCGTTGCGGAGCACAGGCTCCGGACGCGCAGGCCCAGAGGCCATGGCTCACGGGCCCAGCTGCTCAGCGGCATGTGGGATCCTCCCGGACCGGGGCACGAACCCGTGTCCCCTGCATCGGCAGGCGGACTCTCAACCACTGCGCCACCAGGGAAGCCCAAGCCTTTTTTTAGAAGGGGTAATGTTAAGGTGCAGATTTGGGCATCAAGCATCATGACTTAGCTCCACCTTGCAGACAGTTAATTTCATGGGGGGGGGGGAGCTTTCTCCTCTTTCATTTAGGACTTTTACAGGTTAATCTTATGAATAGTCCAATCATGTTGTATTTCTCTCAAGTCTATCAGGTGTTTGAAAGTGTGGCCAAGAAGTATGATGTGATGAATGATATGATGAGTCTTGGTATTCACCGTGTTTGGAAGGATTTGCTGCTCTGGAAGATGCGCCCGTTTCCAGGTACCCAGCTGCTGGATGTTGCTGGAGGCACAGGTAACATACAGTTCTGTATCCTGGGGTACCACTAAGCTTCTTTTATAAAAATTAGTGTCTCTTGGGACTTCCCTGGCGGTCCAGTGGTTAAGACTCTGCACTTCCGCTGCAGGGGGCACAGGTTAGATCCCTGGTCGGAGAACTGAGATCCCACATGCCTCTCAGTGTGGCCAAAATAAATAAATAAGTAAAAAATAAAAATAAGATAGTTTTAAAAAATTAGTGTCTCTTGTTGGAATGAGTTAGCTCACCTACCATTAGCCTGAAGATAGTAATTGAAAATTAGTACACTTCTCAGAAAGATTTACTCTTTTCTTTTTAACTGAATGTCAGTCAAAAGCACAGAATATCAGCTTTGTGCCTGTTACTTTTCTAAAATTCAGAGGATTACAAAGTAAAACGACCAATTTTTAACTCCAGTGGCATTTCCCCATCTAAACAACTGTTTTACCTTCTGTTTAACCTTTATCCCACTTTCCCTCTTTCTCTGGTGTGGGGAAGGGGGAGAGCTTTTATCATGTTGTGTAAGCTTTCTAGGCAGACTTTTCTGCCTAATCTACTATGATATCAGATATCAAAAGCTCATTTATTTATGCATGGCCTTTTGTTATTTGGTGCACACTAGGCATTTGGAGATAAAAATGTCATAATGTGTAATATAATGTAATAATGTCATAATCTATACTAATAGGATAGTGTATAATAATAAATTACAGTAGAATAATGTCCATGTTTGAAACATGTTTATGTGTGGCTTTGTTGGTGTGGCCCTCTACCCAAAAGGAAGCACAGAGGGCAGTAAGGTGGAGGACAATTTAGCAGAATCTATCAAAATCTAAAATGCTTACAGTCTAGGATCCCACAATTCCAATTCTAGACATCTAGTCTGAAAACAAAAACAAAAACAAAAACTTGCACAGAGAGGTAGCTACAGAAGGGGGTCAGTCAGAGCTGCTTCCATCTCCAGTGTACCCCAGCCAGTAACATGCTGGCAACTGCCCATTTAGAAAATGCAATTGAAAAGTAATCCCATATATTTAAAGAGACATTGAAAACGTAGAGCTACAAATATGCTCACTGCATAATTTTTAGTCATAGTGAAAAGTTAGAAATAACCTATTTCTACCTCAATAAAGAAATGGCTTTAGGGACTTCCCTGGTGGAGCAGTGGTTAAGAATCTGCCTGCCAATGCAGGGGTCACGGGTTCGATCCCTGGTCTGGGAAGATCCCACATGTCACGGAGCAACTAAGCCTGTGCGCCACAACTACTAAGTCTGCGCTCTAGAACCTACAAGCCACAACTGCTGAGCCCGCATGCCACAACTACTGAGCCCACGTGCCACAACTAGTGAAGCCCGCGAGCCTAGAGCCCATGCTCCACAACAAGAGAAGCCACCGCAGTGAGAAGCCCGTGCACTGCAATGAAGAGTAGACACCGCTCGCCCCAACTAAAGAGAAAAGCCCACACACAGCAACGAAGACCCAACACAGCCAAAAAATAAATAAATATATATATATTTTTTAAAAAAGAAATGGTTTTAAATTAAGATACATCAATACTATCAAATATTAGGTAGCTATTTAAAAGAATGAGGAAAGCCTATAAATACCAATGGAATGGTCTCAAGGACATATTAAGTGGAAAGAAAAAGAAAAGTTGTATACAATGCATATAATATGATCCCCATTTATGTCTCTAAGTTGTTTTATATGAGTACATATATTTGTATTTAAATATATAGGAAAGTGACTAGAGAATACCTAATTGGATAGAGAGAATGGAAAAACTTAAGGATATATTTCTTACAGAAAAAAAACAAAGACAAGGAAACCGCATTATAAAAAGGGAAATGTGATCCGGAAAGCACTGGCTTTGCCCGAACAGTATTTACCTGGTCACAATAATGTACACACTTGATTTTCAGCTTTTAGACTCAAACCATCAACAAAGCACAGAAGACATAGCTATAGAACAAATAAAATGTTATCAGGCTTGACAGAATAAAAAAATATATATGATGGAACGCTGAAGGGAGTCAAGAGATACTGTCTGTAGTTGGTGGAATAAGAAATAAAATACTGGGGTGGAGGGATAAATTTGGAATTGGGATTAACAAATGTATACTACTATATATGAAATAAACAACAAGGACCTACTGTATAGCACAAGGAACTGTATTCAATATCTTATAATAACCTATAATGGAAAAGAATCTGAAAAAGAAAAAAATGTATATGTATGTAAAACTGAACCACTTTGCTGTACACCTGAAACATTGTAAATCAACTATACTTCAATAAAAAATTAAAATTAAAAAAAATTGATTAGTTTATTACTGTAGGTTACAAAGGTATCTGTGAGGAATTATGAAACGTGATAAAATATATTGGGAGGATAAAAGCAAGCAGAGATGAGGGTGAGTAAAGAAGTAGCTGGTGAGTAAAGAAGTAGCTGTAACCAACGGAATAAACAGTTAAAGGAGTTGGGAAGGATGGTCTGTGGGGAACTGAACTGGGAGTAGGAAGTGGTGTGGCAGGGGACTGTTGCTTGTGACTGTACCTTCATGTTACTGCCATAAAAATTAGAAAAAGACTAGAAGGCTGCACACTAAGCTCTTAACACTTGTTATGTCTGGAGAGTGTGGACAGAGAATGCAACTTTCTTGTTTTATTCTACATGTTTAGGTATTGAGTCTTATAGTAAGAATGTGTCCATGCATTACATATGCAATTTTTAAAAGTTTTTTTAAAATTAATTAATTTATTTATTTTTGGCTGCTTTGGGTCTTCATTGCTGCGCGCGGGTTTTCTCTAGTTGCGGCAGGTGGGGGCTACTCTTCATTGCAGTGTGCGGGCTTCTCACTGCAGTGGCTTCTCTTGTGGAGCACGGGCTCCAGTAGTTGTGGCACGTGGCCTCAGTAGCTGTGGCACATGGGCTTAGTTGCTCCGCGGCATGTGGGATCATCCTGGAGCAGGGCTTGAACATGTGTCCCCTGCATTGGCAGGCAGATTCTTAACCGCTGAGCCACCAGGGAAGTCCAGGTTTTTTTTTAAAGAATCTTAGACGTTAAAAATTTGCTGTTAAAAAAAAAAAGTTACTGGGCTTTTTCATTTTCATACGCTCCTCAACCCCTGTACCTTTGTTGTTCCTTTTGGGTTTAAGAAATGCTGGGGTTTTGTTTTTGTTTGTGTTCGATCTTTCCTCCTGTTGGCTTCCCACAGGTGACATTGCATTCCGGTTCCTTAATTATGTTCAGGCGCAGCATCAGAGAAAGGAGAAGAGGCAATTAAGGGCCCAACAAAATTTATCCTGGGAAGAAATTGCCAAAAAGTACCAGAATGAAGAGGATTCTTTGGGCGGTTCTCATGTCATGGTCTGCGACATCAACAAGGAGATGCTAAAGATTGGAAAACAGAAAGCCCGTGCTCAAGGATACAAAGCTGGTAAGTCCTGCAGAAAGTGGACCCAGAGGAGATGTTTATATGTTTATAAAATAAGATGGAATATGTACAGTGCTGAAGTGCTTTCTTTTCCAGGTTTCAAAAACGTACAGATAGGTAGGAGTGGAAGATAATTTGTGTGGCTGCATCCAATATGTGTGCTGTTATGTACATTATTTCAGCAACCCAGGGAATTAGATTATCAGCCACATGTGACAGGGGAGATAACCCAAACCCAAAGAAGTTAAGTATCTGCTTCAGCTAACACAATTTAAATGGCAGATCCGGAATGGGGGCTGACTCTTTGGATCTCAGTTCTTGGACACTGAGACAAGTTTGGCTTTTAATTCCCAGCAGCTCCGCAGTGACCCCCATGCCCTGTTCTTGAGCTATTTCATCCCCCTCCCAAAACTAAGCTCTGCTTCAGCTTTCAAACCAGGGCTCCTGGGGCCTGGACATTTCCCACGTGGGGCTCTTTTTACAGGCAGTCTTTGCTCCAGAGCACCTCCACCCCACCCCCACCATTGGGTGGGCTGAGACTTTCTCAGATCTTCATCCAGGTCTAATGGCTTTGTTTTTGGGGAGGGTGTGTGTGTGTGTGTGTGTGTGTGTGTGTGTGTGTGTGATTTATCTATTTATTTTTTAAATACATCTTTATTGGAGTATAATTGCTTCACAATACTGTGTTAATTTCTGTTGTACAACAGTGAATCAGCCATATACACACATACATCCCCATATTCCCTCTTGCGTCTCCCTCCCATCCTCCCTATCCCACCCCTCTAAGTAATTACAAAGCACCGAGCTGACCTCCCTGTGCTATGCTGCTGCTTCCCACTAGCTAGCTCTCTTACATTTGGTTGTGTATATGTATGTCGATGCTACTCTCACTTCGCCCTTCACCTGGTGTGTCCTCAAGTCCATTCTCTATGTCTGCGTCTTTATTCCTGCCCTGCCACTAGGTTCATCAGTACCATTTTTTTAAATTCCAAATATATGCGTTAGTATACGGCATTTGTTTTTCTCTTTCTGACTTACTTCACTCTGCGTGACAGACTCTAGGTCCATCCACCTCACTGCAAATAACTCAATTTCGTTTCTTTTTATGGCTGAGTAATATTCCATTGTAGGTCTAACGGCTTTTCCCACACAGCCTTGCTTCCTCTCCTTTTTATTTTTCCCAGGTGTCTCCTCTCACCCCCCTGCCCCCCAAAAAGAAAAAAAAAACCTTTTGCCCTCCTACCTCTATTTCATCGTGGGTTTCTCAGAGGGGCCAACTGATGCAGTTGAAGAATCAACCGTAAATGATACTCCTCAAATTTCCCTAGCACAGTACTCTCAACGGCCGATGGGAGAATGCCTGGGTATCTCCAGGAACCTGCTGCAGCCTCCAAACAGACAGTTTCTGCTGTAACTTAAAGATATACATTTTGCACTTGGCTTTCTGTTTGTTTTCATATTTTGAAATACTTTTGCCCCCAGTTTTTTTCCCCAGTAGAAGTACTGATCTGGCAGCTGCAGCATGTTTATCCAGCTCTTCAGAGCCCCTGCACTGCCCTCTTCCACACTGGCCGAGCACTGCAGGTAGCCTCCGTGAGAGGCAGCGGTGCACAGCAAAGGAAGCCAAGTCCCTTGGGTCCATATCAGCACTTCTCCCCTCCCCCACCCCCACCATGAGTGGCTATGGTTATTTTAGCTCAATTCTGTTTCCTCCTCCTCCTCCCACCCGCAGAATGAGCTGCCTAGACGAACTACAGCCCACTTGGCCCCCCAAATGAAGGGCTCTTTTGTTAACCATCAACACTGATCAGAAGGCTGACAATCACTAGTGTTTCTAGACAAAGGCACCGTGTTCTTACTCCTACTGAGAAACGTGTTTCCCTTCTCTCTGGTGCTTAGCCACGAAGAGTGGAGAACAAAGATGGAAATGATGGGTAATGTTCCACCTCTGGAATCATCTCTTCCATAGCACAGCTTGCCCTTCAGGCTCTCCTAACGGCCAAGAAATCCACCTGCGTAGGAATCATTACATGCTGCATAGTATGGTTTTATCTTTCCTCCTTGCTTTATCAATCTCCAATAATAATGCCTTTGCAAAAAATATGCCAAAAAATTTGAAACTAAGTAGGAAGATCCTAGAGATGATTTAATAGTTAAAAAAAATAATGTGTAAAGGCATTTTTGTGTGTAGTACTATTATGTGCTTTACTTACATGTAGCAGTTCCTCCCAAAATGGAAGCCTGGAGGGCAGGAACCTTAAAAAGATTATCTGATGGGTTATAAAAGTGATGTATTTGGGAAAATTTTGGATATGAGAAATCAAAAATTTGAAAGGTATTAAGAAGTAAATATTAACCAGAGTTTCAGCATCCAGAGATGACCCTCAGTATACTTCCTTCCTAGCTTTTTCCTAATCATTTTCTTTTTATAAAATTGAGAACATCTTATGTATATAATTTAGTATCCTGCTTCATTTAATTCAGCATTGTATCATGCGATTTTCCCATGTTATTAAAAACTCCTGGGAATTCCCTGGCGGTCCAGTGATTAGGACTCCACGCTCTAACTGCTGAGGCCTCAGGTTCGATCCATGGTCAAGGAACTAATATCCCACAAGCCACATGGTGCAGCCAAAAAAAAAAAAAAAATTTCCTTAAAATCATTTTTTGTGATATTCCCTCATATGGATGTTTTATGATTTGCATAACCAATTTACGTAACTAGTTGATCTTTCATTTTTTTCTGATGTTTTTGCATGTAGCACAATGTTGTGACATCCTTATTTGTAAATTTTTGCATGCATCATTATTTTCTTTTTACTGACTATATATTTGGACAAGTGTTTAGGCTCTCTAGATCTCAATTACCTTATCTATAAAATGGAGAAAATAATAACCCTTCTCACAATAGGAGGTACTATCCCATAACTATTAAAAACAAAGGCTCTGGAATAAAACTTCCTGAGTTCTAATCCATCTGTGTGACCTTAGGCAAGCTACTTCAGTCTTTCTGATACTCAATTTTGTTCACCTGAAACATGAAGATGATAGTACAGCTGTCTCAGAGTCGGTATGAGGATGTGAGAAGATAATGTATGTAAAGTGATAACACAGACCCTGCCATCATGGGCTTAGTAAGCAGTAGCTTTGATGATGATGTCATTAATGTCCTCCTCCTAAAATTCAAATAGCTGGATCAAAGGATATACTTATTACTAAGGCTCTTGTTAAATACTGCTGGCATGCTTTCCAGGAGGGTTATTTCCATTTACCTTCCCCTATAGTGCCTTCCTTCTATATCATACTTTTTTTTTTTAAGTTCCATTGAGACACCGAACGTGACAGTGCTTTTATTTAATTAATTTATTTATTTAAGGAAGCCAAGTGTTTTATTTTATTTGAAATGTATGTATTTATTTATTTATTTATGGCTGCATCAGGTCTTTGTTGCTGCGCACGGGCTTTCTCTAGTTGTGGCAAGCATCGGCTACTCTTCATTGCAGTGCACGGGCTTCTCATTGCGGTTGCTTCTCTTGTTGCGGAACACGGGCTCCAGGCGCACGGGCTTCAATAGCTGTGGCACGCAGGCTTCAGTAGTTGTGGCTCACGGGCTCTAGAGCACAGGCTCAGTAGTTGTGGTGCACAGACTTAATGGCTCTGTGGCATGTGGGATCTTCCCAGACCAGGGCTCGAACTTTGTCCCCTGCATTGGCAGGAGAATTCTTAACCACTACACCACCAGGGAAGTCCCTATATCAATTTTATGTCTGATTCACTCAAGTTGAATAATATTAAAGCCAAATCAGGCTCCTCAGAGGACATAACTACCCTAATAGGGAGCTCCCTTGGGTGTTTTCTGAATTCATGACCAGACTTGCAGTCAAGACAATCTGCTTCTCTATGACTCCAGTAGAACCAATATAATTATACTAAATTATGTACTTAGAATACTTCCAATGACTGTCTGAAGTAGGTACTATTATTGACTCCATTTTACAGATGAGGAAACAAAGTAGTTTATTAAAGATTATATAGCTAATAAGTGGGGAAGCTGGAATTAGAACACAGGCCACCCCAGGACCTGGGCTCTTAACCACAGTGCTTTACACAAAACACCTAGTTGGATAAAAATTGCTTAAGGGTAAGGCATAACTAAGTAACCAGTGTCTACTCTGAGAACCTTAGGGGGACTTCCTGCTAAATTTCAAGGGCATGAGCTTCACATTCTCAGGACTGGAGGACACCGTGAAGACGGTGGCCAAGAATCCACTGGAGAAGGCAGGTGTGTATTTTCTGACACCACTTCAGATACCACACGTGTGATGTTTGCCCAGCACCAAACAGCTCTCCAGTTCTCCAACGCCAACCAGCTGTCCAACAATTCAGTTCAGTTCTGACACAAATTACCCAGAGTTAGTGTCAGATTCCACAGGTTTAAGAATTGCCACAGGACTGCCCCCACTTCACAAGCCAGCCTCAAACAGGATGTCCACGGTACCCACAGTTCTGTCTGGCCTACTGCAAATTCAGGGTTTCCCACAACCCTCTCCTCAAGTTTGACAGTTCACTGAGTGCAGAGGAGACAGCTGTCCAGACTGAGGCCAGAACTGCTTTTCTCTTTCAGGACTTGCTTGGGTATTGGGAGACGCTGAAGAACTGCCCTTTGATGATGACAAGTTTGATGTTTACACCATTGCCTTTGGGATCCGGAATGTCACACACATTGATCGGGTAATGAATGGCTGCATCCGCTTGCATGACTCAGGATACTAGTTCTCCTGGAGTGGCTCCATGGTGAATGAGGAAAGGCAGAGATTCTTCTCTGGGCTGAGCTCCTGAGTTGAATGTTTCAGGCTTAGAGATCTTAATCCTTTAAATTGCCAATTTTCCTGCCCACAAAATTGAAAAAAAACCACAGAGCAGATCCCCACAGAAGGCTTTGTTGCTTGGGTTGATATTTACATCTTTAAAAAAAAAAATCAATATTTATTTATTTGGCCGCATCAGGTCTTAGTTGCGGCGGCAGGCTTCTCTCTAGTTGTGGCGCGCGGGCTCCAGAGTGCGTGGTCTTAGTTGCCCTGTGGCATGTAGGATCTTAGTTCCCCAACCAGGGATCAAACCCACGTCCCCTGCATTGGAAGGCGGATTCTTAACCACTGGACCACCAGAGAAATCCCGGTATTTACATTTTTGAGACTGTCAGTCTTGCTCTCTCATTTCATCTGCTTCCTCTCGCTTGTGAAGCCACCTGACTCTGACACTACAGATCAGAGGGATTTCCAAGGCTGACAGAGAAAAAGGCACTCAAACCCTATTTTGGCAGAAGGTAGCTAGATTCATGGCTCCTCTGTAGGAAGAAGGGAATGTTCAGCTCTTAATCTGATGCAGCTCTTCTTAATTTCTGCTTGAACATTCTGGCCAAACATTTGAAGATGGTAAGCAAGGCACCCAGTTTCATTTCTGTAATGTGGACTCCAGTTGCCTAGTTGCCTGCTTTGGGTGGGACATCCTTTATGGTGTACTTTAGCTTCGTTTTTATGACCTGTCCTGTGTCTGTAGCCAGTTTACTATTCCTTTTAAATTAAAAAAATAATAATAAATTTTAGTAGATTCAAAGTTCAGGGCTTCCCTGGTGGCGCAGTGGTTGAGAGTCCACCTGCCGATGCAGGGGACATGGGTTCGTGCCCCCGTCCGGGAGGATCCCACATGCCGCGGAGCGGCTGGGCCCGTGAGTGAGCCATGGCCGCTGAGCCTGTGCGTCCGAAGCCTGTGCTCCGCAACGGGAGAGGCCACAGCAGTGAGAGGACCGCGTACCGCAAAAACAAACAAACAAACAAAAGTTCAAAAGGCACAAACGGGTATATAAGTAAAAGTCTTCACCTTGTGTCCCAACTGCCTCCTCCCCTTGCAGTCACCAATTTCTTAACGTAGCTTTGCAAAGATGTCTTGTGCATATTAAGTATATTTATTTTCTTTCTTTTTTATACAAATATTAGCATATGAAACATTTTGCCCATTGCTTTTTTTTCCCTTAAAAATATACCTGCAGACTTTTCCATGTCAGCACATAAAGAACACTGGCTCTTCCTTTTTTTAATAGCTGCACAGATTCCCTTTGTATGTATATTCCATAATTTAGCCAGTCTCTCATTAATGGTTAAGATGCTTCTAATCTTGTGCTGTTCAAATCGTGCCATAATGAGTAACCCATGTCGTTTCCACAATAGAAACATGTCTGTAAGATAGATTCCTTGAAGTAAAATTGCTGGATCAAAAAGGAATATCCATTGTGATTTTGAGAAGTAATTCAAACATTGCCGCCTGTGGGGGGGGTGTACCAATCTGAGTCAGTTTAGATTATTCCAAGTAACCTTCTCTAGTCACAGGCAGCAGAATGCCTAAAAAATTTAGGAGACTGTGGGTTATTTCTGCTGTTACCGCTTCCCAGCTGAGAGTGAATGCGGGATCTGGGGGAAATAACTTTTATAATGCCCATAGAAGCTGACGCCGCCTCAGCCTCCCAGAGTTGAATGAGGGCTGCTGACGAGTGTGTTCTGTTGTTCCTGTCTTGCTCAGGCGCTCCAGGAAGCCCATCGGGTCCTGAAGCCAGGAGGACGGTTTCTCTGTCTGGAGTTCAGCCAAGTAAACAATCCGCTCGTATCCAGGTTGGTATTGTTAACAGGGCTTGATTTTCATCATCTAGCCAAGGGTTTCCCATCCCAAAGTGGACAGAAAATAGCCAGTAAGCTATAAGCATGAACCTCATAGTTCAGTGTCCCAGAGTCCCTGAGGGACAGTGCCACCTCTGAGGTCAGCCAGTTCTGAATGACAACACCTAGGCCAGAAGGGTCTCAAACCAGTAACCAGAGACTCAAGTGGGCCCACATATGTATTTTGTTTGACTCATGGTATTTTAAAAATTGACTTAGATGTCCATATTTTAAAATCAGGAAATTTTACATAAAAATCTAGATTTCCAGCTTCACTTGAGAAATCAGATATATGGCAACCCTGGTTAAATTCCCACGTGGCAATAGTCAGAGCTGAGTAGTAACTGCTCCTTCTTCACTTTTCTGGTACTTCCTAACTGTGCCTGTCACCACACCCTCACTGCTCCCTATGGCTCTTGCACCTGGCCCACTTCACTTATTTCAGGTACTTGCTTGACCCTTATAGGCATTTGAATTTATAATCCCAGGCTTAGACCTTCTTGCTTATTAATGGTCATGTTCTAATCTTAATCTTTTGCCTTTTTGTTTAGGCTCTATGATGTATATAGCTTCCAGGTCATTCCTGTCCTGGGAGAGGTCATTGCAGGAGATTGGAAGTCCTATCAATACCTTGTAGAAAGTATCCGACAGTTCCCATCTCAGGTACAAAACTTCTATAGCTTACAACAAAGGCCCTACAGTTGAAATCCAGGCGATTTTTGCTGTATCCTTCTTTGTGTTTTAGGAGGAGTTCAAGGAGATGATAGAAGATGCAGGTTTTCAGAAGGTGACTTATGAAAATCTAACATCAGGCATTGTAGCCATTCATTCTGGCTTCAAACTGTAACTCCTTTGAGATCCTGGAGTGTGAACCAGTCACATCCTGTCAAAAGGCTGGAGCCGAAGGATAACGTGGTTAGTGAGACCAGCACAACATCTCCTCTTAAGGCTGTGCGCCTTGGACTCATATTCTGATGTGACCAGTCTCAAAGTGAAAGAAACAAGCTTCTGTCACTTTATTGCAGCTTTCATTTGGGGCTGCTTCAGGCCTTCTCCCAGAGGTATTTGGTCTGTACTTTTTGCTTAACTCCTACTAATTTTTCTTGGCTCTGTAATATGTGGTTAAGGAAAACCAGCACTAAAACTCAGTTTCGAAGTGTATTTGTGGCTTCTCTGCCAGTGCTGCCTTCCAGAGGGATGATGAATCATTAGAACCCATGATGATTTGAACCAGAAAACTTCCTAGCTGTACCCAAGTCCATCTTTCAGCCTAGGACTAAGTCTGGGGCCAAAAGCCAAGGCCCAAATTAGAGGGCTAAGGATCACAACTAGAATTGTGCACTGAAACACTAAATGAGTTTACAGTTTTCATGGGTTTTGTCATTTTTTTCTTGAGGGAGGTGAAATACACTTTCATCATTATTCATTCAGTCCTCTTCTACCAAAAGCCACTATTGTGTCCTCAGTGCCTGTCATGAAGGAAACTTGACAAATCCTTGTTGAAAGAATAAATGTACCTGGGCTTCCCTGGTGGCGCAGTGGTTGAGAATCCGCCTGCCGATGCAGGGGATACGGGTTCGTGCCCTGGTCCGGGAATATCCTACGTGCCTTGGAGCGGCTGGGCCCGTGAGCCATGGCCACTGAGCCTGCGCGTCCGGAGCCTGTGCTCCACAACGGAAGAGGCCACAACAGTGAGAGGCCAGCATACTGCAAAAAAAAAAAAAAAAAAAAAAAAAAAAAGAATAAATGTACCTGATTTCACATCTTACAAAGAGAGCCTCTTTGTCAGGATACGTTTGAAGTCAGGGTCTTATAGCCAAAAAAAAAAAAAGTTTGATAACTATTTGTCTAGCCAAACCCCCTCCAGTACTCAGCAGAGCTGGACAGAGCTCTTGTCTCCTTAATACAGTCCACTCTTCGATGTTAAAATGAGATCATAAATATTTTCAGTGCGGATGAAATGTAAGGGTTTTTTTTTGGGGGGGTGGGGGAGGGTTGGTAAGAAATTGCAGAATCAACCTGTGAGTTGGCTGGCAGTTGAACTGCAGAGACCTTAGTTCAAGGCTATTTGAAAAGTCTTCAGATATGCTGCCTCTCGCTGCAGCACAGAAGGGGTCATTTACCCTTTCACGTGAGTCACGACCTTCACTCACAAGATTGTGCCCTTGTCACTGAAAAGCTTCCAGATACAGCACTCTATATACACCTGTCTCAAAGAACAGTACCTAAGAACGATTGATAAAATGCTAAACCTTAGAAAAACTTTGTTTTCAGCCAGCTGGCACCTTTGAAATTAACAAGGAGCAGGCACTAAAAAAAACTTCATAGGTCATCAACCCAGTCCTCTCTCAGTTGCAATGTGATTCTCATATCTGAATCAAGAAGGTTAAAAGCTGTCACTTCCTGGTGATAGATATGGGCCTGATCAAATTAGAACTCCCATTGTCCAGCTGTTTGTGGCCTGAAAGCAGCTGGAGACTGGGAAGTAGAGCTAAAATCGACAAGATTGATGCAGCTTTGAAAGCCAAACACCTGTTGGGCTTCAAAAAAATAGAGCCAGCTCACAAAAGAGGAAAAGGAGGTAGAAAAAAGATGTATTACAGGAACATTCTCAGTCTGTTCATATAAATACAAACCTAAACCACTGCAATTACAGTCCTGTTCCACAGTACCTCCTCCTCCTTTCCTGCAGAAAGCAGGTGAAAAACTTCTCCCATTTTAATTGCCATAATAGTAAAACAATTTTTTGCCCCTCTACCCTGAAACTTTCCCAGTCCTAACATTGATCAACTTCACTAGAACTTTTAAGACCCCAAGTTCTGGTAAAGAAAAACAACCTCCCACAGATGTTACAGACTTAATACTGCTCTTAAGATGGAATCATCAATCAATTCAGATCTATCACCCCCTCTGTGTATCATTAGCCTGGCTGCTCAGACACCCTAATTGTATCTCATAGATCCAAGGTCTAAAACAAAAAGGCTTACTTCATGTAAACACTGAAAACAAAGGGGAACTTAAAAGCCAGGACCTTCCTTGCAGCTTCCCAGGATGGGCGTGGGTTGTTTCAGCCTCTGGAATATTTCCTATCTACAAAAGCCAAGTCTGCCATATTCGCTATTATTCATAGAAAAGATTTGTCTTCCTAAAATTGATAGCAGGAAACCTTTAATGAAATTTACTTATCCAGTTTTAATTGGGTCTTTTAATGAAAGCTTCAATTCACATGTGAACACAGCTAGTTAAAGCACAGCACAGCAGGCTTGTAAGTTTAAATTCCTGCAGACTTTATTAGAATCACATGGAGGGCTGCCTCAAAAGTTTTCCCTTTTAAGACCACCTTTTATCTTTAGAGTATCCTTTGGCCAAGGCAGGGGAGGGGAAATTAGTCTAGAGCCCAACTTATTAGCTTATTTCCATTTTACAACCATGGAACTACTATACATTCATCACCACTTGAGGCCTAAGGCCCAGAACACTCTATAGCAGTATCTTTTAACAAAATGAGCACTTAAGGAAAGCATCAGATTAGGATTAAGAGTTAATTCAGTAGTTTCTCTGCCATGCATTTCTCAACATGCACTTCTGAGTAGTATTCTTCCATGCATAACAGTAGCAGGATGGGCAAGAATGAAACTCAAGAACGTTGAATAGGCTAGTCTATTATATCCCACAGAAACTTCAAGGAATCACCCCCACCAAGCTACCCAAGATCAAACAATAGGCCATCTTCAACCCTAGATTTGAACAAATCGTTATTAACGCACACTTCTCCAACACATTTATTTCTTTAAAGGAATGGATTCTGAAGAGGAAAAACATGGGGCAGAGAGGTATGGAATAGAAAATAAATACAAATGTAAGCTGTTCTGCTAATTGTTTTATAACCACAACAAACTAGTACAGAGAATGCCCTGTACAAAACAACACAGTAAAGATTGAGGTGTTCCCTTAGGCAAGGCTGAAGATTTCAGTCTCTGGTATTTGGAATTTAGGCTGCAGTCCTTGTTTTTGGATGGATCACTGGGTGTGTGGCACAGTCCATGCTTTTAACCAGATTTGAACAGGAGAATGGCCACTTGGCCCAGGTAGAAGTAGATGAAGTGTTTGGTTTCATGTGTCACGTAACTACCGAAGTTCCTCCCCACGATGCAGTGCCAGGTGGGGTTGTACTTCTTGTCAAACTCCTGGGGGAAAGGGAGGAGAAAAAGAACACAATTTTAGTGCTAAACCAGAGGTCAGAGTCTGCCTCCTAGATAAGCAGAGCAGAAAGAAGGAACGTCAGCATCTGCAAATTCTTAGAATGAAAGAATGCTCCTCAGCTCCAAATCGCCTACATGGTGCATTAATGCAAACATACTTGCAATCTGAGCTAAGCTGGGAATGGGGGCTGGGGAGGTAAAAGTCAGAAAGGGCAACCTCAGGGACAGAGCGCTTTGTTATCACAGCAATTACACCTTCATAACTTCTAGAATATTCCTATTCATTAACAGCAGGTGACATCAGTTCTAGTTTATCCTCTAGTTTTTAAACAGAACTAAACTATCCTCCTACTGTACGACATGCACCTAACAAAAGCCAAGAAAATAGTAAATATTTAGCCCCAAATACCCCCATTATAATTCATTTCAGTATTATTGAAAACAAAAGATTTCCAAAAGAACAAAGCCTCAATGAGCTTCTAAACCACTGTGGATCAAAATTTAAACGGAAAAGACACTTGGCACTCCACTGTCCCTATAAAAAGAATGCTGGAAGCAGAACCTGACAGCTACCTGGGCAAATTTTATCTTTACTGTCAATAGCCCTTCTTCCCACATCTATCCTGATAGTGCTAATCTACCACCTGGTCCTCAAGGAGAGCAAACTGCAGTAACAACTTTTCCCTATTTGCCCCACCCCCAGAGGCTCTAGGCTTCACTGGGTAGCTCTGGGCAGGGGCCAAAGCTAGTCCTTCTCTATGAAAGTACTAGAAGTCTCTGGTGAGTTAGGCAAAATTTAGCTACTATTGTCTTGTACATAGCAAGAACGTCTTTTAGATTAAGGGGAATAAAATTCTTACAAACTAGACCAACGCACTGCTGCTGCCTTTGTCAAAAAGGTATTTATTTCTGCTCCATCTGAAGTCTTTCATCTTCTCGTTCTCGACTGGAACCCTCCCACGGCTTAGGCTGCCAGCTTCCTTCCCTTCTAGAAAACATAGCTCGAGAAGTTGGCAGGCCTGCCAGCTTTCTACAGACTGCCATTTACCAATCCCCCAACCAAGTACCCAGCCCTCACTACCACCCACTTTCCCTCAACTGCCGACTGACTCCCCACTGAAGGCTGGCAAGATCTCCCTTCGGCCCTGCTGGAAACACCCACGCAGCTCCCCCCTCTCGAGCACCCAGATGGATCCTGGGCGCAGCAATCATGCAGAAGGGGGAACCGCTGCTGCCTGATCCTAGAAACCGTTACTAGGTGGCGCTTTCCCCGTGGAGCTGGGTAATTAAAAAAAAAAAAAAAAAAAAAAAACTTCGAGCGCTGAGGGGCCGATCTTCAAGAGAAGCGCAAAATTCGTTTGCGTCCTTTTCTGGAAACCTCTACACCCGCGCTACTCTGCGTGCCCCCCAAGTATCTCTGCCATTGCTCAGGGAACGCAGGATCGAGGAGAAGGAACTAAGTTGTGACTCGCCCCAGCTGAGCGCAAACTGCCCGAAACCCCACGCCCGCGCCCTGTCCTCACCTTCTTGATATGGGCCGCAATGTCCTTCTCTATATTATACTTCTCCAATGCCTGAGTAGCACACTCCACCGAGTCCTGTTGCATCTCCTCCGACATATCGGCATTTTTGATCACGGCCTTTCGGTCACACATCGTTACCTGGGGGCCGAGGCCCGGGCAAAGGGTGAGGAGTTGGGGTATGGGCTGCGCCTGCGAGGCGCCAGCTTCCCCGGCTCGCTCCGCCCTCCCCACGCCACCCCGGGACGACCCCCCACCCCACTTCTCGGGAAGCGCGGGCCGCGCGGACCGAACGGCGGGATAAGTCCAGCAGGGGACGAAGCCAGATAATGTAACCCCCTGAGTCTCTCACCAAACAGCAGGGGTTGGCCGACTGCAACGGTCTCCTGGGGGAGGGGCTGGCGAGGCTCAGACCCGTCGAGATGAGCGGTCCCTACTAAAGCCGTGGCGCATCTATAGAGCCCCACGCCACCCGCCGCCGCCTAGTACCTAAGCCCCGCCCTGCTCCCGCCGGCCCCGCCCCCCACCGAACGCCTCTATTGGCTTGACACAGCCCCCAGAACTCTCCCATTGGCCCATGGACTCAATGGTTCCCTCAGGATCTTTCTCCTGCATTTTGTTGCAGACCACAATGCACCGCTCTCGGCGTCGGTTGCCCCGGCAATGGGCCGCAAGAGATGAGGCCAAACACCCCAAAGGTGGTGCTGGGGTGGGGTTGCGAGGACCGCCCAGCGGCTAGAGAGGTGCGAAGGAAGCTTCCGCCCAGGTCAAGAGAAGTGATTCGAAATTTACGGAGGTTGTCCCAGAGTGTGTTCTCGAATAAGGATTGTCTTTGGAAGTTGGGTATCCTACGTCCCTTCCTCCCATTCCAGGTCGGATTTACCCTTTCTGACTGAGGTAGCCAATCGCTTCACTAGAAGGGTATCTCTTAAGCAGGGCTGGCTTCGTGGGCAAGTGATCCGTGCAGTCGCAGAAGAGAAGCCCCAGGATTTGGTTTAATGCTCTGCTGTTTCATTGTTGAAATTCGTATTTTTTTTTAAACAAGGGACGCCACATTTTCATATTGCATTGGGCCATGCAAATTATGCAGCCGGACGTCCTCTGAAATATGCGAGTGGGGATATCGGAGGTCCTCAGAAATGGGAGAGGGTTTCCTTATGAATTAAGAGATTATCCCCAAGAGTGGGGTCTCCCTGCTGGGCAATGCAGACCTCATTTAAGGGGGTGGGGGGCCCTCCGGGTGGATTTGGGAGTGCTGATCCCGGTGGTGTGTGTCCAGGGTGGGGCTTCTTGCTCAGATGAGGCAGTCTTTCCTGTGTGGGAGTTTCTTGGTGGGGATTTACTTCTAGGGCGAAGGTGCCCTAATGAATAGAATGGCATCCCTCAGAGGTATTTCCTCTGGTTTAGGGAGACTAACCACTAAGTGGTTAAAAAAGCAAGGACTTGGGGTGGGGTTGGGGAGCAGGATCAGATCTGGATTTAAATATTTAAATCCTAGCCTTGTCATTTTACTAGCTGTTTGAACCTCAGTTTTCTAATCTGTAAAGGGACTAAATATAAAAGGAAACCACTTCATAGGCATGTTGCGAGTATTAAATAAACTAATGCATTTGAATTTCTCAGCACAACTTGTGGCACATAGTAAGGGTTGGAAGAATTTTACCGATAGCTATCAATTTATGGAACTGTCCCAAGAGTCATGGCAAGGTTTTGAACAACCAACCCTTAAATGCCTAAAATGTGTTTTTGAACTTCCATAAACAAGTTATCCGTTTAATCATGTAACCAGAAGCTTTCTGTTTACACTTCTGCCTGTTTCTACTTGACCACCCACTCTCATTAATCCAGGGCTCCTTACAATTTGATCAGAGACACACAATGCCAAAGAGAAACCAGCTGGGAATAATGAGAAACTCGGGTACAACATATGCATGTCAATTAAATCAAATTAAGAGACTTCTCCCAGTTTCAGGTTTCCAGTGGTGGGATTATGGATTGGAGGAGTTAAAGTAGTTCTACACGGAGTCACTGTTGGGGAAGAAGTTGGATTGGCAACAGGAGTGAGTCTGGGTTAGTGCTTCTACCTGACTTGGATGCATGATTCAGAACTATGGAATCTAACGATGATGCCAGAACCTGAATTTCTCTTGGGGGCCTTTACTTTTCATGTATATAGTTTTAAACCCTCTGATCTATGGCTTGGCCAGCTTCTCCTTGTTTGAACAGAAGGAGCTGAGAGTCGTTAAAGGGGATGAGGTCATAAGAACAGCAGCTGTGTATTGACTGGTTGCCTATCACCAAGTGCTTGGCATTTACTCAGTTGCTCCTCACAACAGCTGTGCCTGGGACCCCTTTCCTCCCATCTCCCTCCTGGCATAACTTCTGCCCATTTATATTTGAGCTCAGATGCCTCCTTCCCTAAAGAATCATTTCTACTTACCCCCTACCACCACACTTCAGTTACTCTCTACGGAAGTAACTTTTTTATTTCCTCCATTGTACTTGCCTCATTTATTCCTTCAGAATAAATTCACATGAATTATCTCATGTATTTATTTGCTTAGTTATTGTCTATCTGTCCCTGCCTGTCTTCATTACTGCTGCATCTTCATCATCGAATTCAGCATCTGCCACATAGCATGCACTGACTTAGATATGCATTGAATTAAGAATTCCAGGTCTTATATCCCCATTTTACAGATTATGAAATTGATTTTCACAAGGTCAAGCTGTTAATAAAGGAATAAATTCCAGGTCTGGATGACCCTAAAGTCCATTCTCTCAACTTCAATATTACTTTAATACATTTAGCTGAGGAGACAGTGTGCCTTTTTCTTATTAATAACTTTGAAGAAAAGAAGTTTGAAATGGGATGATGTTAAGGTTTTCTAACAGATAAGAGGATTTTGCTCGATAAATGCCTGTAGGTTTTTCTCCATTTGTAGCACCTGCCTTCCCGAGCATCTTCTGTGTTTGCTGCTCATCTCAACCAGCTCTTGACCCTAATTATTTTCTTTAAAAATGAAGGAAGGGCTTCCCTGGTGGCACAGTGGTTGAGAGTCCGCCTGCCGATGCAGGGGACGCGGGTTCGTGCTCCGGTCCGGGAAGATACCACGTGCCGCAGAGCGGCTGGGCCCGTGAGCCATGGCCACTGAGCCTGCGCGTCGGGAGCCTGTGCTCTGCAATGGGAGAGGCCACAACAGTGAGAGGCCTGCATACCGAAAAAAAAGAAAAAAAGTTTATATGGAGAAACAAAAGACCCAGAATAGCCAATACACTATTGAAGGAGAAGAACAAAGTCCGAGAACTGACACTATCCAACTTCAGGACTTACTATAAAACTACAGTAATCAAGTCAGTGTGGTATTGGCAAAATAATAAACAAATACATCAATAAAAAAATAAATATAAAAATAAAAGTGAAGGAAGAGGGATTTCCCTGGTGGTCCAGTGGGTACGACTCCACGGTCCCAATGCAGGGGGCCTAGGTTTGATACCTGATCAGGGAACTAGGTCCCGCATGCATGCGGCAACCAAGAAGTCCACATGCCACAATGAAGATCCCACACACAGCAACTAAGACCAGGCACAGCATAAATAAGTAAATAAATAATTTTTTTTTTAAGTGGGACTTCCCTGGTGGCACAGTGGTTATGAATCCGTCTGCCAATGCAGGGGACATGGGTTCCATCCCTGGTCTGGGAAGATCCCACATGCCATGGAACAACTAAGCCCCTGCGCCACAACTACTGAGCCCGCAAGTCTAGAGCCCATGCTCTGCAACAAAGAGAAGCCACCTTAATGAGAAGCTCACACACCGCAGAGAAGGGTAGCCCCCACTCGTCACAACTAGAGAAAGCCCGCGTGCAGCAAGACCCAACACAGCCAAAAATAAATATTTTAAAAGTGAAGGAAGAGGGCTTCCCTGGTGGCGCAGTGGTTGAGAATCCGCCTGCTGATGCAGGGGACACGGGTTCGTGCCCCGGTCTGGGAAGATCCCACATGCCGCGGAGTGGCTGGGCCCGTGAGCCACGGCCACTGAGCCTGCGCTTCCGGAGCCTGCGCTCTGCAACGGGAGAGGCCACAACAGTGAGAGGCCCGCGTACTGAAAAAAAAAAAGTGAAGGAAGAGCACTATCAAAAACTCATGCTGGGGATTTCCCTGGTGGCACAGTGGTTGAGAGCCCGCCTGCCGATGCAGGGGACATGGGTTCGTGCCCCGGTCCGGGAAGATCCCGTGAGCCACGGCCGCTGGGCCTGTGCGTCCGGAGCCTGTGCTCCGCAACGGGAGAGGCCACAGCAGTGAGAGGCCCGCATAACACAAAAGAAAACAAACAAACAAACTCATGCTGGGACTTCCCTAGTGGTCCAGTGGTTAAGATTTCGTGTTCCCAGGCTTCCCCGGTGGCGCAGTGGTTAAGAATCCGCCTGCCAATGCAGGGAACACAGGTTCGAGCCCTGGTCCAGGAAGATCCCACATGCCGCAGAGCAACTAAGCCCGTGCAACACAACTACTGAGCCTGCGCTCTAGAGCCTGTGACCCACAAGTACTGAGCCCACATGCCACAACTACTGAAGCCCGCACGCCTAGAGCCTGTGCTCCACGACAAGAGAAGCCACTGCAATGAGAAGCCCGTGCACCACAACAAAGAGCAGCCCCTGCTCGCCGCAACTAAAGAAAGCCCACGTGCAGCAACGAAGACCTAACACAGCCACGGACCTGGGTTCGACCCCTGGTCGGGGAACGAGAGCCCACATGCCGCAACTAAAAGATCCCATGTGCCCCAACTAAAGATCACGCATGCCCCAGCAAAGATCTTGCACGTGGCAACTAAGACCTGACGCAGCCAAATAAATAATAAATATTAAATTAAAAAAAAAGAAACTCATGCTTTTCTGGCCTGTGTTTAACCCCAAGAGACCTTTTGGGGATATTATTTCTAGGAACCAATGGCCTTTTTCATTCTGTTACCACTTATTTTTGCAGAATTATTTCTCATTTCCTATCTGCTCATCGCACAGTGAGGCAGGTAATAAATATCCGCTAGTTGTAAATGAAATGTTCTGTGCAGGATTTGGATGCTTGAAATATATACCCAGAGTCAGTTACAGCCCCATCCTCAAGGAGTTTCTCGTCAACAGTAACCTAATCTTTCCAATATCATGAGTTTGGGGGTTTGAAAGGGCTTTAGAAGTACAGGAGCCCAGCAGGTAACATTAATGAGTGAGGTGAGGTAGGTGGTACAATAGGGAGTGGAGGGGACGGTGGCAAATTAAAAAAGCCCTTTAAAAAAAAATTATTTATTTATTTATTTTGGGCTGTGTTGGGTCTTCGTTGCTGCACACAGCCTTTCTCTAGTTGTGGCGAGAGGGGGCTACTCTTCCTTGCGGTGTGCGGGCTTCTCATTGCGGAGGCTTCTCTGTTGCGGAGCACGGGCTCTAGGCGCGCGGGTGTCAGTAGTTGTGGCACGTGGGCTCAGTAGTTGTGGCTCGTGGGCTCTAGAGCACAGGCTCAGTAGTTGTGTCACACAGGCTTAGTTGCTCCATGGCATGTGGGATCTTCCCGGACCAGGGCTTGAACCCGTGTCCTGTGCATTGGCAGGTGGATTCTTAACCACTGCACCACCAGGGAAGTCCCTAGAAAAGCCCTTTAAAAGGTGCCAGGCAGATGTTGCCATTTGGGATTGTTGACGCAGTGTTGCTAAAATCATCTGATTTTCAAGAGAGACCAGAAATCTGAATTATTTTTATGGGAAATATCATCATTTTAATGTTGGTCACAAATTCATTTATTAAAACACAGTGCAGTCTAGATATGGCCTATGGGCCTCCAGGTGGCAACCTTTTATTCAGCTGAATACTCTCTTTTTGTAACCAGAAGACAGACTCAAAGAAGTATAATAAAACATATATATATGTATTTGGTCTTTGTCCAAAGATCCAGGCACAGAGCTCTTAAACCCTTGAAATTATTTGAGTTATAAGAGCATCTTTTGTTATCATAATCAGTCCCTATCAACTACACTGGAGTTTAGGTAACAAGGTGACTCTTTGGAGGGAAGGAGGCAAGATGCCTTCAGATATACAGATAGTTTCAGAAATCTAGATAGCTGGTCATCAGAGGAAACAACCATATGATTAGAGGGTTGAAACTTTCAGCCCCCTATTCCTACCCATGTCCCTTTCCCCTACCTTCCCCATCTCCTGACCTCCTGGGAGGGGTAAGGGGCTGGAGATTGAGTTCAATCACCAGTGGCCGTGCCCATGTAACAAATTCTCCATAAAAACTCCAAAACCATAAAGTGCTGTGCAGGTGGTGCACCCTGAGAGGACATTGAAACTCTGTACCACCCCACCCCCCAATACCTTGCCTTATGCATCTCCTCCATTTGGCTGTTCCTGAGTTGCATCCTTTATAATAAATCTGTAATAGTAAGTAGAGTACTTTTCTAAGTTCTGTGAGTCATTCTAGAGAATTATCAAGCCTGAGGAAGTGGTTGTGGGAACCCAAATTTGTAGTCAGCTAGGCACAGTGAGGGTAACCTGGGCACCTCATTTGCAGCTGGCACCTGAAGTGGGGGCAGTCTTGTGGGTCTGTGCTAACTCTGGGAGTCAGCGTCAGAACTGAATTGTTGGATACCCAGTGGATGTTGAAGAATTGATGTGGAAAAATAAGTATTTGGTGTTAGAAAAACAAACAAACGAACACAGTATCAGAAGTGATGTCATGGAATTCCCTGGTGGTCTAGTGGTTAGGATTCCGAGCTCTCACTGCTGAGGGCATGGGTTCAATCCCTAGTTGGGGAACTAAGATCCTGCAACCCGTGCGGCTCAGCAAAAAAAAAAAAAAAAAAGTTATGTCAGAAAAGCCACCACAGCAGACGGGAAAGGACCTGCCTGTGATTACACAGCGTGTTAGTTATGGAACCAGATTTCTAAGATCCTGGTCTGTTTGACTCCAAATCTAGTGCTCTTTCCATCACCTCAGACAAGTTGGCTTTACCCTTGGGTGCTGGGGATTTCACACTTTCTGGGCGTGAATGGGGCATGGCCTATGCTTGCTACTTGGCCCATGATATTTGCTAAATAAATGAATGGGTATGGCACCAAAATGCTTGCACTTAGATCTGCATGAGGACAGTATCTGGTGTAGTTTTGATTGGCAGCAGGGAGGGTTCAGCTCATCATAGGCACTAGGGGAATTCCATGGGAAGGTAAGAAAGTGGAGACTCAACAGCATTTTTGGTTGATCAGAACCATGCCATCAACGTAGAGAGCCCAAGAATAAGTCATTTCCAGGGTCCTCTGGTAATTCAGATGACGCTAAAGTAAACCCACTATGACTCCACCAAGGAGAAACCCCAGAGACATTTCCTAAATCATCCTCATGATTTTTGCCATACCTGCACCCTACCTCTACTATTATTTCTTCAATATTTTTCTTTAATTAAACTCCCTATTTTTTTTTTTTTTTTTTTTTTTTTTTTTTTTTTTTTGCGGTATGCGGGCCTCTCACTGTTGTGGCCTCTCCCGTTGCGGAGCACAGGCTCCGGACGCACAGGCCTAGTGGCCATGGCTCACGGGCTTAGTTGCTCCGCGGCATGTGGGATCTTCCCGGACCAGGGCACGAACCCGTGTCTCCTGCATCGGCAGGCGGATTCTCAACCACTGCGCCACCAGGGAAGCCCAAACTCCCTATTTTTAATAAGCATTTTTAAAAGGCAAATTTATATTATTACCATAAACAGAAAACTAGTCTCATTTATCATAAATAGAAGGTAACCATAAAATATAAACAAATACTATAATATAAAACGTTTTGTCCTCATATTGCTAAACTGATCTGGGACCCCACCAGTGATATGTGTCCCACACTTGGGAAACGCTGCCCTAGCGGAGGGTTCTTAAAGGGGGTCCGGTGGATGGATTGCGAAGGTTTTGCAAGTCCCCAGGAATCATGCACAAGATGTGTGTTGTGCTCACAGGCATTTTTCCAGGGAGAGGATCTATACCTTTCATCAGAGGCACAAAGGGATTCAGAACCCAAGGAGGATAAAGAACAATTGCTCTAGAAGAACCTATACTCTTGGAATGAATGCAAGATTCCCTCACCAGTTCCCACTGAATTGGCCCATCAGTTGGGTTCTGTAGCATCACATGTCTGGGCAACTCACTATACTCCACTCCTAGCTGCTAAGTTTTCCTGAGAACCCTTCTGAGCCTGAAAACATGCATTTTCTATTCTTATTACTGGAAATCATCATTAGAGGGAGGCAAAGCTTCTGAGATCATAGGCTTTGGAATGAGACAGACTTGGGAAAAACCTAATTTGTGTGCCCTCCTACGAGTTAGCCTCTCAGAGGTATAGGTTCCTGATTTTTAAATGGAGATTATACCTTCATTGTAGGGTGGTGGCAAGGTTTATATTAAATAATGCATCTAAAGACCTAGCCAGGGACTTCCCTGGTGGTCCAGTGGTTAAGACTCCATGCTTCCACTGCAGGGGGCACAGGTTCGATCCCTGGTCAGGAAACTAATATCCTGCATGCCGCATGGTGCAGCCCAAAAAAAACCAAAAAAAGACCTAGCCAAGGTCCAAAAGATGGTAGCTACTGCTGTTATGTACTGAGAACTTACTATGTGCTAAGCATTTGGGACACATTATCTCCTTGACTTCTCACAATTCTATAAGGTGGATGTTAAGAGCTGTTGATCTCTCCACTACACAGATGAGGAAAAATAAGGTGCAGAGAGGTGAGGTCCCTTGCCTACAGTCACATTGCTAGGAATGACAAGGCTGGAATTTGAACCCTGCTCTGTCTGACTGCACAGTCCCACGTGGTAGATGAAACCTCTGAGCTGCCTCACCTCCCCAGACAAAGGGAGATGATGTGTGTCCCAGAAGACTCTCAGCATCTGTGGCTCCTGGTGGGAGCTCCCTAAATATATGTTGGATGGATGGATGAATGGATGGAAAGATGGACTGAAGAAAGAATGGATTTTTCAAACTAATTCAGAGTTGTTTCCTCTCAAATTTGACCCCAGATTGGTCCTTGACTGTCTTGATCTTCCCTGAACAAATTCTTTGTACTTGAGCCATCAGACTTTCCCAGGGCCCTCAGAAAGCCCTCTGAATTTGTTCACAAGCACACTGAGGGATTTCTTGCAGGGACTGGAGGTCCCAAAACAAGACAGAAAAAGCCACAGCCTGCACCCTGCCACTGGCCCAGGACTGCACTGTTCCCAGCCCTGTCCAGCAATCGCCTTCCAAGATTTTCTGGGACCTCAAGCACTTTCTTGGACCATGAGCTCTGTCACCAACCCAGCAGCTCCAGCCCTCCCTTACCTGAAAGGAAGTGTGAGGAATGTGACCTTGCAGACCCCAGGGTTGATTCAAGAACTCTTGTACAGAAAGGAGAGGCTCAGTGGGAGAGTGTGCAAGGCCTAGGTCTGAATCTAGAAGTTTTCTTCCCATGGAGAAGGGCTGGCACTAGCCTGGGGCTGGCAGGGGAACTGAGTTGTGGAGCCAAGTACTGTACTGCAGTGCAGGGAGAGTGAGGCCAGATAGACTGGGACAACTCAGGGAAGAAAAAGCTTCCCTCTGGCCCATAGCCAATTCGCCTGAATGGACAGATACCTCCGAAGCCTGATTGCTCAGGCCCCTGTCCGGGGGGGCAGCAGATAAATTCAGGCACGTCCAGAGAGGCCTAGTGGGCCCCCCTCAGCTCCCAATCAGTAAGCAGAAAACCCAGAGTAGAGGCTAAAAGTACAGACTTTGAAGCCAGGCGGGCCTGGGTGTGCAGCCTTACCCTGCCCCTACTAAGGTGTCTGACCTTAGGTAAGTGACTCTACCTCTCTGAGCCTCAGTTTCCTCACCTGTAAAATGGGGATTGTAATAGTCCTTGTTTCTCAAGGACAATTTGGAGATTGAGATGGTGCATAAAAAGTAGGTGGTATAGGACTTGGCACATGGCAAAGGTCAATGATGCTGGCTACCATTATCATTAATGGTACCCTAAACCAGGATTCTTCAACCTCAGAACCAACGTTTTGGACCAGAAAGTTTTCTGTTGGTGGACTGTTCTGTGCGTTGAAGGATGTTTAACAGCATCCCTAGCCTCTACCCACTGGATGCCAATTGCACCGCACACCCAGTTATTAACCAAAAATGTCTCCAGACAAGGAATTCCCTAGCAGTCCAGTGGTTAGGACTCTGCACTCTCACTGCGGAGGGCCCGGGTTCAATCACTGGTCAGGGAACTTAGAGCCCATGGCCAAAGATAAATAAATAAATAAAAGTCTGCAGATAGAGTCAAATGTCCGCTGGAGGGTGAAATTGCCCCCTAGTTGAGAACCAGTGCCCTAAATAATCTAGGATGGGACTTCCCTGGCAGTCCAGTGGTTAGGACTCAGCGCTCTCACTGATGAGGACGCGGGTTAAATCCCTAGTCGGGGGATTAAGATCCTACAAGCCAAGCAGTGTGGCCAAAAATTAAATAAATAAATAATCTAGGATGAGTCTGAACGCCACAGATCCCAAACTCACAGCCCTGTGTAAGGACCACAAGGCAGGCGGGCTTACTTACAGACAAAGGGATGGGATGTCCAACAATTACAGAACAAGTTCCCTCCTGCATAGACTATGAGGCAGGACTTGAGTCTGCTCTAGGAGCCCCCTCTGACTCACTAGGTGACCCTGCTGTCACTCTTTAATTATATGCAAAGTGGCTCCAAGTTAAATCTCAATTATTCTAAGGCCCCAGACAAAGGAACAAGCAGTTGGTATCTGATTTCTGGCATCTCCATTCTTATTCACTGACTGGAAGAAAACCTGACTCTCCAGAACTCAAGAGTTCATTCAGACCTTCATTCATGATTGCTGAGAGAGAACCAGGTGTCAGTCACTGTTCTGGATGCTGGGGATTGTGACATTATGATTTATGATAAGAAATATATATTATAAACATATTTTATATAGATATATCTTGTTATATATAAATATAACAAAAGCAATGGAATCATCTTTTGTTATAACATTTGGTCTCTTGTCCTCAGTTCCTGAAATCACTTCAGAGCTATAAAGGTGAAATGAGTGTTTTGTTATTCATAACAAGCCCCTTCCCACCACAACTGGGTTTCTGTTGATGAGCTGATGTTTGGAAAGCACCTAAGGTGGGGCTGGTTGCCAGTGGAGCCAACCATGAGATTAAAGGCTTAGAACTTTCAGTCCCACCCCTGGCCCCTGAGGTGGGAAGAGGGGCTGGAAAGTGAGTTCAATTACCAATGACCAATGATTTAATCAACCATGCCTATGTAATAAAGCCTCCATAAAAACCCAAAAGGACGGGATTCAGAGAGCTTCCAGGTTGGTGAACACGTGGAGGTTCAGGAAGGGCGGTGCGCTGCAGAAGACATGGAAGCCCCCCACCCTTTCCCCATACCTTGTGTCTCTCCCATCTGGCTGTTCCTGAGTTACAGCCTTTCATAATAAACCAGTGATTTAAAGCAATTATACTCCAATAAAGATGTTTAAAACAAACAAACAAACAAACAGTGATTTAGTAAGTAAAATGTTTCTCTGAGTTCTGTGAGCTGCTCTAGCAAATTAATTGAACTCAAGGAGGGGGTCGTGGGCACCTCTGACTTATAGCCAGTTGGTCAAAAGTACAGGTAACAACCTGGGCTTGCAACTGGCATCTGAAGTGGGGGGAGGGGGCAGTCTTGTAGGACTGAACCCTTGACAGTGGAATCTGATGTCATCTCCAGGTAGATGGTGTCAGAACTGAGTTGGATTGTAGGACACCCAGCTGGTGTCCAGAGAATTGCTTGTTGGTGTGAGGGAAACTCCATCGTAATTGGTGACCAGAACCCTATTAGGGATCCACAAGAGAACAAAACAGGCAAAAATCTCTTCTTCATGGAACTTATATTCTAACAAGAGAATAAAGATAATAAACAAGCAAAAATATGTGTGACCCTGCTAAGTTCAATGGATAAAAATAGACTAAGGGAACCAAAGGGGACAGAGTGAGAGATCTTGTCTTAAATAGAGGTTTCCAGGCAGGTCTCTCTGAGAAGGTGCCATTTGAGCCAAGACTTGATGACCTGGCTATTGGGTGGAGGATAGAGTGTGGGGAAGCCAGTGGGAGCAGAGAGGCTCAGAAGAGGCTACTGCAACAGTCCAGGTGAGAGGTGATGGTGGCTTGGACCAGGACAGTAGCAGCAGAGGTAGGATGAGAGGTGGCTGGATTCTGGATATATTCTGGAGGTGGAGCTGACAGATTTGCTGATTGATTGAATGCAGGGTGTGGGGGAAAGAGAGGAGTTAAGCATGACTCCAAGACTTGTGGCCTGAACAATGAGAAGAATGGATTGAGATAGGGAAGGCTGGCCAAAAGAGAAACAAAAAGTTGTTTTGGCTATCTTAGTTTGAGATGCCTATTAGACATTCCAAGTGGAGATGTCAAATATGCAGTTGGATATATGAGTTCTGGGAAGAGGTCCAGGTTAGACCTATAATTTGGGGAGTCATCAGATTATAGATGACACTTAAAGCCATGGGACTTGATGAGATCACCACCAATGGGAGGAGTATGTGCAGATATAAGAGGTAATGCTTATTCAGCTAGCAACATTCTCTGAGCTTTCACTGTGCGCCAGGCCCCAAGCTAGGTGCTAGGTACAGAGATGTACCTCCCTCAGCACCTGCCCAAGAGAAGCTCCATTACTTATTTAATTTTTTCTTGCCTAAGTGCTTTGGCCAATTAGAGGATAAACACTGAGAGTTCCTGCCCTGCGTCGTAGTCACTTGTTCATTATTTCAAGAGATACTTATTGAGCACCTACTTGGTACAAGGCCCCCATCTAGGCACTAGGGACATGAAAGGGAGCAACTCAGACCTGGCTCCTGTCCTCATAGAGTTTACATTTTGTGTGTAGAGGAAGTGGACACTGAATGAGATGCACATGGTATTTTGTTGTAGCAGCCTGAACAGACTAAGATACTTCCCATTCACTCTCCAGTCCATTCCACCAAAACAGCTTATCAAGGTTACCAGTGACCACCACACTGCTAAATCCAGTGGCCAGTTCTCAGCGTCCTTCATTGATGTACTTGTCACAGTTGCTCTCCTCCTCTCTGAAGCTCATTCTTCGCTTGGCTTCCAGTATCCCCAGGACTCTCCCTCTCCTCCTGGCTCACTGGCTGCTCCTCCTCAGCTTCATCTACTTGCTCCACCTCTTCTCCCTGGCCTCTAAAGGAAGAAGTGTTCCGGGCCTCAGTCTTTGGACCACTTCTCATAGTTTCCATTTTCAAGGCTTTGAATAACACCTCCATGCTCATGACTCCTGTCTTAGTCTGTTCAGGATGCTGTCACAGAATATTATATAGACCGGGTGGCTTATAAACAAGACATTTAGTTCTCACAGTTCTGGAGACTGGAAGTCCAAGATCAGGGTGCCAGCATGGGCAGGTTCAGGTGAGGGCCTACTTCCTGGTTCATAGATGGCCATCTTCTCTCTGTGTCCTCACATGGTAGAGGGGGTGAGGGAGCTCTCTGAGGCCTCTTCTATAAGGGCCCCAATCCTATACATGACCCAATTATCTCCCCAACGCCTCACCTCTTAATACTATCACATTGGTGGTTAGGTTCCAACATATGAATTTTAGGGGATAAACAGTCTATAGGAACCCCAAATTTATAGTCAGCATGGAAGAAGTGTGGGTAGACTGGTAACCCCATTTTCAGCTGGCATCTGAACTGAGGGTAAGTCTTATGGGACTAAGCCCTTAACCTGTGGGGGTGTGCACTAACTCTGGGTAGTTGTGAATTGTTGGACACAGAGTTGGCGTTGGAAAATTGAAGAACTGGTGTGGAAAAACGACACATTTGGTGTCAGAGGTGGTGTCAAAAAAGACACCGCAGGTAGTCCCTGGGTATCAGCACAGTGCTACAGATATAGATTTCAATAAATATAAAAATTATAAGCCACAAATAGGAGAAAAGAAGAAAAAAGATGTGGATAAATAGAAAGTGATACCAAACTTCTGGGTGGGAGGGCCAAATACAGCAAGAATGGAAAAATTTTCCCCACGTAAATTTATAGATATAACACCATTCCAATGAAAAAAACTAGAAGATGCCATATAGAACTTGATAAAAAGATTCTAGAATGTGCTTAGACAAATCAACTGGCAAAAATACTGAGGGAATGAAAGGAGCAGTAGGGGACACCTAGGCCTTTCCAAGGTACAAACTGGGAGGAAAGTTCTAGGCTGAGGTCACACAGGTCTTGGCACCACTGAATACCAACTTACTAAGTCACGGACATGAAGGCCAAGGAAGGTTTGGTCAGACTAAAGACTGGGGAGGCAGAGGTGGAGAAATCAATGTTCCAAGGAGAAGAACTAGCCCCTGCAAGACGTGGTACAGGCTTTCAGACACAGCAGATCCTGGAGAAGCTGGCAATCTGGGAGTAATGGGAGATGAGGGAGAGACTGGTGGAGGCAAATCACAAAGGCCAAGATAAAGGGATGCAGATGGGGTTCTCTCTGGGAGGCAGACACTGTCCCCTCCACCACTGGCACCCTAACATCTAGCACAGTGCCAACAGTAGGCATTCCATAAATATCTCACACATCTTTTCATAACTACGTATAGGGACTTGCTCTTTTTCACATCTGCATGGTATTCAGAACTGCACGTTTCCCGTGTACCAAGTCCCCTCTGGGTGGACCTCGAGGATGCTTCCAGTTCCTTAGGGAATTATAGTTATTAATAAACATCCTAGCATTTTGGATACAGCACTCCCTGCGGCCCTTCTTCCTCAGGCCCAGGAGGGATCGCTGGATTTCTGCTTGGTTCTCTTCTGCTTTCCTTCTGGCTTCCAAACAAGTACCCTTTTGCTTTGCACAGCTCCCCTAGGAGACTGTGAGACTATATTCCCCTCAGGCTCTCCCCTCCCTCCAGCCTATCTCATCCCCTTTACAATAATCCTAGTCAGGGATATACAATAAACATTTGTATGAGCAGCTGAAATACTTAGGATTTACATGTATAATCTAACCCAGCCAGGTTCTGATTTACATTAGGGCTTCTCACCCTAAGTCACTGGCGGCTGTAGAGTGAGAAAGAAAGAACACTCCTCAGCCCCACCTAACTGTGCTGAGCTGGGTATCTTCCCCAAAGCGACAGAAGTCGTCCCAGCTTTCTTTGCACATGCTTTTCCTTCTGCCTGGAATGCTTTTCTTTTTTTTTATGTTTTCGTTTTTTTGCAGTACGCGGGCCTCTCACCGTTGTGGCCTCTGCCTTTGCGGAGCACAGGCTCCAGATGCGCAGGCTCAGCGGCCATGGCTCACGGGCCCAGCCGCTCTGCGGCATGTGGGATCCTCCCGGACCGGGGCACGAACCCGTGTCCTCTGCATCGGCAGGCGGACTCTCAACCACTGCGCCACCAGGGAAGCCCCTGGAATGCTTTTCTTCTCTCCTCATGTACCTGGTTAATACCAGCTGGTACAACAGGTCTCATCTCAGAAGCCACTCCCTCCAGGAAGTCTTCCCTGAACACCCCATTCAGCTCCGGGTTAAGAGCTGCAGGAGCACCCATTGCCATTGCCCCTTTGTCTGTGAACACTGGGGGTATTTTTTTTTTAACAGTGGGGGTCTTGATAACTCTTGTGTCCCTGGCGCCCAGCACAGAGCCAGGCTATTCTGCGGCTCAGTAAATACCCGGTGGAATGAATGAACAAATGTCAAGTGGGCAAGGAGTGGGGAAAACCACCAAAGTCCCAGATGCCACATACACAAGCCTGGGCTTTTAGAGCTGGGGTCAGAGTGTTCCACGAGGGAAAAAAACCTAGTCTCCTACAGGCACTGTCAAGGAGTGTGCCATGACAAGAAGAACTGGCAGCCCACGAGAAGGAGGGAATAACAAAAGAAACTGGTCCCCAGCTGCCTAGCTCCAGGGAACGTTTGTCAATGTGACATTCACAGAAGCCCTGCACATGTGCTGGCTGAGGGGGAGAGACAGCCTCAGCCAGACAGAAGGAAATTTAGCTACTGTGCACATGTTAGCACTGGGGGAGGTACATCTTGGAAGGTTGGGGTTTTGTTTTTGTTTTTGTTTTGTTTTTTACTTTTATAAAATCTGCAGGTACTTCCCATATTTGTTTTTACCTTTAAGGAATGTGTTTACTTTTGAGGTGCTGTTACCTAATTATATCGATGCAGTTCATTAAAAATCTGCTTAGTACAAGATTGAGCGCAAAAGCGTTAGGATTCTATTCAATCAGTGCATCCTCTTGCTGCATCAAAAAACATTATCAGCACTGTTGTTAATCTTTTCACACCCCTTCCACCCTTTGCTTTGTTTCAGGTTCACTGTGCCATAAAATAAGTTTCCAAGTTATGTGACAGAGTGGAAAATATTTAGGGAAAAGTTTTGGGTAGGGAGTAAGGAACTTAGGGCTTAGAAAATAAAACTTGGTGAAATTGAGAAGCCCATTTGTCATTTTGTACTTCAGCTCCCTTTTTCTGGAGCTAGAGCAACTCTTCTTTAAGTACTAGTTAAAAAATTAACAGGTGTTTATTAAACACTTACTATGTGTCAACACAACAGGGCTATAAAAGGATTGGTCCTAGTGGTTCTTAACTTTTCTGGGGGGAGTTCTGGGGGTATAGATTTACAGACCCTTGAAAATGATAAACTGCACTGTCCTGTATGGTAGCCACTAGCCACATTTGGCTATTTAAATCAAAATTAATTACAGTTAAATACAATTAAAGGTTCGGTTTCTCAGCTGTAGCAGCCACGTTTCAAGTGCTTAAGAGCTACATATAAGCCACATGGGGTTACCATATTGCACTCAGATAGTGAACGTTTCTATCATCTTGCAAATTCTATTGGATAGCACTGCGTGAATATTCTTCCAGAATCAAGACTATCCTGCTCACGTGCAATATTTTGCATCCAACTTTACAACTTTCACAACTCCGCGGGGTCGTGGGGGTGTTTGGGAGGGGAGGCAGTGCTTCACTGACCCCTGCAGCCCATGGATCCGAGAAAAAGCAGCCCTGACATGACAAGCTATTTGAGGCCTCCATCTCAGAATACAGCAAGTTGGCAAAAATGAAGCAATAAGGCTGCTACAGATTCAGCATGCTTACTGCTTTAGATGTACCTCATATGAAACCAGGCCCTCGTGTTCCTACTTGTCCGGCCACATTCAAAGAAACATCAGTTCATTACCCCAAAATAATTGAAAATGTTACCGATTTTCTGCAGTCTCTTAAGAAAACACCAAATAGTCACAATGTACTGCAACTCTTCTTGAATTATCTTTCCCATCTTTCTCCTCTTCTCACCCACCTACACATGGCACTTGCTTCCCTAAAGCTCCCTGCACCCCCTTCCACACTCTCTCCAGATCTCCTAGTTCTGCTGCTGCTTGTCCCCTTCCTCTCCTGCACAGCTCAGTTCTTAATTATGTAGCTCTCCAGAATGTTTCATTTTACTCCATTGCACAAATAAAGTGGCAAAGAATGACAGAAAGCTCCTAGGGTACAGTGGCCAGAAACACATTCCACAGCGACCCAGCCCAAGCCCTCTCTGCCAGCCTGGACCAGTTTCTCTGAGATGACTCATTTTCCCACCGATGGTTTACTCCCCCATCACTTCTTCTGCTGCCCACTGCTCCCAAGGGCCAGGGTCTGGGAGAAGCGCATGACTGAGGCTGGCAGAGAAGAAAACATTTTGCTTGGATGCCAGAGGGGACTGATGTCATAGGGAAAGGGAGGAAACCAGCTGGGCAGGTTCGTAGAATGTTTTATCCCCAGTGTTGCTTTATTATTATTTTTTATTGGGCACTGCCCTACTCCCTAGTAGGGAGTAAATGGCTGGCTGTGGGAAATGCATTAACTCTTCACAGTCGGCCAAGGCCAAAGGCTTCTTTTCAATCTGAAGACAATCCCACTGGTGCCATTCTTATCATCACATTAGGAATGATGAACTTTATTGAGCTCCCATACAGCTTAAGTGAAAGCCCCACCCTGTGGGAAGGGCAGGCCTACCCATGTATCAGAGGACTCCAATGCCCATCTACCATCACCTGGTCATGCACCTGGAATTCTGTTCTCTGAGAGGGCACATAGAGCCTAGAGCCATCACACTTCTTATCCTTCCTTCTTACCTCCTCCACACGTATCCGAACTCATCGTTGTTCATCCTCTTGCAGATCAGTTCCTTCTGCTTTATTCCCTGTCTCAGAATGATACCACTGCCTAGCCAGTACCCCAAGCCAGAAACCTGGGAATCGACCTGGACTCCTCCTCCTTCCTTAGCTCCCATAACCAATCTATCTCCAAGTCCTATGATTTTTGTCCTTGGAATATCTCATCTCCTTAGCATCTATCCCTATCATCTTACATCAGACCACTGGCATCTCTTGCTTGGATGATGGAAGTGGTCTCCCCATTGGTGTCTCCCTGCACCCAATCCCATGTTACTTCCCCATGTAACCTGCTAGTCAGTAGGCCACCCAGGGCTATCCCTGTTCTTACCTATACTCACCTTTGGGCTAATCTGAGCACACTGTCATATCTTCCCAGACAATATGAATCCAACTCTAAAATCATTAATGGATAATGCAGATTTTTTAATGAAGTCACAAGAGGGGAATTACACTGCTATTACACAGCAGTACTTCCTACACTTACCCTTTAATTATCTCTCCTCTTTCTCCAAGTTTCCCTATAATGGCAGCTGCTGTCACATCTCTCCCTGACTCCCTTTCCTTTCCCTACTATTCTGCAGCTACCCTCCATTCAAATTAGCTCACAGTCTCCTCCCCTACTCGTTATCTCCCATCCCGTCAGCTGCCACTTCCTTCTGAGAAGGTCTCATCCCAACATAACTCCTTAAAACCCTTCAATGGCTACTCACTGCCCTCAGTAGAGTCCAAACTCCATAATACGGTCTGCTAGGCCTTGCAGGCCCTGGCCCCATCTCCTTTGCCCTCCATTTTCCTACTTGAACTCTTTGCCCCAGCCATACTGTAGGGAGGTGGGGTTCGCCCCTGGTCTGCCATAATCTCATGATCTGAGCAATTGCTCATGCTGTCCTTTTTGTCTGAAAAGCCTTCTCCTTCCCTACGGTTAACTCCTACTGGTCCCTCAGGGCTCAACCTAAATATCTCCTCCTGGAAGCCTCCCTTATAATCTCTAAAACTGCATTAGGGGGCCTCACAGCAGTTTACCCTTATCACAACTGTGCTCTAAATTGACTGTTTGAATAACAACTTGAATATACACCTTGAGGACAGAATGGTATTACTGCATGCAACCAGGGCCTAAATTATAGCATGTACTTGATATTTAATAACCAGATGAGCAAAAGCTCAAAAGGGGGTCCCTGCTTAGCATCTGTGGCCTTAGTAGAGAATGGAGTCCGTAGGCCTGTTCAGCATTAGGCCGTAATTTGGGCTTCATTTGGGTTCTAACTTGCAAAGGTTAGTACCTGGGCTCACAGAAACAAAATCCACATTTGGGGTTCCCTGGATGATGCCTCCTAGCAGTGTAGCTGCCTTCCTCCTAATCCAGAAAGGCTGTACTTGTCACATCCCCAGATCTGGGCATATTTTCTACGCTACATATGAACTTCTTTGGTGATCACAAGCTGCAAGACTTTGCACGAGACGAGTTGAATCATTACTATTTACACCTAGAGTTCTGTTAGGTCACTTAGCTGACTCCACCTCTCTCTCCCTAGGAGACTATCCAACTGTCTCCACCAGCACATTCCAGGCAACAGTCACATAGGAGTGGTAGAACTCAGAGGGTGGTGTTAGTACACCTAAGCACCCCCCCCAAATGAGGAGGCATCTGGACTTTAGGATGCCTTTAGGATACATAAGCTCCTATATACTCTGGCCATGGCTCTTTCCTGCTTGCTTTCTGAAGGCCAGGAAAGAACAACTAGAAGTTTTACATAATCCAGAATACAACAGATGGTTCTGATTGTTTTATTTTAGAAATAATTTATTTTTTTATTCCAATTATGAAAGTACTACATGCTAATTAGACAATTTCATAAACACAGAAAAGCACAAATAAAAATATGAAATCAGGGAACTTCCCTGGTGGCACAGTGTTTAGGAATCTGCCTGCCAATGCAGGGGACACAGGTTGGATCCCTGGTCTGGGAAGATCCCACATGCCGCAGAGCAACTAAGCCCGTGCACCACAACTACTGAGACTGCACTCTAGAGCACCTGAGCCACAAATACTGAGCCTGTGTGCCACAACTAGTGAAGCCCGCGCTCTGAAACAAGAGAAGTCACCACGATGTGAAGCCGGCGCACCGCAATGAAGAGTAGCCCCTGCTCACAACAACTAGAGAACGCTGGCGAGCAGCAACGAAGCCCCAACACAGCCAATAAATAAATAAATTTACAAATTAAATATTTGGTTTTATTCTCTTGCTATTGCTAGCACTAACAGAGTTTGTTTTTGTTTCATAACTCCCCCCAACATTTTATTATGAAAGTTTAAAAATATATAGAAAGGTTGAAAGAATGTTACATACAGTGAACACACTGAATACACCCACCATCTAGAGTCTACTCGTTCTACTAGTTAACCCACCATCTAGTTAACATTCTACTGTATTTGCTTTCTCATGTATCTACCCATCCATCAATCCACAAAGGTTTCTTTTTTTAAAAAATAAATTTATTTTATTTATTTATTTATTTTTGGCTGCATTGCATTTTTGGTCTTCATTGCTGCACGTGTGGGCTTTCTCTAGTTGCAGAGAGCAGGGGCTACTCTTCTTTGAGGTGCACGCGGGCTTCAGTAGATGTGCTCGCGGGCTCTAGAGCGCAGGCACACGGGCTTAGTTGCTCCGCGGCATGTGGGATCTTCCCGGACCAGTGCTCGAACCCATGTCCCCTGCATTGGCAGGCGCATTCTTAACCACTGTCCCACTAGGGAAGCCCCAGAGGTTTCATGTTTAACATGAAAAATCTTTTTAGATCAAGACTCTAGATACAAGACCTCATTCTTGTAACGTCCCCAGGTTCAATGCTCTGCCCTGAATGTAAATGCATTCAATGGAATGTAAATGTGGAAACGTTCTAAGGTGGGAGGCTACCTGAGTTCCCGAGCTTCTGAAGGACTCAGCGCATAGGCTGGAAGTATGGCTCTCGGTTCTAATCCTGACCCCATTATGATACCTCCGTTTTCTCACCTGTAATATTGGAATCTCTCCATACTGCGTGAGGATTAAAAGCACAGTTTGCGGGAAGCACTCTATAGTGACAGTCGCTACAGTTATGATTCTTTTTTTTTTTTTGGCCACGCCGCCCGTCTTGCAGGATCTTAGTTCCCAGACCAGGGATAGAACCCGTGCTCCTACAGTGGAAGCGCGCGCCAGGGAATTCCCAGTAATGATTCTTTTACTCCCTCCTTGTCTCCGATAAATTTCAAGTCCAGCTATGGAGCCCACCTCAGGTCTCTTACACCCATTTTAATCCACCTAACACCCTCGGTTCTAAGCAACTGTAAAAAAGGGACAGGGTGGCCCAGAGGGCTACAGACCTGAGGCAGTCGAGGACTCCTTCAGTCCACTGCGGCGTCAGCCTGAGGCCCTGGCCGACTCCCTGCGGCGCCCTGCACGCGGAGTGACGGCCCGCGGGGCCCACCCTGAGAGATACACCCGTGTCACCTCAGCAAATGTTCACAAAAACCTGTGAGGTAGGCAGCGCTACAGAGGGAGAAAACTGAGGCCCAGGGAGCCTGAGTCACTTGCCCAAGTCGACGCAGCTGGCGAGTGACTTGCCTTCGGGAACCAACTCCAAATCGCCTGACTCCAAGCTCTTTCCCGGCTGTCTCCCCCCGACCCGCTTTGCACCTACAGGGGGCACACGCGCACGCGCAGTCGTCGCAGTCGCGTCCCCTTTAAGAGGATTCCTTTTGCCTCCTCCAACCCTTTCGCTTCCGTTCCCGTTCCCACAATGCTGTGCGGCTGAGCGCCTCGGAGCCCGCGGGGACGCTGCGGGGGGACCCCGGCTGAGGCGGCGGCGGGGACGTGAGCTGCGGCAGGCCCGCGGCGTCGGGCGGTGCGGATGTCGGGCTGGGCGGACGAGCGCGGCGGCGAGGGCGACGGACGCATCTACGTGGGGAACCTTCCTACCGACGTGCGCGAGAAGGACTTGGAGGATCTCTTCTACAAGTACGGCCGCATCCGCGACATCGAGCTCAAGAACCGGCACGGCCTCGTGCCCTTCGCCTTCGTGCGCTTCGAGGACCCGCGGTGAGGGCCCCGCGCCGCCCGCCAGCCCGCCGGCCGGCCCGATGCCCCGGGCTCCCGCCTTCCCTTCTCTCCCCGCTCCCTTCCAGGGCCTCCCTTCCCCCCTCGCCGCAGACCCCTCACGGCGCCCCCGGGTGGAGGCTGAGGCCTCCTCTCGCCGCGGGGCTCCGGGTAGTCCTTTGCTCCGTCACTTCCTCTATTATTCTTTTTTTTACTTAGAAACACAAAAGCCGGGTCTTACGAGGGCCCAAGCCCACCCAGACCGACCTCGGTGATGGTACAGATGCCCGTTCTCTCCCTCGCGGCCGGACAGGCACCCTTCGGAGAGAGCGGCCCAGGGTTTGGGAAGGTTGGCCCCTGAGCCGGCCCGGAGAGGACTGGGTGAGGAGGGAAGGGTCGCCCTCCCTGCCCACTCCGCTCCCCAGCTGGGACTCGCCGTTGTGGGGGGCACAGTGCCGGGGTGTGGATTCTTTTGGAGGGCGTAAAGGGGGCTCCTTGATGGAACGGATCTCCATCCACGCGCGCCCCGCCCCACACGGCCAGGGCCTCGTTCTGATAAAAGCGTCAGGGATTTGGGATAACTTCTAAAACAGTCTGATGGGGGTCTCTGATTTCACTATTCCTTCTCTAATAAGGGAGGCACTGCTACACGCTAAGGGCCCCGAGGCTGTGGAAGCTCTAGATCCCGAAACCGGCTCAAAGGGGGTCTTTGTGACTTTGCAAAGAGTGTCGGCCCTTGCCCCAGAAAAGGCCTGGGAACTTTCAACACTGCGCTTGTTGGTTCGCACTGTGTTGGTTACTACACTCGGGGTAAATCGGAGCCCGCTCGCTGGTTTCCAGCACTGGCTGAGGGAGCGCTTTGCCTAGCCTGCGCCCTGCGGGCTTCACTACTGAGGACTGCCCCTGGGGTGTCCTGCCCATCTTGGGGAGTGATACGAGGCAAGGGGAGCGTCTGAGATGAGGAGGCTGGACGCACCCTGAGGCTTTGATGCCTGAAGACTCTGACGGAGCTTATTCCTTAGTGTCTTGCCATTTGCCTCAAAAAATGGAACTAGGCATAGGAAAAGGTTGCACCTCTATTAGTAACAGTTGCCGTGTGTTTCTTAAGTTGCTATGTGTCATGTACCATACTATGTATTATTTAGCATTTTCAACAGCCTATAAACTAGGTGCTACTAATCACATTTTCAGATGAGGTAACAGGATTTAGAGTTGATAAAAGGGAAGGGTACTAGGGAAGGTAGGATTTGAACCTCCTGCCCTGTCGAATACAAACTTACTGTATGATGTCATCTTTTCCCTCATTCCTTTCATAATGAAAAGCTATCTTTTGTCATCACTAGATGCCAAGTTTCAAGCAAAGCACTGCACACGTAGTATCTTATTTAATCCTTACAAAACCCCTGTGAGACAGGTATATTACTCACATTCACATGTAAAATCTTGATCACATATTTACCCAGAGATAACTACTAGTAAGTAGCAGGAGGATGATTTGAATTGAGGACAGTTTTTATTCAGTCTTAAACCCTGGCAGTTCTGCCTCTCTCCCACTGTATTATGAATATAGCTAGGGATGAACTGGATGTGGTCCTCCTTGCTCTTAATCCTGGGACTGGAATCTTGATTCGCGTTTATGTGCCTGTGACAACTGAATGCTGCCTTCATTAGTATGTCTTCAGCTGTTTGTCTTCTCAACCTCTGAGGGCATTCTCTCTCCTATCAATATTGGAGAACCAGCTTGGTGTTCCTAACTCTCCTAGAGCCCTAGGAAAGACTTTAAAGTATTACTTTATTGGATATTTACCTCTTTTGATGAAACTGTACCCAGAGTGGTTTTGACAACTTAGTCCTCCAAACCATGCTGAAAAGGTACACTTGAAGGAATTCCATATTCCTCACAAAACACTAATTTGCATTTGTCTTTTGAGCCTTACCTCTTTTTAAATGGGTTTTTCTTTCTGTAGACTTGAATGTACTAGGCCTTGAGGAAGAATATTAAAGGACTAGTGTGTGGTGTGCATTTTGAGAAACAGCTCACCAAGGTTAGAGAAACACTTTTATTGGCAAAATCAATCATCTGTCAACAGTTTATTTTTTTCTGAATTAGTTCTCTTATCTGTTTATCTATTCATTATCATTTCATACCTGGAGAACCCTGTGTGTGACAGCTGTAAAGTTTAATTCTAATATCATGAAAGGTCTTCAAACCAAAGCAGTAGTGCATCAAGTTCCGGGTTTTTGTTCTTTTGTTTTTTTTCCTCACTTGAGGTTTTCTTTTTATTCTTGTTACTCATGTTCCTCACTGGGAAGTCATTCGGCTCTCCTGAGCAGCACTAACTCCAAACTTTTCTTTGCAGAGATGCTGAGGATGCAATTTATGGAAGGAACGGTTATGATTATGGCCAGTGCCGGCTTCGTGTGGAGTTCCCCAGGACTTACGGAGGTCGGGGTGGGTGGCCCCGTGGTGGGAGGAATGGGCCTCCTACAAGAAGATCTGATTTCCGAGTTCTTGTTTCAGGTATGTTCCTTTCAAACTAAATAAGATGATGCATGTAAAATACTGAGCACAGAGTCTGGCCTCCAAGAAATGTTAGCTGTTATTCTTCAGTGCGTGGGATGTGTGGGGTTTTCTTTTCAACAGCCCATGCACAGTGACAGTCTGAAGCCCTACCAGTGAGGCAGGTACCTTGCCAATGAAATTGCACTGATAGTGCAGCCTTGATAGAACATAAACTTTCTTCTTATAATGGAGTTTTCTAATGTTGAAAGGGAAGATGATGGCAAAACCCCTTGAGCTGGAATTCTAAAGACATTTTCTTTTGGAATGTACCCTGGTGTCGGACTTGCTAGAAAGACATTGCAGAAGCCAGATTTGAACAAATTACCTAGCCTTGGATCCTAAAATAGGCCATATTTTGTGGTGGTTTTGGAATTATGTAAAAAAGAAACCAAAACTACAACTTGGAGTCTTCGTGATTGTATTGCAAAGTATAGAATGAAATGTCTAGTGTTGACAAGTGATGAAATGCTAAGCTCAGAGGTTTATGCATCTTTTTGAAATATTAACACACTGGTAAAAACCTGGGGCCTTCTGCACATTGCAGGGGTGTTTTAGGGCCCTGGTGGAGTGAAGTGTATTGAGGAGCCTGGCACTGTCTTAGATGTGAATGTCACACAGTCACATCAGACTCCCATGGTGCTTGAGAGTGATACTGTCAGTATCTGCCTATCTGTGTCCCTTTGTAATTTTTTAACCCCAGAACTCTATTCCCTCCTTCAGGATGTCATACATATCTTTTTTTCTCTCCATGCTGCTCTGAAATCCTGCTTAGAAAACTATTAGGAAATGGCTGCAGTCCTGAGCTGTGAGCGGTAAACACAGCCTTTGAGAGCAGGAGCACATTTCCCTTTCATGACATCAGGTAGGGTTGTATGACTCCCAACTAGTTTTAGCGTCTGAGTCTTACCTTTTCCCCTACTGTATTGAAGAGTATTGGTGATCTTTTAAGAGGTACTTTGTCTAGTTTGTCAGTCATTCACACCTACAAGAAAACAAACTTTAGATTTTCGTTGTGTTACTTCAACTACACTTTGGGTATTTTATTGGATGGTTTCAAAATTCCCATGTCCTGGGAACCCAGTCAGCCAAGAAATAATTGGTACCAATAAATTTCATAATGGAAAAAATTAGAACTCAAAGTCTTGGGAGTTTGTTATTAATTATGAAGAACAAAGAAAGAGAGGCTCTGAATTCTTAGAGGTACTAAACCTATAACGGGATGAACTTCTTGGTCTGTCGGAAAGGCTTGGTCTCTGGAAGATTATCCTAGGACCAGCTTCTTATGGTGGTTTTCCACACATACTTTAGTGTTCTTCTCTGCTTTTGTGTCCCTTATTAAAATTTGTGATTTGGGGACCCTCAGGATTTAAAAGTAGTGATTGATGGAGAAGGGACCCTAGGTCTTGATGGCTCTTAACATAGATGAAGGATGTGGCCTCTTCTCTTATGTTCTCTGTGCCTAGGACTTCCTCCATCAGGCAGCTGGCAGGACCTGAAAGATCATATGCGAGAAGCTGGGGATGTCTGTTACGCAGATGTGCAGAAAGATGGAATGGGGATGGTTGAATATCTCAGAAAAGAAGACATGGAATATGCCCTGCGTAAACTGGATGACACCAAATTCCGCTCTCATGAGGTGGGTCCCCACCTTCTGTTGAGGAGCTTGTACCTAGACCACTCCACCTGAAGCTGACCTAGCAGAAGTAGCAACAGGCCATGCGTTTGCCATTTGAGGACCTCACAATACCATTAAAGATCTATCTTATGTGGACAAAGCCAAGGAATTCATCATGCCTAAGCCCTGCAGGGTCATAACAGAGAGAAGTCTGCAGTCATAGTATTTTTAACCTGGAGAGAATACTGGTGCAGTCTGTCATAATGTGGTGAGCTATTCCATGATAACACCGTTTCACAACTGGCTTAATCCGCAGTGTCCCTCCATGAACCTAATAATTATGGCCCCACCTTTGGGTCTAGTCTGGGCTCTGCAAGCCAACCTCATCGTCTCAGCCCTTCTAGGTACTGCTACTGGGGCTGAGTTGTCACTTCACTGTGCCTTTCCCAAAGTGATGCAGGAGCCTCTTTGAAACCTGAGCCCTTGGCATTTTCTTGTTGTTCATCACCTCGCCCTGAGGACTTAGTTCTTGATGTACTTCCTTTCAAGTAGGTGGCTGCTGCTTTGGATCTCAGTCTGATTTAGATGGTGACTATTCCTTTGATACCATTGAGACCAGATACCAGACCACCAATTGGACATTTTTTCTGGTTATCCTGTCCTGACTTGCTATGGGGTTTAGGGATGTCTGAGGACATGAACTTCTAGGCCCATTTCTTTTTCTAAGGATTCATATAATTCCCTAACTTTATGGCTTGGAGGCTGCATGGGTTAACAGTGCTTTTGCTCAGACTGTCCTCTAGGACTTGAATTTGCAGCAGAAACAAAACAGCACCTGGTCGTCAGTTATACTACAAAGCAGGGTCTCAGTAAGGGTGATCAAATTACTGACTTCACTGAGGGAAAAAGCATCTGGCTTCTTTCATCTTAGGGTCTTTAGATCTGAGAATGCTGGCTGAGGGCAAAGGGCCTGGAGGTAGGCCTGCCTGGACATGACTCCTCTGCTGCTTATTAAAATCTTAGCTGACCTACTCCGAACCCTGGTTCCTCCTCTATATGCAAAATAGTCACAATAATAGCATTATCTTAAACGCCTTGCCAGGAAGCTAAATTAGGAAGATAACTAAGCATCTAGCCCAGGTCCTGACACCTGGGAGGTGCGAAATACAGGTTAGCTCCTTCCATAGGTAACCACCCAAAGATGCATACGTGAGGTGGCAGAGGACTAAACTATATACCTGACCTCTGATATCCTTTACAGTTCTTAGATTCTGGAGATTAGTGGCAGGAATTCAGATAAGTTAACAGTAGTAGCTAGTAGCTGAGTTATTTACCACATAATCAAGTTGCCATTTATTTGTATCACCTTGGGCAAGAATACCTACCTTCTGCACTATTGGAGGGTTTAATGAGATAGCATTGTGCTAAGCAAACAGTAAATGCTCAATACTTAACTCTTATTGTTAGGCAGCCATGTTAGGTGTTGGTGTGCTTTATTCTTCTGGGTCTTATTTTTACCTTTACCTTTTGTTTGAATTTCAGGGTGAAACTTCCTACATACGCGTTTATCCAGAGAGAAGCACCAGCTATGGCTACTCACGGTCTCGGTCTGGGTCAAGGGGCCGTGACTCTCCATACCAAAGCAGGGGTTCCCCACACTACTTCTCTCCTTTCAGACCCTACTGAGACAGGTGATGGGAATTTTTTCTTTATTTTTTAGGTGAACTGAGCTGCTTTGTGCTCAGAATCTACATTCCAGATTGATGATTTAGTGTCTTGGGAAATTTTTTTAATTTTTTTTTTTAAGGAAATAAAACTACATAATTTCTACCAGGGCCATATTAGCAGTGAAACGTTTTTAACTGCAGAAATTATGGTTTTGGTTCAGAAACAAGTTGTATATTTTTCACCCCTGATGATGGGAAAAAAAACCAGTGCTGTATCTTTGTGGGTTGCTCTTCTACAGAGATCAGCTGTTACTGTGACTTAAGTCGGCCCATTCTGTTTAGAAATATATTTTAAACGTTTAGTAATTGACATGTGTGATTGTCCTTAATTACGTTCACAGATTTCACCAAACAGGCACACTGATACAGTTTAAAAAAAAAAACAAACCATTGAGTTGTAGTGGCAGCTTGTACCCAATTGGTAAGGAGCAGGAGTGGATTACTTTATTTGGGGATAAAGATAGTTGCTCTGATGGTGGTCTGAGAACATCAATCCCAAGGGCAGGTTCAGGGTTCTCTTATAATTCAAGGCCAACTGTGAAAGAGGGCGCATTGCAGATAGGGGAAGGGAATGGGAAGGCTAAAAACAGACTTTTAAAAGTGGGCATCAGCATAAAGATCATTGGGAAATTCTTAGCCAAAACCAACTTTGGCAGTTGGTTAGGGAAAAAAAAAAAACCAAAAAAGTTTTGGTTTTATCACTTTCACTCCTAAATTTGTCTCATTTGTCCCTGGTATCTGAGCTTTAAAAAACAAAACAAAACCTGAAACAAAAAACCCCACTGTCTTGGATTCTGTTCAGTTCAGTAATCATGGGGCAGGGGGCCTACTTTGTCACAGGCCCAGGGCTATTTTTTTTTTTTTATACCACTTTATTGAAATACAGCTGACCTGTAAAAAGCTGTACATTTAATGTATACAACTCAGTGAGTTTGGGGTTAAGTATACACACATGAAATCACAACCATGAAGGCCATAAACATCCATCACCTCCCAAAGCTGCCTCCTAACCTTAGCAGAAAGTCAGCCCTCTGCTTGGAACAAAGTGGGTACCCAAGAACAAATTTAAGTGTGTTCAGTAAAGATAAAAGGCTGCTCAAGTCAATGGAAGCAGCAACTGAAAAGGATAACTCAGGTTGTCACATAGTGATCAGATGCAACGTCTAACAGTTACATAAATAGAAAAATTCACTGCAGTTTGGTAGACAGTCTTTTGGGGAGGGGATAAAGTCTTCTATACAGAACAGCCTGTGAGCACACTTGATCCATTTCCTTGGAAACTGGCAATACCTTCTACTTCCGTTGGTATCAGGGACTACTTGCCTTATTTTGGCTAGATCTTCCCCAATTCTGTCCTCAAAAGAGTTAGTTACTAAGAGATACCTAACCACTTTTTTCAGGTGACTGAAGGAAGCGGGAACATTAGTGTTTGTAACAAAATAGTCATTGCACTTCCACGTTTTTAGAGGGCACCCCTTCCCAGAATAGCTACTCAGCGGTGTGAGAAGGGCTCTTTTTCATCCAGCTTTGGCCAAGAGATATTACCTGTTTGAAAACAATAACAAAAAGGAATGTTATAGTTGAGCCTGCTTTCCAGCTGGCTCTACGCTGAGCTAACTGGTTTGTCATGAAAAATAAGTGATGGAAATAAGTGTAGCTATTACACTGTTTTTCTAACTATGAGTATCTTAAAGAACCAGTTATAAGTGAAGCCTAATCAATGCACACTTTTCAGTAAGTAGCAGAGACGGGTTAATTAGACATTTGTATGCATATGGGAGAGGAAGGAGAGACTGTGACTGTGAACTCAGTTTTTCCCAAGAAGCAAAGTCTGACACAAGGTTCTGTTTGAGAAACAGCATATGTGATCAATGGGTATGTCTGCTGAAACAGCAACAACTATCAGACACTGAGATTGAGAGATTAGAAAGTCTTATTTCTCTCCACAGTTAACTGAGATGGTTTAGTTTATCAGAGGCATGAGCTCAAAATATTTTTTAGCTTTCCTTCCCATCCTTGCTTCAACCAGAGCTTTTCTTTAATTGGCTGGTCTTGATCAAAGAGGTATTCCCTGAGCCAGAGAACTGGTGTTTGTTCTCCACTGAGGGGCATCTCCTGAACTTGAAGCTGGCACTTGGAAAACCATCTACCTGGAGTGCTTAGGCTAGTCCCATTCTCCAGTGTCCAGAGGGGTGCAGCAGCTCTGAGGGCTCACCTGTCTGCAGTTCAGCTACCCAAGGTTCTGGGTTTTATTATTGGCCCAGAGTTTTAAAATAGTTACAGTGAGGTTTAAAGATGCAAATCTCCACACTAGGGGTTGCAAATTGATCACAGGATGCACCTGGCTTGCAGCAGGTATGTTTTATTTTCATGGTATTTTATTCTTTTAAATCTTGAATTAACACTTAAAATTTGGGAAATAGCACACAAAATGCCAGATGTCCAGGTTCTCTGGGAAAATGGGCTCCCATTCTTGCCTGGCACTGAATGAGAAGCAGCGCATGCCAGCCGCCCCTTTAGGCATAGCTTGAGCTCCAGATTTGCCACTCTACACATCTCTCCCTGCCTCAGTCCTGTTTTTGTTTTGCTCATTCGTGTTAACACCTGGCCCCGAGGTGAATGTGACCCCTGGAATCTACTGCCACCTTAGTGCCACCACCTGTATATACTTTGTTTTTTATTGTTATTAATACATGTTTTTTTTATTTCCAGTTTTGAGATAATTGACAGACATTGTATAAGTTTAAGGTGTGTAACACAATGATTTGATACATGTATATAATGCAAAATAATTACCACAAGATTAGTTAACATCCTTGAGTCACCATGCTGTACATTATATCCCCAGGACTTATTTAACTTGTAACTGGAAGTTTTTACCTTTTGACTTCCTTCACCCTTTTGCCACTTTATACTTGTCAAAGTGCTTTCACATAGCAAATCTGGGCCTCACAGTTCCTACTGCATTCTTAGTTTACTGTGGGACAGTCTGTTAAGCCATTTTGGGCAGCACATACCTGGGGGAGCCACAAAATACTCCTCCACAACTTGATGGGAGTTTTGTAGTAGTTCTTCAGCACAGTTGCCTTCTACCACATTGTCGGATCTCAAGTACAGACATCTACAAAACCAGAAGTTTAAGGTTACCTTCTCAGAACATGACTTCTAGGGCATGGGTGGAGAGGGTCAAGTATGGGAGAACAAGGGAGCAGCATATTCTTGAGTTATAGTCACTGCTCAAAGATGGAGGAGCTGTAGTCAACAGTAAACCAAGTAACAGCCTACCATTTATAAATTCTCCCAAGAACCCTGTGAGGTAAGTGGTAATTATTCCTCAGGATTGATATGTTTAATATTTTTGATGATTACTAGGGGTAAGTTGCTTTTGGTGGAGATAGGTAAGAAGGCAATTACAGTATAATATATTAAATCTAACAGGGGTAAGCAATGCTTGCCAAGGGACTAGATAGAGGGACCTAACCCAGCCTGGGTGAGGGACAGGTCCTCAGAACAGGTGATGTCACTCCTTAACCATGGTCAAGGAACAGCTGGGTTGGGACTTCCCCGCTGGTCCAGCGGTTAAGGCTCCACGCTCCCAATGCAGGGGGCCCAGGTTAAATCCCTGGTCAGGGAACTAGCTCCCACATGCCGCAACTAACAGCCTGCATGCTGGGCTTCCCTGGTGGTACAGTGGTTAAGAATCCGCCTGCCGATGCAGGGGACTCGGGTTCGAGCCCTGGTCGAGGAAGATCCCACATGCCGCATAGCAACTAAGCTGTGTGCCACAATACTGAGCCTGTGCTCTGCAACAAGACAAGCCACTGCAATGAGAAGCCCACGCACCACAACGGAGAGTAGCTCCTCACTGCAACTAGAGAAAGCCCATGCGCAGCAACAAAGACCAATGCAGCCAAAAATAAATAAATAATAATAATTTTAAAAAGAGCCCGCATGCCACAACTAAAGATCCTGCACACAGCAATGAAGATCCCATGTAAGACCCGGCACAGCCAAATAAATAAATATTTTTAAAATATGTATACACTTTAGGGCTTCCCTGGTGGCGCAGTGGTTGGGAATCTGCCTGCCAATGCAGGGGACACAGGTTCGAGCCCCAGTCTGGGAAGATCCCACATGCTGCAGAGCAGCTAGGCCAGTGAGCCACAACTACTGAGCCTGCGTGTCTGGAGCCCATGCTCTGCAACAAGAGAGGCCGCGATAGTGAGAGGCCCGCGCACCGCGATGAAGAGTGGCCCCCTCTTGCCGCAACTAGAGAAAGCCCTTGCACAGAAACGAAGACCCAACACAGCCAAAAATAAATAAATAAATATTTTTTAAAAATATATATGTACACACAAAAAGAGAAACAGCTGGATTGTGGGGGTGATGGGAAATGAGCAAGGTGCAGAAACTTGCTCAAGAGTGGTTATAAATAACTTAAGCTGTGAAGTGACAGGACTGGGATCCGAGCCCGGTTCTCGTACCCCTAAGATGAGTGCTTTTTTCATCGCAACCACCTTTGTGGATGTAAAAGTACCTGCCCTTGCAAGATGTACCACAAACATAGCTTAAGAATATCACACTCATTTGGGGGCTTAGTGGTTTCATTAAACTATCCAGATGGCAAACTAGTGAAACCAAACAGGAGTTGAACACATCTATGGGGCTTCACTACTGTTTTAAGGTTTAAAAGTGCTGACAAGAGGTTTGAGTTGGCTTCCAGATACCTGGGCTGAAAAATAAGCAGTCTGCTCAATCACTAAGAGGGTAGCAGCCAAGCTCTTTCTGCTCTGAGCCAGACATAGACTGCGGGCTAAACCTAATGGGACAGTGGGGCAAGGGTGTGACATGAACATCTGGGTAGAGGCTGCATAGAAGGCCAAGTTGTAATGATAAGATTCTTTTAGGAAAGGTTTGGTTCTTCTATTTCTTTGGGGCACCCAGCCCTGGGCAAGACACGATAAACATTTATTCCTGGTACAAAGAGTGGAAAGCTGGACTCTATTCCAGGACTGGCACGGTCTTAACTGTGTCACCTTGAACAAGTATGATCTTTCTAAGACCTTAAGCTTCTTGCCAAAAAAAGTGAAGGTTGCACGACATTTTTTTTTTTTTTTTTTTTTTTACCATACAAGGATTATGCACTCATACTCATTCAAGGAAACTTGGAGAACAAAAATAAAAGTAATCTGTAAAGGTGACCATTGGACTTCCTGGGGTTTATATTTCTGTTGGGCAGAAATATTGGCTGTTGGCTAAGAGACTGGGCCACTGCAGAATTCAAACCCCAGAGCTGCACGTGGCCTGTATGTAAGTTACTTATCCTTTCCATGTATCAGTTTCCTTGTTTGTAAAATGCTTCAGAGAATTGCTGGGACAATTAAATGAAATGATGTTTAAAAAGGAGGTCTGGTAATGCTGGGCTTGCATTCTCAGGGCAAAAGGAGGTGGGCGCTGAATAGCACCTGCTCTTTTTTCAAAAAGTTTTGTACACCCCAGGTACACCTCAGTCCCCACTACTCACTCAGAGAATACCTATGCACTTAACCTGCTATAATCACTCACAACCCTCCCAGTCCATAGGGACTGGAGGCTGCTAATTGTTCCTGGGCGCTTGGAGATTTTGACAAAAAAGACTATACTACTGCCAAGAGGTGGTTAAAAGCTACTGCTTCCCAACAGTAGGTAGCAATTGATTTGTTCACTCATTTGGTAATTGGGTTTCCTATTAAGTGACGTTTCCAGAAAGACAAAATTCACCTCATTTTTTTTTTTCACCTCTTTAAATATCACACATTTCCACCTAATTACTATTTAAGATGGAGTTGTTTGCAGAATAATCCACACCTCCCTATTTTCTTAAACATAGGCTACTGAACACAGGGTCTCTGTGAGGATGGCACACCAAGCAGACCCCTCACTTGGCAAGTTGCTTAACTTTTCTTGACTTTGGAATCATGCATAAAACACCAAACAGGACCAGATGAGCTCTTTAAGTGCCTATCAATTATGACTGACTGAATGTCTACCTCACCTCATCTTTCTCAGTCAGGGTTCTATTATAAGAGCGTTTAGTCCAGATATGTAGGGCAACTTCTATGCATCTGGGCTAGTTGTTAGTTATGTACCATCCTTGGGAGACTTGAAAAAAGAGTCCATTGATCTTTCTGTGTCCTCAGTCAGATGAAAGACCCTGGATGAGAAAACTTTTGACTGTGAATTAGAAATCCCTGCCCTCTAAAGCTCACAGACAGGCACTTAAACCAGTAACTGTGGGAAATGCATTTAATTTCATGGAAAGCACTATGGCAGCATGGCAGAAGAAGTGCCTCTGTTGGCCCTTGGGCTGACCAAAGGAACAGTTCTGCTGTTGTTTTAGTTTCTTTCTGCCTCTTCCCTGCTATCAGGCTGCCAGGAGTTGTTTCTCTGGGCATCACTCTACTTCCATCTACAAGCCTTTTAATTTATCTCTAGTTTCATGCAGACTGAAATGAGAGCTAATCGATTTGGCAAATAAGGCTCTGAGGGACATCCTAAGCATTGAAGTTATTTGGCTACAATCAGAGATGTCACCTGAGTCAGTCTCTGGATCTGAGATGAAAAAGGATAAAGTTTCTAGGGGCTGACTTTATTATTGATTGATTGATTGATTTTTTTTGGCTGCGCCACGAGGCTGGTGGGATCTTAGTTCCCCGACCAGGGATTGAACCCGGGTCCTGGCAGTGAAAGCACTGAGTCCTAACCACTGGACTGCCAGGGAATTCCTGGGGCTGACTTTAGAGAGAATATCTAGAGCAGTATTTGAGAGAAGCTCTGAGTTCCAAGTCCTGGATTCTCCTCTTAATACCTGTGAAATTTTGGCGCAGGTTATATAACCTCTCCGAGCCTTGGTTTCTTCATCTATGAAAGAGATACTAGTATTTGCCTTTCGGGATTATATGTGATTACTGATATATAACGCATATAAAATGTTAGTGCCTGGTACATAATCATGCTAATGCTTTTTAGCTCAAAACAAATGATAGGTTATTAATGGGGCAAGAGATTTCTGTTAGCCAGTCAGGACCTTTACAGCTAGTGCGGCTATCACCTAAAACCATTTAACACTTGTCTTCACTTAACTGGGTTCCATTTCAAATGTCAGTGAAGGCACTACATTCAAAACATGAAAATCCTACAAATGTCACATCTAAAATGGAATCATTACCCCAAACTGGTTTCCTAATTTATGGCAAGATTGCAAATCAATGAATACTAAGTCACTATTCCAGTTACCAGAACCAAATCCCTCTCCATCTTTTCCACAAACTCTTCCCTGAGTAATAGCTGCATTTCTTTACAGTTACCCTCTAGATGCCCTGGGAAATTCTGGCTGCTCTTTGCGCTCTATTCCCACCTTTCCCATAGATAATAAAGAACATTCAACAAACATTTACTGAGTGTCTGCTCAGTGCTAGATGAAGATGTGCAATAACAGACATGCTCCCTGTAAGGTGAACGAGCAGTAGGAGAGGGGCAGAGAATCAAATATCAATTAAATAGATGTATAAATACATGTAAAATTACAGCCCTTCTGAATACCATGAGAGCCACAGTTCCTGAAAGAGAACCTGAGTCAATACAGAAGAATGAAAACTTCCCTGAGGAAGTGGCAGTTGAAATCTGAAGAAAGGAAATTAAGTAGGCAAAAAAAAAAAAAAAAAGAAAGGAATGCGGGGACTTCCCTGGCAGTCCAGTGGTTAAGACCTCACGCTTCCACTGCAGGGAACACGGGTTTGATCCCTAGTCAGGAAACTAAGATCCTGCATGCCGCACAGTGAGGCCAAAAAAAAAGGAATGCACAGGCTGAGATGGGGGTAAAGGCAAGAGCCCAGAATTCTAACAAGGGGAAAGAATGGAGAGCTCTGGGAAAGCGATGTCTTGAAGAAGTGGGCAGAAGCTTGGTTAAATGATGCCCCACAGGCTATGGTGAAGCTTTCCTTTTTATCCTAAAGAGCACTAGGAAGCCACCTGAAGGGCTTGGGTAGGAGAATGACATCAGATTTCTGTTTTGAAACACTGTAACTTCGGGCAAATTGGTTAACCTCCCTAGACGTAAGCATCAAGATTATAAAAGAGAGGATTTGAAGGAATCAAAGACTGGAGTGAGACCATGAGGCTAGCAAGCACTTTACATGAAGGTTATGGTTACAGATAAGTGTGGCTCTCCCTACCGGCATTGACTAATGGCAGCTTTCTTTCTCCCACCTGTACCAGGAGTTTATTTTTTAAATTCCATCAGAAAAAGGCTAGGACAGAGTTGTAGACTGCCCATATCCTTATAGGCTACATATCCATCCTTTCTAAGAAGATGCAGTCCCAAACAGCAAACAAGTCTGCTTTTCAAAAAAGATCATTTTCTTTTAAAATGTATTAAGATTTGGCAACAATTGGTAGAGGTGGGTAGAGGCTGCACCCTTTTAGTATTCATAAGCTGCTTTGTCAAAGACCCACCCCTCCCTGTTTCTTTACACTACTTCACTACTTGGGTTATTACTCTGCCCCCTTAGGCATTAGTGTTTTGGGCCCTAGGTATAAAATGAAAAGTTAAAACTTCCCTCTAGGCTTCCCTGATGGCGCAGTGGTTAAGAATCCTCCTGCCAATGCAGGGGACATGGGTTTGAGCCCTGGCCCAGGAAGATCCCACATGCCACGGAGCAATTAAGCCCGTGTGCCACAACTACTGAGCCCGCGTGCCACAACTACTGAAGCCCACGTGCCTAGAGCCCGTGCTCCGCAACAAGAGAAGCCATGACAATAAGCCACGCACCGCAACGAAGAGTAGCCCCCGCTAGCCACAACTAGAGAAAGACTGCCCGCAGCAACGAAGACCCAACACAGCCAAAAAACAAAAAACAAAAAACACTTCCCTCTGCATTCCCATCTTCTTTAACACTAATCATCGTTAATAGTTTCTTGCATGCCCTTTCAGGGAACAAAACAAAACAATGCATACACCAGAGTATATAAAATAGATTACACATAAAGTATTGGTAATACCATACACGATGTCCTGAACTTTGCCTTTTTTATTAAGTATATCTTGGAGACCTTTCCATATCAGCATATATAGTTATTTCGTTATTTTTAACTGCCAAATATTCCAGTGTACTATGATGATGCATTTAGCCATGAAGGACACTTAGATTGTTTCTGGGTTTTTTTTTGGTTTCTTTTCTGTTGTTTTGTATTATAAACATTTGCATACCCTGGGCGCTTGTGAACACATCTTGATGCACTTTCACAGATATTTCCATAGGGAACCACTAGGTCAGAAAATATGTACATTTAAAATTTTTGAGACAGGAATTCAGCAGCAAGGAAATCAGACATGAGCTCACACATTCTATTAACAAGAAACATTACAAATCAACAAAAATAAGATAATCAGGGAAAATACTAGAAGAGAACCCTGGGACTTCCCTGGTGGTCCAGTGGTTAAGACTCCGCGCTTCCACTGAAGGGATCGAGGGTTCGATCCCTGGTCCGGGAACTACGATCCCGCATGCCACACGGCCAAAAAAAGAAGAAGGAAACCAGACAGGACAAGGAGTTAATGCAAAGATCCTAGAGGAACAACGAATCTGGCGTGTTGGAGAAACGGTAAAGAAGCCAATGTGGTTCGAGTGATAAAAGCAGTACTTCGGTGCGGTAGGGAGGGAGTCTAGGAAGTTGGGCCTCGAAAGTGAAGCTTAGCAGTTCGGATTTTGTTCCTAGTTACACTGGGAGCCCTCGAGGATTCCAGAAGGGAGGGACAGGATCCATAATGAACAAGGGAAAGAGTGAAAGCACCCGCGGGTTGACCGTGGCCAAGTTCTCGCATCTCGCTTCTGTGAAATGAGACACTAATCTTCACCTTAACTGGGAACGAAGGCGCCACAGGCAAGGCTTCGAGGGCCATAGTCGCGAGTTTACCTGTCCTCCAGAACTGACTCCATGGGCTCCACCCCGTCCGTGTCCACGGCGCGGAGCCGGTCGGCGAAGGCGATGGCTTTCTCCAGCCGTGCCACGGCCTCTTGGCTGCCGAAGTCCACAAGCGCTAGCCGCTCCAGGTGCTCAATCAGCTCGGCCGTGACCCGGCGGCTTCCCTGGGGGAGGATGAGGCGGAGGGCTTGGGTCACGGGTGGGGACTGCTCCGCCTCCCGCCCCGCTTCGGTACCCGCGTAAACGCCCCGGCCTCTACCTGAGGATCGGCCTTGGAGGGGAAGCCCCGGCGCCCGCCCGCCGACGCTCGAAGGCCCAGCCACACGGCCCGCGCCCACATTTCTCTCCCTCTCGGCCTCCGTAGTGCGTCCTCTCGTAAAGCCTAGCGACGCGCTTAAAAGTGATGACATCCGAGAGCGCCGCCACCGCCGACGCCATGAACAGCGTAGGGGAGGCTTGCACCGACATGAAGCGTGAGTACGACCAGTGCTTCAATCGCTGGTTTGCCGAGAAATTCCTCAAGGGGGACTGCTCCGGGGACCCGTGCACCGACCTCTTCAAGCGCTACCAGCAGTGTGTTCAGGTGAGCTGAGGCCCAGGTCTTCTCGCCTCTACCCCAGGCACCGGCTTCTCTTCAAGGTGTCCCTGGCCTCACGCATCGTATCTTGAGGGCGTTGGGACTGGCAGGGTGAAGAAAAGCCTCAATGAGACCAGTAACAGTAGTTCTCTGCCCTGTCGTCACCAAGGCTGCCTGGTATCTCTCCGAATGACAAAGTTAAATATTTTTGCAGCACTTTACTTTTTACGGAGCCCAGTAACATTCTTTGGTTCATTTGGTGCTCAACCTGAACTTGCAAAGTGGGCATAGTTATTCGTATTTTATGCATGGAACACTCACGCCCAGAAATAGGAAGTGATTAGTCGAAGTTCACTAGAATCAAGTTGCCTTGGATTTTGCGGTGGTGCACTTTTCCAGTATTACTGAGGGACAAGGAGGGGTGTTAGCCTCTCTGGCCTGTTAGACATTATGGAGGATCTCCTTTTGTTATATTCCCTTCATTGGCCTATTTTATTCTCTCTTGACTAGCTAGAACATCTTCATTCCAGCCCAGTGAATGTGAAACTGATCTGAATCGTAAGAACAGCCCTGGGCAAGGCACTCCCAATTAGTTAACTTAAAAAACATCCTCAGTAATTCCAGGTGGAGCTGCTGTCTTTACCCAATATACAGATAGGAAAGTTAGGCTTGATCAAAGTTACATAGCCAGTAAGTCCTGGGACTGATTTGAACTTGCGTCTGTCACAATAGAGTGGTGATAATGTTTAAATTCCACTTCTGAATTTTGATGTTAACTCTTTCCAATCTCTCTGGTTTTACAGTTAATTTCTTTGTAATCTTACTTATGTTAAAAAGCATGGGGTTTGAATCATGTTCGGTAGTCCTTACGGTCCAGTTGGATTTACTTTTGAACCATTTTATAAAGGTTGGTCCTCAGCCTGCATGTAGACCTTTATCATGTGTTTTCTTCCATCAGAAAGCAATAAAGGAGAAGGAGATTCCTATCGAAGGACTGGAGTTCATGGGCCATGGCAAAGAAAAGCCTGAAAGCTCTTCTTGACCTTGAGAGTCACCTTGAAAATTGACTCCTCAAATCAGGAAATTGAGGACTCTGGATCGTGTCAGTTAAAGCTGTGAAGATAGCATCGATTTGATGAATTTAGGAAAGAGGAGTTTCCTGTCCTCCTTCTTGGTATTTTTCTCTCATTTGTAAAAAATGATGAAAAAAATCACTCTTTGCTTTGAAATTTCTGGCTTTGGCATCAGCAGGAACTCAGTGTGCTAAATAATGGGATTATGGTTGCAATACTTGGTCTGGGATCGGTTTTAAATATATCTTGTATGTAAATGCTGATATGCTTGTCAGGATGACCAAGGTTGCCTCAATTATGCTTCGAAGGACATTACTTGTACACTGTACTGGGGTTATTGTTCATGGAAGCAACTGGTTAGGATCTCTTTTCTCTCAGGGAGATAATGCTTTGGAAAGGTTTCCCAGCACAACAGTTTTGATCAATGCTTGGGAGCAGTTTTATTTTTATATAGTAACTTAACTGTTAAGATTGCTGGTGGACTGGGTTAGCCAAGAGGAAGACAGCTTTTAACAGTTCCCTACCTTAAGAAGAGGTGTCAGATCTCATATTAAGATGTGAAAGCTTCAAGAACACTGTGAACACCATCTCAGCTCTTGGTGTAGTTCAGCAATTAAGATCCTTGGAGTGGCTATGCAGGAGGATACTAAATTGCAAAGATTTGCTGTTGCCAGCTTTCAACTTAAGTAAATGAATTAAGTCAACCTGTGTATCATAAAAGTGCCAAAATGCTGCATCTGGTTAAATGGGGGGAGAAAAGAGTTCACTTTGCCTCCTTTACCCACCCTGCCCTGTAATGCCTGTAATCATGAAGATGGAACTGTAACGTTTAGTTTCTATCATTATTTGCCCGAAACTCAGTGCACTTTATGGAACTACCACTCTGTAACCCCACACATCCCATATATACACTGGAGAAAGTTTTATAATTTTCAAATGAAGATTTATCTAAGCTAGGTAGTATCGTGTAGCAAATGGAAACCACTGATTTCTAAAATTTCCACAGTAAGCTACACAAATATCTTAAAATGTTTATTTAATGGCACCCCAAAAAATGTCAGGATCAGGTGAGCACTTACACACTTTAGAATATCATGTAGTCTCCACAATTGCGTATCTTGAGTAATGTGGTTCAATTTTTATGTGCCCATATAGTATGAAACATGATTTACAGAAGTCCTAGATCCTATTATCTCTTCTCCACTTTACCAATAACTTCATATTTAATGTGACCAATCCTTTGTGTCATTGCAATACATTCTGCATTTATATTTTGACAGTTTAAGGTCCATTATACAAAAGATATTTAGAACCCAGTTGAGGGAGTCCAGGCAGCAAGCTGGAGTTAAGTATAAGTGTCCTGAAATAACCCTGGCCATAAGCCAGTCAAAACCTTATAGGCTCTTGAATATTACCACAAAACTGTCTGGGTGAGCCTTGAGAATAAAACAAATGTTATTATAATTGCTACTGAGGGAATAATTTTTTTGATTGTTCCTCATGCTATTTTGACTTTATCCTGCCCATAAAATGGCTCCATCTCAACTACTTAAAAAGTTTTAAATTTTGAAGAGGAAATCTTAATTGCTCTTTAATGGTGATCTCTCCTAATTCATATGGCTACAGGAAGGTTTTAATTCCAGAAACAAAGCCAGTTCTATATGCAGAAATGTGTCACACTGCCTTTATTTCTCCAAAAGTTTCTGACCCTTCCAGCCTTAAGGGAGCTAAGAGATGACCCAAGATGACAACTTGACACCTTTGGAGAAATCTGACTATAGGGAGAATTCTTCAGCAAATGCTGGTGTCTTTGCCATCCAAAGTCTGCCAGGACCCGATTTTGACCCTTAATTAGCTTGACTTGAGGTATCTGCTTTACCCACCCCAGGCACAAGAAACCAATGCCAGGCCTGTTACAAACATTGTTATTTGGAGGCCTGAATTGGACCTGAAACACTAAACAGCAGCCGCAGACCTTCACTGCAGAAATAGAAATAACATCAATGTTAATTTCTGAGGGAAAAACACAACCAAAGAATGCAACTCTCAGCTCATGACTAAGTTATTTATTTAAGCCATCTCCTGCCATAAGCAAAAGGATGGAATATCAGTTTAATGGTCATCAAGTATAATGGTCATCACTGGATACAAGAAGGTGAGCTTAAGGTCTCGAACACTTTTCTGGTCCATGTATGCAGAGTAATGGTCCAAACAAGTGCTGTGGTCCCCACTGGGTAATGGCCCAGGTTCTCTTTATTCGTCTTCATAGCCAGTTGGAAGCGGGTTCACGTGAGGGTTATGGAATAGGGTATGGTTACCATCTCCCCAGGGAAAGGGCTGTGGAGTGAAGATGTCAATTAGGCAATTCCAGAAATAGTTCAGAAATAGCACTACCACGAACTGCCTAAGTAGGGTGAGTAACAGGTAATACATAAAAACAAAATAGAAATTAGTCCTTTAACTACTACTGGCATACTTCAGCCCTCCCATAATTTAAGGGAGCTCTTATAAATTCCAGGGGAGCCCGTAGAGTAGACAGTATGAAAAGCAAGCTCAAGTTCATTACTCAAAAGCCTCTCCCTGGTAACTGTACGTCAGTGCTGTGTTTCTGAAAGTGCAATCCTCCCGTCACCTGTATCAGAGTGGTAGAGGTGGGTATGGGGCCAGAGATGCTTACTTAAATGCAGATTTCTAGACCTGAAACAAATCTCTGGATTGGAAACTGCAACATACCCTCAGTTATTTTGCATGTTACTTTTGAAAAGCATTGCTCTAGGGCAGTGATTTCCAGCCCAGAATGATTCTGCCCCTGTGGGGATGCAAGCCAGTATCTGGAGACATCTTGGGGAGAGAAGCAGATACTACTAGCACCTACTGGTTAGAGGTCAAAGATGTTGCTAAACATCCTATAACTCACAGGACAGCCCCTCCTCTCCCCAACGAGAATTATCCAGCTCCAAATGTCAACAGTACTGAGGTTAAGAAACCTTACTGCACGGCTTCTAATTCTATTGTACAAGGGTGGGAGTGGCGCTCAGACTCAAAAATTCTTTCTGAATCTAAGGACCCTGTTTAATTTTCCAGTCCTACCCGGGCTAAGTAAGGTAATAATTATTATAATATATCTGCATCAACAGCCAAAGGATGACATAGTTGGGATGGTAACTAGCACAGAGGTGAAGAGAAGCTGTCAATCTCTTCATTATGCAGCTAGTAGCTTCCATATGCCCAGGTTGTAGCAAGGTGAACCGCCATCCGACTGCGCCAGTCTAAGGGAGTTTCCCAAATCTCCAAGTTTTGTACCACCGACAACTGTTTCAGAACAGTATCAGAAGGCAAAAGGTGGGATGACTCGGAGAAAGGAAAACAGAACGGCACTTATTGTACGACCTTGAAGAAGAAAAGTGAGATATGACCGGAGAAAATAAAAATGTGTTTGGGAGGATTAAATGAAAAACTGTACACGCACGGCACCCACACTTTTAGAGAATGAAGAACTTGGACTAGGGCATTTGGAATGAAAAGCGGAGAGACACTCGAAGAGACTGCAAGGGGTACCTTGGACCTGATGCGGAGATGGGGGTAGGCGACGAACTCGGGTCTCTCCTCCTCTCCGTGGTGCGACTTCAGGAACACGTTAAGCATGCTGACTCCCACTCCGGGGAGCGCCACGAAGTAGGTGAGGGACTTCCACATGCGAGCTGCAGAGGGGGCACGACGCTCAGGCCTGGCGGTAATACGCCCGGGTCTCCTCTTCCTCCCCCAAGGCCTCAAGCCAAGGTCACAGTCCCACCGCCCTTCGCTCCAGTGGGGCCGAGGCCCGCCCTGCGCCCCCACTCCCAGTACCTGTGCCCTCCTCGCCGTGGCCGCCACTCGACATAGGCCGGCTTAGCAGCCGGGAACGACCTAGCAGCCCAGAAACCCGAGGCGCAGCTGCCACCGCCATCTTCCACCAAAACCGCCGCAGCGCCGGAAGCGGAAACAGAAAAGTTGGCTGTGGGGGCGGGACCACAACCTCAAAAGGAAGTTCCTATTGGGCGGCGCCTTTTAACCCGAGGATACTGCGCACTGTCCTCCGGGCCCGCAGAATCTTAGTCTGAAAGCTCGGAGCCTCAGAGCTAGAGGGAGCATGCGCTCTGCACTCTGCACTCCCTGCTCCCTAAGGTCAGCACCCTGGTGAGGTTAAGCGCAAAAGAAAGGTTTGTGGAGGACACCCTGGCATCCGGGGTCGCTCCCTTCCTTGATGTCCGTACACAGCAACAGGAGGTTCCGATCACAAACCACTCTATCTAAAATGCCGTTTCCCCCCCTACCCTTTCACTCTGCGCTATTTTTTTCATGGCACCAGGACATAATAATAATTGTCATCATCATTATTACAATATTTTGTCGGCATCACAGAGTTTATGTTCTATCAGGGGAGACAAACGATTTTGCCACTGCAGCATCCCCAGACTCTGGAATCGTGCCTGGCAAGTAACAGGTGCTCAACACAAATTTGTTGAATGCATGAAAGAATGAATGAGTGAATGAATGAATAGCAACGGGAAACAATTGGCATCTGTTATATTTTATGTCTACAATTCTTTCCCACTCCTGTCATTTTTCTTCCTTCTACTCATCTAAAAACAGTTTTAAAAATAAAAGTTAAAAAATAGATACATAAGATAAAATGAAAGTAAACTTTTTGACCATAGGTTCCTTTAAGGATATAATGAAAGCTATGAATCCTTTCCGGACAAAAAATGCAGCTGCTCCTAAGCACACACAGTTTAAGCACACAATGTTGGGGGAAGAAGGTACTATAAAGTACATCCCGACACCCCTAAGAGTCCTGTGCCCCAGATTAAGAACCTCTACTTAGAGGAATAAACAGGGACTCTGGCGTGGTAAGACCGGATTCACATTTTGTTTCCATCCCACACAGCCTGTATGACCTTGAGCATGTTAGATAAAACGAATGCTTTAAGGTACTGCAGTTTCATGAAAACAAAAATTTAGGATCATATTACTAGAGCTTCACAATCTGATCTTTCTTTCTCTGAGTAGCCTGGGTTTTTGCATGTTATGGTGAAATTAGGACTGTCAAATCCCTAGGCACTCTCAAACACAGCCAGAGAGGCTGTGAAGCCCCACAGTGTGGCCATGGAAAGGGTCCAAGCTCAAGGATCAGGAAATCCTGGGTTCAAATATGGTCTGCCCCCAACTGTTCCTCTTCTCTAAAATGGGAATGTAATATGCACTTATTCATCGAAGTTACTCACTCTCTATCCATAATAATGATGGTTCATTTAATAAATATTAACTACGGTGGCTACTATGTGCCAGGTGTACACAGTAGTATGCAAGAGCTATAAGATCTCTCTCATGCAATTTACAATTCAGTGTTAGAGACAGGATTAAGTGAAAAATGCCCAATGCCTGGGATATGTTAAAAATTCAACAAATGTTTATTTTCTCATAGGACTTTCATACATCTTGCAGGGTGGTAGTGCTAGGTAAAGATTCTGTCTGTCGTATGCTTGGCCCACAGTACATTCTCAGGCATGATGCCTATGATGTTATTGCCAGGTATGCTCAGCATTTGCAAAGCTTTGGGTGACTGAGTTTAGACAGCCCAGGAAACCAAAATCATCAATACAACGAATAGCTAATATTTACTAAGCACTTATTTCATGCCCTCATCTATGCTAAACACTTTACATAAATTGTCTTCTCCACCTCAGTAAATGGGCACTCCATTCCTCAATTTTAACACCTTGGAATCACCTTTGATATCTCTCTCTCTCTCTCTCTCTCTCTCTCTCTCTCTCTCTCTCTCACACACACACACACACACACACACACACACACACACACACACACACACACACACACACACACATTTTCTATCCAGAATCTGACAGCTACTTACCACCTACTGCTACCAATTTAATCAAAGGTGTTAGGTGTTATCTCTCACCTGGGCAATTGCAACAGCTTCCTAACTGGGCTCCCTGCTACCTGGCCCTTCTACAGCCTATTCTTACGTGGCAGCCAGGGGAATCCCTTAAAACCTGTCAGACCATCTTCTTCCTCTGCTCAAAATCCTCAGTGGTTCCCATCTCAGAGTAAATGCCAAAGTCCTGACAGTGGGCTGCCAGGTCCTACCCACCTTGCCCCCAGCAACCGCTCTGACATCATGTAGTCTACGTGCTTCCTTGCCCACTTCACTCCAGCTACATTGACCTTCTTGCCTTTCCTTGAATATGCCAGGCATGCCCCTGCCTCAGGACCTTTGCACATGTTCATATCTGCCTAGAAGAGTTTCCCCTCAGGTAGCCACATGATTTGCTTCCTTATTTCACTCAGGGCTCTGCTTAGAAGCCATCTCTTATCAGAAAGCCCTTCCCAGACCACCCTGAAGTGAAATATCTCCTCCCCACCCTGACACTCTATCCTCCTTACTGCGCCTTATCTATCTTTGTGGCACTTACCACCATCTGCTGTATTAAATATTTATTGGTTTATTGTCTGCCTTTCCTCACCACACACCATGGGGGCAGGGACTATGTTTTGTTCACTGGTGTGACCACTTGGCACATGATAGGACCTCACTGAATATACATTAATCCCAACCATGATCCTGTGAGCTAGATACTATTCTCCCCATTTTTCAGATAAGGAAACTGAGACTCAAAGTTGTGAAGGAAATTGCCCAAGATCACAAAGCTTTAGGCAAGTGGTGGACTCAGGCAGTGTGGGACTCAAGCCAGTTCTTTTAACCTCAAAGCCATACAGACTTTGCTTTAGGTAGAACAACACCAACTCCGAGAGGTCACCCTGTCAAACTCATGCTAATCTGATGCTCTGAATAAGGATTAGCAAGAAAAAAAAAGAGCTAATAATTTCTGACTTCAGTAGGTTTGGAAAGAAAAATATTTCAAGTCATGGGGTCCTTGAGAATGGATGGAACCATCAAATGTGTTTTCAAGGTGCTGAGCTGGCAGTTCCCAGCTTGTGTGTCCTCTCACAGTGAACCCCAGGGCATCTGGCCTCTCTGTGCAGGGAGTCTCCCCAAGGCCATGGCCAGCCAGGCCTGGATTTGACGTCATCTTCTCTGGCAGCTGGTGATGTTTACACTCATGTTGAAGCCACTAAGGTCTCTGGTGCTCTGTTTCCTTGAAACAGGGAGCTGGCAGGCAGGCACCTCAATATTGGGGCCAGCTGCTGAGGAGGAGATTGGAGGGAGGCTGGGGGAGGCTGCCTAGCCAAGGACAGGGCTTGCTTAGGAGAAAGCTTATCTGGGGCATTCTGCCTGCTACTTCTACTGTGGTTTCTCCCAGCTAAGAGTTCATCCAGTTCCTGGACCAATAAATATTTGTCTGCCAAGAGACTAATCCCAAGTCTCAATTAAGTGCTCAATTATAGTTCATTATTATTTTTGCCATGGTCAGGGGAGGGGTACAGGTTCTATGAAAGCAGAGCAGAAGGATATTTGGCCTGCACTATGCAGAAGGCACCGAAGCTTTTTTCCAAGCACGCTGCCGGGGTGCTGTGACCACCACTTCCATCATCTAAATAACTTGTCTGAGATGCTTAGCACGATTAATTCATTTAATTAGGGTCTCAACTGTGTCCTTGGACTGGAGCAACAGCAGCGACCTCATGGAACACTCAGTCTAGAGGGACAGACTGACAAGTAAACAGTTACTACAACCAGTGTGATGGGTTCTACAATGGGGGGCAGTACAGCATGAACCTTGGTATCAGGTTCAAGTCTTAGGTCAGCTACTTAGCTACGTAATCATGGGCAAGTCAAGTGACCTCTTAGAGTCTCACTTGTGAATTGGAGTTGTTACAAGAACTTAACAGGATAATAGTTATTAGCTAATATTTATTAAGCATTTACCATGTACTGGGACCTTCACAAGCACTAGTGTAGTCATTACAGCACTCCTATGGGATAGCTACTATTCTTATCCCCATTTCACAGATGAGGAAACTGAGGCACAAAGAGAAGTGAAGTCATTTGCCTAAGTTTCACACCCTCTAAGTGATTGAGCCAGGATTCAAATCCAAGAAGTCTGGCCTCAAAGTTTGCATGTTTAATCGCGCTGTGATACTGCTTCAGTAACTCAAGTGACCAAGCAAAGGAAATTACAAACAAGACGAAAAGACAATCCTCAGAATGGGAGGAAATATTTGCAAGTGAATCAACGGACAAAGGATTAATCTCCAAAATATATAAACAACTCATGAAGCTCAATATTAAAAAAGAAACAACACAATAAAAAAATGGGCAGAAGACCTAGATAGACATTTCTCCAAAGAAGACATACAGATGGCCAAGAAGCACATGAAAAGCTGCTCAACATCACTAATCATTAGAGAAATGCATATCAAAACTACAATGAGGTATCACCTCACACCAGTTAGAATGGGCATCATCAGAAAATCTACAAACGACAAATGCTGGAGAGGGTGTGGAGAAAAGGGAACCCTCTTGCACTATTGGTGGGAATGTAAATTGATACAGCCACCATGGAGAACAGTATGGAGGTTCCTTAAAAAACTAAAAATAGAATTACCATACGACCCAACAATCCCACTACTGGGCATATACCCTGAGAAAACCATAATTCAAAAAGACACATGCAAGAGATTGGAATTGACATATATACACTAATATGTATAAAATGGATAACTAATAAGAACCTGCTGTATAAAAAATAAATAAAATAAAATTCAAAAATTCAAAAAAAATAAAAGACACTTGTACCCCAATGTTCATTGAAGCACTCTTTACAATAGCCAGGTCATGGAAGCAACCTAAATGCCCATCGACAGACGACTGGATAAAGAAGATGTGGCACATATAGACAATGGAATATTACTAAGCCATAAAAAGGAACGAAATTGGGTCATTTGTAGAGACGTGGATGGATCTAGAGACTGCAGAGTGAAGTAAGTCAGAAAGAGAAAAATGAATATCGTATGTTAATGCATATACGTGGAACCTAGAAAAATGGTACATGTGAACCAGTTTGCAGGGCAGATATAGAGACACAGATGTAGAGAACAAATGTATTGACACCACTCGGGGAAAGTGGCAGGGAGGTGGGGTGGTGGTGGGATGAATTGGGAGATTGGGACTGACATGTATACACTGATGTGTATAAAATAGATTAATAAGAACCTGCTGTATAAAAAGATAAATTAAATAAAATTCAAAAAACAAACTCAAGTGACCTTAGCAAGGTGCCTGGCGCAAAGTGAGTGCTCAATAATTTTTTGTTAACTATTATTATTGCCATGATTAGGGGAGGGGGAACAAGGTCTATGGAAGCAGAGCAGAAGGGCATTTGTCCTGGACTAGGGAAGGGCAGTCAGGGAAGGCTTCTTGTAGGACGTGACATCTAAGTCATGCCACCATCCCCCCAAATAAATATGAGTGAGTCAAGGACAAGTTTTGGTTGGAAGGGAGATGGGGGAGTTTTCCAGGCAGACATCACCACGGAGAAAAGATATAGGTACTGTATCCAGAATTCCAAACGGTGCCTTAACGTTGGAGGTGTGAAGGGAGAGAAGGAGCAAGAACTTAGAGTCCTGCAGACATAGAGAATGGACTTGAGGACACGGGAAGGGGAAAGGTAAGATGGGACGAAGTGAGAGAGTGACATGGACTTATATACACTACCAAATGTAAAATAGATAGCTAGTAGGAAGCAGCCGCATAGCACAGGGAGATCAGCTCAGTGCTTTGTGACCACCTAGAGGGGTGGGATAGGGAGGGTGGGAGGGAGACGCAAGAGGGAAGAGATATGGGGATATATGTATATGTATAGCTGATTCACTTCGTTATAAAGCAGAAACTAACACACCATTGTAAAGCAATTATACTCCAATAAAGATGTTAAAGAATAAAAATAAAAATAAAAAATAAAAAAAGAACTTAGAGCCCTACAGTCCTACAGGCTATGATGAGTTAGGATTTTATCCAAAGGGTACTAAGAAGACTTGCTTTTAAGCTAGGAGAGAGGTGATCAGCTTTGCACCTGAGGGTTCGCACAGGCTGGCCTCTCCTGTCTGGAAATGCCCTTCCCACCCTGTTGTGCAACTCTGTCTGCATGCACCCAACTCAGTTCTCACCTCCTACAGGCAGCCTTTCCTGGTTACACCGTGCCCCTGGCCTCTGGTACCCCAGTGAGGTTTAAGTTCTCTACACTGTGTTTGAAAACTATTCCTTCTCCTCATTTACACTCTGAGCTCCAGGAGAGCTCCCCTCCCCCCACCATTTTCTAAGATTCCTCTGAATTCCCATACAGCCTGACACAGAGCAGTCAAAACAAAGTGGTTAAGAACTCAGTTTCTCAGTCAAAGCTGGATTTAAAAAAAAAAATTTCTTTCGGGCTTCCCTGGTGGCGCAGTGGTTGGGAGTCCGCCTGTCGAGGCAGGGGACACGGGTTCGTGCCCCGGTCCGGGAAGATCCCACATGCCGCAGAGCGGCTGGGCCCGTGGGCCATGACCGTTGAGCCTGCGCGTCTGGAGCCTGTGCTCCGCAACGGGAGAGGCCACAACAGTGAGAGGCCCGCGTACCGCAAAAAAAAATAAATAAATAAAAAATAAATAAAATAAAAGAATGTGTTTTAAAAATTTCTTTGGTTGCACTAGGTCTTTAGTTGCAGCAGGCAGGCTCCTTAGTTGTGGCGTTTGAACTCAGTTGAGTCACGCATGTAGGATCTAGTTCCCTGACAGGGATCAAACCAGGGCCCCCTGCATTGAGAGCACAGTCTTAATCACTGCACCACCAGGGAAGTCCCTCAAAGCTGGATTAAAATCCTGGCTCTGCTACTTTTGCTGGACAAATCACTTCACCTTTCTGTGCCTCAGTTTCTTCATCTGCAGAATGGGGGAAATCATAGGACATACCCACCTAATAAGATTGTTGGGAGGACTGAATGTGATGATATGTGTAAAAACACTTAGCATCTTGCTCAACAAATAGAATCAATTTGTATTGTATTATTATTAATCATCTGCTGTTACATTAAGCTAAAAACAGAACCAGTGTATGGTCTGTGAAATATATGTCAACAAAGCTGTTAAACACAACAAAGCAGGCTAAGAAATGTGATGAAATGTATATTTCCATTTTGGTAAAGTGCATGGAAAAATGCTGTAAGGGTTATACTTACGTGTTAAGAGAAGTATGTCTGGGTTTTAATTTTCTTTAAAAAATTTCTACAATGAATATTTATTACTTGTGCTATAAAAACAAAGGCTTTCACCAAAAAGCAGACTGTGAAGTTGATACCAGAACTTGTGTTGTTGGTATTCTTCCCATTAGACTGTAAGCCCCATGAGGGCAGGGACCCCCTTCTGCCTGGCGCAGGAAAGGCCCTGAGTAATTGACGGAAGGGTGACTGGATGAATGGGGGCTTCTCTGGCACCCTCACCTGCAGTACCGCACTCTCCCTGTGGGTGGCAGGCTCCGCATGTGTGGGCGCCGCCCACGAGTCTGGCCACAGTTGAGTCGCGCCGCCGACCTTCAACGTGGCTGTCTTGAAGGAGCGAGAGAGGTGGAACAAGAGAGAGGGGTAGAGGGAACTCGGGCTCAGGGACTCCTTCTTAAGGCCTTGCCTCTGAGACGTCTCCTGAATCTTCCCCGAACTGGAACAAGAAAACTCACTTTCTAGAGAACGTCCCCTCACCCCACCTCACCCCACCCCACACTGGGGGACAGAGAGGAGAGACTGAAAGGCCCCTGGGGTCTGGGAGACAGAGGAGGAGAGAGAGGCCATCCCGAAAGTCTTCATCTTCACAACTCATAACTCACAGGGTGCTGCTCTTGGCAGTTGACTAATTGCCCCCATCCAGTAGCTCTTTGATCTTAGAAGGGAGGTGTGCTAGCGTCCCATTTTGCAGACGAGGGTCATTGTGGCTTAGAGAGGTAGCTTAGAGAGGCAGACCTCAGCTGAGTCTGATTCCAAATCCCTTCCCTTGACTCTGCCTCCTCCCCCACTCCCCCCACCCCTCCCGCATGTCAAGCTGAGACATCCTTGGAGGGGGTGTGTACCCATCTAAGTTACCATTATTAATTGTTAATACTAACAGCATTTGTTTAGCCTAGGCTTCCTGTGGTACTGGCACTTGACATATATTATCTCATTTAATCCTTCCAACAACACTTTGAAGTAAGAACTACTATTATCCCCATTTTACAGATGAGGAAACTGAGCCTCAGAGATGCAAATATTGACAAATCTGGAGACAAGTTTGACAGAGCCAGGATTCAAATGCATGGCTATCTGACCCCAAAGTCTGCTTTTTACCAGTACATGTTTTTCCTTCATAATTATTTTAAGTATTAAAGTATCGAATACATACATCTATATGGTACACATTACAAAATAATAATAATAATAAAGAATGAAGAGCCTCCCCAGCCCTGTTCCCCAACCACCCAGTTTTACTCCAAAGAAAGTTACCATACTAGAGGTTTCTGATGATCCTTCTAGAGATATTCAGTACGTAGATGAACACCTATTTTACTGCCTCTCACACACTGATCAGTGACTTTCTAAGCTATAAGAAGGACCAAGTCCTCTTCTAGAACACGGTGTAATTTCTCTTCACTGACTCCTTGGATTGGCATGCAGGGCCTCCCAGGGGCACCTCCACCCACTTTATGCATCAGCCACATAGGTCTTCTCCAAGCTCCGCATCATGTTGCCATCTTCCCAGCCTCCTTGCCTCCAGCCTCCTTCCAACTGCTTCATTATTTGATCTCTTTCCCTTTGAGGCTCCACAGCCAGAACCTATCCCCCTCTCTGCCCCCAGAGGCCCTATTAGCCTCTCTCTTTTAGCACATTTCCCTGTACCGCGTGTGATGGTGGTTGTCTCCATGGCTGACTCTCCTACTGGATCATTAATTTTAGGTGTCCCTTGTCATTGGGTAGGTGGCCTTATAATGGTGCCACCATTCACACAGTCCCCAAGCTAACAAACTAGGAGTCGATCTTTCTCATTGTCTTCTCTTTCATTTTCACAGCCAGTCAACCACCAAGTGGATTTTACTTTGGAAATGTCTGTCTAATGTTCTCCATCCCTGTTTCGTCATGGCCACTCTTCTCTCTCCCCTGGACTATTGCATTAGCCTGAGGGCTGGTCCATCTCCTTATAGCTTCACCTCCTTCAATCTGTTCTCCACAGGGAAGCTATGGTGATTCTTCTAAAGGGCAAGTCTGACTAGACCCCTCCTCTCTGCAACCCTTCAATGGCTTCCTGTTCCCTGAGGTTAAAACCCAACACCTCACTCTGACCTTCAAGGTCCTGAAGGATATACAGTCACTACCTATTGCTACCATTTTCACTAAGGACACCTCAGTCATCCTCTGAGCTAATCTTTTTGTTTCTGAAATATGCCAAGTCTCTTCCAACCTCAGGGCCTTTGCTCAAGCTGTTCACTCTGCCAGGAATGCTCTTTCCACTCCTTATCTCACTAAATTCTAAGTAGCTGCGGAGCTTCATGAGAGCAAGGACCTTGTCAACCTTGCTTACTCCTGTATCCCAACACCAAACCCAGTGCCTGACGCAAACCAGGTACTTAATTGTTTTTTAATGAAATGATTCTGCTTTTTAAATTTTTGACACAACTTTTGGTCTCTACCATGCAATATAACATCATGTCTTCTGTGTTTTTTTGGGTTTTTTTCGGCCACATGGCTCGGCATGTGGGATTTGAGGTCCTTGACCAGAGATCAAACCCGCACCCCCTGCATTGGAAACGTGGAGTCGCAACCACTGGACCACCAGGGAAGTCCATGTCTTCTGTTATTATCTAACAATTTTGGGTGCCCCACAGCTACATCCTAAACTGCACCCAGACAGTCACCCACTGTCTGCATTTCCCATGCCAGGCTGCACAGTCATAAATACTAATTGTTCTAAAATTTTTTTCACGTTCAAGATTTTTATTATTTTTACTATTATTATTAATTTTTAACATCTTTATTGGAGTGTAATTGCATTATTATTAATTTTTTGGCCACGTGGCATGTGAGATCTTAGTTCCCTGATCAGGGATTGAACCCATGCCACTTGCAGTGGAAACAGCGTCCTAACGACTGGACCGCCAGGGAATTCACTGAAGATTTTTATTATTATTTTGCTGTTGTTGTTCTTCTGGTGACAAAATGTCAATTGTAAAAACTTCAGACAGAAATAAATTAGAAGGTATGAGTTCCCCATCGGCCCACCCTTTAGAACCATTGCTGATTTAAATGGCACCTGTAACCTTGTTTCCATTTGTAGACTTTGCAGGGGAGGAAGACAAGTCTCACCTGCCTGCCTGTGGGGATACCGCTTCTTTTCTTATTTTGTAGCCCACACCCCGCCCCGTAGTTATACAGACAGCATTGATCCCAACGTTACACATTTTCTGTGAAGTTGGCAGTCATTGGCACCAATGACTCTGATGGAGAGGAGGTCTTTTAAACCTCACCAGGGATGGAGGCCCATTCTCAGGCTTACATCAGACTCCAGGTTTACATCAGACTCTAGGTCTCCATTCAAGTTTGTAAACATTGAATGAACTTGAACATTGCTGGGAAAAATAAAATTCCTGGGTCAAACTGAACCCAGGTTCAAATCTTGCCGCCAGCACTTCCTGTGTGCCCTTGGGCAAGTCATTTGCTTTCTCTGAGCCTCCTTTCTTCAGCTGGAAGATGACAATAAGAATAGGATCACACTCCAGCTGTGTTCGCTTTCTTTTCCCTTGAACAAACCAACCTCATTCCCACCTCAGGGCCTTTGCAAATGCTGAGCCCCTTACCTGGAGCCCTCGTCTCCCAACTTGTCACGTGATATGTCTCCCCTTGAATATCAGCCTTCTTGGAGAGGCATTCCCTGGTCACTCTCTCTAAAAAAGCTCCTCTTTCTTTATAGCCACTATCATTTTTTTATAGCACAAATCATAATCTGTGCTTTTGTTTCTTATTAATTACCCAACTTTTTTAAAAAATAAATTTTATTTATTTATTTTTGGCTGCTTTGGGTCTTCGTTGCTGCACGCAGGCTTTCTCTAGTTGCGGGAGCGGGGGCTACTCTTCGTTGCGGTGCGTAGGCTTCTCATTGCGGTGGCTTCTCTTGTGGAGCACGGGCTTTAGGCACTTGGGCTTCAGTAGGGGTGACTTGCAGGCTGTAGAGCACAGACTCAGTAGCTGTGGCCCACAGGCTTAGTTGCTCCGTGGCATTTGGAATCTTCCCGGACCAGGGCTCGAACCGTGTTCCCTGCATTGGCAGGCAGATTCTTAACCACTGCACCATCAGGGAAGTCCTGGGAGGGGATTTGAATCCCGGCTGGCAAGGGCCAGAGTCCTACCATCCACCTAATATGAGTCATCAATGGTGTCCAGGAGGGTCATTCCAAGGGGGAAGAGATCCTGTGCTTCTTCTGTAATTGGGTGGATCTAAGCAGGTGTTCTCCGGGTGCCATTTCAAAGGAATTCTCCTCCATCATTTACTACTGTGCACTAAGGACTCTGGATGGAAGGACTTAGTTCAAACAAGCAAAGGCTTAGCATTGACAATGGAGGTGAAAACAGCATCCAGATTAGAGGATGATGTGGCTTCGGCCCACTGTTTGGAGGCTGATAAGACGCCTCTAACGTCCTAGGAGATGACACCTCCGACCAGCCCTGGATCTCTTCCGTGCCCATTCTCTTCACTCAAGATGTGATGAAGCAGATGTTTATACCTGGGTGTTGGAAAACAGTCACCTCCTCTGCAGAGTCACCCCTGATTCCCCAGGCTGAGTCAGGCACCTTTTCCACATTCCCAGAGTCCCCTGGTCACATCCTTCTGCTAAGCTGTTGTCGCTTTCCATCCCCTCTCCCCTCACTCCCCCCTTTCCCCCTGTGAATTCCCTAAAGACAGAGACTGGGTTCTTCCTTGCTGTGTCTCTTTCCCCTTCCCCTTGGTCTATTCACTCCTACTCACCCTTCAGGTCTCATCTTAAAGGTCCCCTCTTCTAAGAAGCCTTCCCCGGCAACCTCCATAATCTGTAGAGAAAAGTTTTCTCTGTGTAACAATTGCTTGGGACTTCCTTGGTGGCGCAGTGGTTGAGAATCCGCCTGCCGATGCAGGGGACATGGGTTCGTGCCCCGGTCCAGGAACATCCCACATGGCGCGGAGCAGCTGGGCCTGTGAGCCATGGCCGCTGAGCCTGCGCGTCTGGAGCCTGTGCTCTGTAGCGGGAGAGGCCACAGCAGTGAGAGGCCCGTGTACTGCAAAAAAAAAAAAAAAAAAAGAATCCGCCTGCCAATGCAGGGGACACGGGTTCAAGACTTGGTCTAGGAAGATTCTAACTAAGCCCATGCGCCACAACTACTGAGCCTGCGCTCTAGAGCCCACGAGCCACAACTACTGAAGCCCGCACGCCTAGAGCCCATGCTCTGCAACAGGGAAGCCACAGCAATGAGAAGCCCGCGCACCGCAATGAAGAGTAGCCCCTGCTCACCACAGCTAGAGAAAGCCCGTGAGCAGCAACGAAGACCCAATGCAGCCAATAAATAAATAAATAAATAAATTTAAAAAACAAAAAAACAATTGCTTGCTTGTCCAGGTCACCTCACCCTCCACCCAGGAGTTCCCACATCTCACTGTCTATGAGTCAACCCGGGAAACCTGTCAGATGCAGATTCCCAGCTCTAGCCTCAGAGAGTCTTATTCCAGGGACTGGAGCTGGGCCTGAGAATCTGCCATGGAGCTGCTCACACCCTGAATCTGGTGCTGGGGGTGTCAGAGGAAGGACGCAATACATGGGGCTGCTTGAGGGGAGGGACCATGATCATTGTGAGGCTCCGTTAGCCAGTCTGTGTCTGGCACATGCATGATTGTTAAATGAATGCTTGAAGGAATGAATGGTTGCCAGCATTATATTGATATGTTCTCCAAATACAGCAACTTGATTTTGGCCTTGAAAGAGCCCCGTGAGGATCATACGTTTATACTCTCCTGGATTGAAGGTGGGAGAGTTGAAACTCTGGTGTCCACAGTGCTGAATTGGAAACGAGGGCCTCTACTGTTTGGCCATGCTACCTGAGCAAGTTAATGAGTCCTTCTAAGCCTCAATTTCTTCACCTACAAAGAAGAGATGATGGGCTTCCCTGGTGGCGCAGTGGTTGAGAGTCTGCCGGCCGATGCAGGGGACGCGGGTTCGTGCCCCGGTCTGGGAGGATCCCACGTGCCGCGGAGCGGCTGGGCTCGTGAGCCATGGCCGCTGCGCCTGCGCGTCCGGAGCCTGTGCTCCGCAACGGGAGAGGCCACAGCAGTGAGAGGTCCGCGTACCACAAAAAAATAAAAATAAAAAAAGAAGAGATGATAATGACAATTCCTGCATCATTATTATTCACAGGGCTCTGAAGAGATTAAATGAAGTAACAGTGCCTGGCCCAGAGTCAGTGTCCGAAAACCTCTGAATCCTCTTATTATTGGTCTTGTTGTTATCATTACAGCTATTAGCATCAGAGCTAGAGGGACCTCAGATCCTTAGATTCAGGGGTTCCTTACTCAGTGTTCCATGGATCACCCTCTCCTAAGGAATCTGTTGTGGGGCTTCAGGAAAGTGTTCTGTGAACATCTGGAAATGGAGTACAAAATTGTCTACGTTTGCCCATTTTTCTGAGTAGGAGAACCTTAGCCTTTAACAACTTAAAGATGGGAAACTGAGTCCAGAGAGAGCAGGGGCCTTGATCCAAGTCTCTCCATTCATTCATTCATTCATTCACTCCTCATTTCCTCAACCAAGCACCAAAGATTTCTTGAGGGCCCACTGTGTGCCAGGATCCAGAGATGAACCAGTCACATCCTAGTCTCTACTCCTTACCTCCCACCCCAAGGCATCTCCTCCTCACTTTGTAAAGGTTTCATGCTTTTATTCTGATTCCTTTGCTACCCACGATGCCCTGGTGGGTAGTTACTTCATCGAGTAAGTCTAAATTCCTCCCCCAGTTGAATGCCTTGCTGGTAGTTTTACTTGAAGCCTTTACCTCCCTTCTCCGAGCCTCGGTTTCCCAACCTGTAAAAAGGGGGTAACGCCTGCTGCCCAGAGTTGTAAGAATTAAGTGAAACAGATTTGGGACTTCCCTGGTGGTCCAGTGGTTAAGACTCTGTGCTCACAATGCAGGGGGCCCAGGTTCGATCCCTGGTCAGGGAACTAGATCCCACATGATGCAACTAAGAGCCCACATGCCACAACTAAAAAAATCCCCAGGGCTTCCCTGGTGCCTCAGAGGTTGAGAGTCCTCCTGCCGGTGCAGGTGACATGGGTTCGTGCCCCGGTCTGGGAGGATCCCACATGCCGCGGAGCAGCTGGGCTCGTGGGCCATGGCTGCTGAGCCTGTGCGTCCGGAGCCTGTGCTCTGCAGCAGAAGAGGCCATGACAGTGAGAGGTCCACGTATCGAAAAAAAAAAAAAAAAATCCCCATACTGCAATGAAGATCCCACACACAGCAATGAAGATCCCATGTGCAGCAACTAAGAACAGTGCCTAATGCACAGAAGACACCCAATAAACCTTAGGAAGAGTTAATGTTATTATTAGGAACTCACAAGAGTCCTCTCTAATTAGGGTGAAATACGTCTGGGAGAAAAGGGAAAACATGTTAGGGGGTTGAAAATCTTTCTGAGCAGTACAAAATGGTAGGCATTTTGACCTCATTATATCCCTTTGCCCTCTAATAAACGCGTTGAGGTAGGTATGATTCTATTCCCTGCCCATTTCACAGACGTGGAGACTGAGACTTGGTGAGGCGGAATGACAGCTAAGAAGGAGGAGAGCTGGGACTTGACAACATTCATGTGCCTCACATGTTCCACCCCAAACCCTGCCCCAGACAGGTGCAGGCAGGTTGCCAGCTCCCAGTGCCAGGGGAGCCCCGCTCCCAACCATCTACTCTCCAGAGTTTGACTGTTCTCCTCCCAGGCCCCCCTGCTTGGTGCAGGAGGAGGCTTGGATTTCCTGCAGAGGCCACAGCAGGATTGTTTTCTTGGTACTCTAGAAGTAAGGCCTTTCAACTCATCTCTGCTGCACAGGGATTTCCTGGTTCTGTGCCCTGGACTGTTTCTGCTGCTTTAGACCCTTGCCCAGCTCCAGCCAACACCAGCATGATTCAGTTTTGGACCTCAGACCAGAACTAATAAATGCATTAATTCATCACACATTCCACCTGCTATGTGCCACACACTGGGAGTACAAAACAGACACAGGCCCTACTGCAGAGAACCTGAATATTCACGTGAAGGACACACAGAACCAAGAAATAACATACAGTGTGATCAGTGCAGAGATGGGAGTATAACCTGACTCTGTGAGAACCCAGAAGAGGCACCAGATCCAGCCTGAGAGTGGGAGGGGATCTAGGAAGGCTTCCCTGAGGAGGTGACCTCTGAGCTGATTAGCAGGAGTTCACCTTAGTGTTTCATCAGTTTCTCATTTTGTAGATGGAGAAATGGATCCAGAGAGAATTATTTAGCTCATTCATCCATTGAAGCAAGCAAACATTTCCCTAGTATCTACATTTCTCCAATATCAGGCCCTGAGCCTGAGGATACAGAGGTATGAGGATACAGAGGTATAAGGAAATAGCCCTGCTAGATGGAAGGGTACAGAAAAGCCCCAAGCAGCCAGGGGACCTCACCCTTGGCCCATGGGCGCCTTTGGTTTTTTTCGTGTGTGTATGTTTTTTTTTACTTTTACCTTTTTGAAGTCAGGGTTATTACAGTATGCTTTACATAGAGTAAAATTCTCCCTTTTTTGTGTATAGTCTCATGAGTTTTGACAAATCCATACAGTCCTGTAACCATCATAATGGAGGCCTAGAACATCATTTGTATCTCATGCTCAAGCCACTTCCTGAGCCCAAGCTTTCCCCCTTATTCACTGTGGGACCTGGGGCAGGTCTTCCCCTCCCTGAACCTCAGTTTCTTATCTATAAAATAGGGGCCATCATGTCTGTCTTACAAGAGTGATGTGAGGAGGCCAAGCACAGAGTAAGCACTCAATAAAAAATACCAACTCTTAGTGGATGTCCCTTTTTCATTCTCCTGTTTCTGTGGTCTCTCTCTCTCTCCGTGTCTCCCTTTCTCCCTCTCTCTCTCTCTCTCACACACACACACACACACACACACACACACACACAAAGACATTTTTGAAGCCTCTCGTTTCTCAGAGAGGTTTTATTTATAGGCCGCGCCTCATTGTGAACGTGAAAAGGAGAAAGCCCAGGCCCTCCGTAGACCTTTCATGTGTAAATCAGCCCGGGCCAGGAGCACCGGGGTCACCAGGAGGAGGATTTCACTCTTAATTACTCCTAGAGAAAGCGGGCGGGAGGGAGGCCGGGCACAGGCTCCACCCACGTGGGAGGGAGGCTTCGCCGGCAGCCCTGGGCCCGCCGGGCCCGGGCCCCTCGCCGCCCAGCGCGGGGAGCCTGATTCTCCCAGGCCCGGGCCCGGCGGGCCTGGGGCTGCACCAAGGCAGAGGCGCAGGTGCCCCTGGGGAGCTGGACCCCAAGTGGGTTTCTTTGAAGGCAAGTTTGGACGTGGAAAGAGGGTGCACAATTTGGCAGAGTGGGTGGTAGGGAGGGGATGGTCTGCAAAAGGGCAGTGGAGGTCCTAATTTGAAAAAAAAAAATTTTTTTAAGGTCTTTTATTCATTCTTTCTTTTCCGGTGTAAAAATAACCTGCTCTAGAAAAGGAGTATGGAAGTATTCTTGCCAGGTCTTCAACATTGTTAACCTCAGGGAATGAATTTGGACGTGAGGAGGACATTATTAACATTTTTTCTAACACATTTCTTTATTTTTGACTTAATACAATGACTATGTATTGCCTTTTGTAATTAAAAAAGAGGTACTTTTCATAATATCTGTGATACTGTTTTCTGATTAGAAAAGAAATTTATATTCTGTGTAAAACACTGCAATAAAACTACCCATGATCCCACCCAAACAAAGTCACTTTTAATATTTAGATATATAGCCTTTGATGATTTATTTCTGCACAAAGTTTTTCGGTTTTATTTTTGTTTATTTTGCATACTTATACTGCACAGACACTTTTGGCACTACTTAACATTGAGGTTTTCTTCCATTTGTCTTTTCTCTTCATGTGTTTTATATACATATAGTATATATATTTAAATTTGTATAAATATATATGTATATAAACATACATATATTTATATAATGTATATTTCATATTTTATAAGTCCATTATATATTATACATTATATAAATATATTATATATTTATATAATATTTAAATATTATAAATGTATATATATACTTATGTTGCTGGATGGCAATATCTTCTCTCCTTTTTTAAAAAAAATATTTATTTATTTATTTTTGGCTGTGTTGGGTCTTCGTTTCTGTGCGAGGGCTTTCTCCAGTTGCTGCGAGCGGGGGCCACTCTTCATCGCGGTGCGCGGGGCTCTCACTGTCGCGGCCTCTCCCGCTGTGGGGCACAGGCTCCAGACGCGCAGGCTCAGTAGCTGTGCCTCACGGGCTTAGCTGCTCCGCAGCATTTGGGATCTTCCCAGACCAGGGCTCAAAACCGTATCCCCTGCATTGGCAGGCAGATTCCCAACCACTGCGCCACCAGGGAAGCCCAGGGAAGCCCTTCTATCTTTTTTTTTTAATACCTTATATCTTGAAATTTAAAATACACAAACCATTGGGCCTCAGCAATTCCATATCTAAAATTCTATTCTGGGACTTCCCTGGTGGCGCAGTGATTGAGAGTCCGCCTGCCGATGCAGGGGACACGGGTTCGTGCCCCAGTCAGGGAAGATCCCACATGCCGTGGAGCGGCTGGGTCCGTGAGCCATGGCCGGGAAGATCCCACATGCCGCGGAGCAACTAAGCCCGTGCGCCACAACTACTGAGCCTGTGCTCTAGAGCCTGCGCGCCACAACTACTGAAGACCGCTCACCTAGAGCCCCTGCTCCACACCAAGAGAAGGCACCATAATGAGGAGCCCGTGCACCACAACGAAGGGTGGCCCCGCTCCCTGCAACTAGAGAAAGTCAGCGCACAGCAACGAAGACCCAACACAGCCAAAGATAAATAAATAAATAAATTTATTTTAAATAAATAAAATAAAATAAAATTCTATTCTACAGGGAATTCTCTAGCGGTCCAGTGTTTGGGACTCCACACTTTCACTGGCAAGGACGAGGTTTCGATCCCTGGTTGGGGAACTAAGATCCCACAGGCCACACAGTGTGGCAAAAAAATAATAATAATAAAATATTACTACTAAAATAAATAAATAAAATAAAACTATCTACAGATATAGTCACATGAATGGGAAAATGTTAAATAGTATAAACAAATATGTTCATTGCAGCAGTGTTTATAAAAGCAAAAGCTAGCAACACCCTTGATGTTCATCATCAGCCTTGATGGTCATCAGTCAGGATTAATTAAATAAATTATAATGTCACATTACAGTGGAATGTTTTGTAGTTATTGCAATAGAATATCACGCATGCAAAGATACCCAAAAATCTATACTACATTGAATAACAAAGCACGTTTTAGAATCATTTATATTGTGTGGATCTCTCTTTCTCTCTATATATATATATATGTGTGTATATATTTTAATGGATAATCATATCTAAGTGTACATGCACAGAAAACTTATGGAAGAACTCACATGAAACTGGTAACAGTTACTTTTGGGAAAAGAGACTAAGGGATAAAGAGAGGTCCAAGAACTTTTACTTTCACCTGATACTTTTTTTTTTTTTTTTTTTTTTTGGCCAAGCCGCGCGGCATGTGGGATCTTAGTTCCCCGACCCAGGGATCGAACCTATGCCCACTGCAGTGGAAGCACAGCGTCTTAACCACTAGACTGCTAGGGAAGCCCACCTGATACTTTTGTGTACTGATTGAATTTTTCTTTTAATGTGACACGTTATATTCATAATTTTAAACTAGTTAACAAAAATGTAGCTTGGCTATATATAATTCTAATATATGTTCATTAAAGAAAGTACAATATTCATTAAGTAAACACAAAGTTCATTAAAGAAATACAATGTTGATTAAAGAAAATATAATCCCCTATACCATCCAAAGACAACCACTGTTAACATTTTGGTTTATTTCCTTATAGTTTTCTTTCTAAAGTTTTTTTTTTAACTCTGAAAAATGTAGTAGTGGAAAAATATACACAAAGGATATATTTGTAGAAAAGTTAGGAAATAAATACCACTCAAACCCTACTATTCAGAAATAATTACTGTTTACATTTTAGTGTATAAACTTTGAATGCTTCCCTGCAGCATTTTCTATAGGGAGTTGATTTTGTTTTTTTCAACACCATTCCTTCTATATATGTAAATTTGTATTTTCTCTTTATTCATTAGCTTATTTTTATATGCTTCTCTATGTTATTATAAACAACTTGCAAATATAGTTGTTTAATTTTGTTTGCTCCCCTTCCTCGAGCCACGGAGCTTGCAGGATCTTAGTTCCTCGACCAGGGATTGAACCCCAGCCCACGGCAGCGAAAGCGCGGAGTCCTAACCACTGGACCGCCAGGGAATTCCCTATAATTTTAAAAGTTACAAAATATCCTTCACTCAAACATTCCCCTCTTAAAGACGACTAAGTTGTTTCCAAGTTTTTGTGATTATAAACAACTCAGATGAGCACTTTATACTTACCTTTTTTCTTCTATGTCAAATAACGTCCTTGTATCTCAGCAGCGGAGTTATTGGGTTAAAGGCAATACTCATTTTTCAGGTACTTTAAAAGCATCATTCAGGGACTTCCCTGGTCGTCCAATGGGTAAGACTCTGCAATCCCAGTGCAGGGGGCCCAGGTTCCATCCCTGGTCAGGGAACTAGATCCCGCATGCATGCTGCAACTAAGAAGCCCTCATGCTGCAACTAAGACCTGGCACAGCCAAAATAAATAAATTTTTTTTTAAAGTATTGTCCAATATTTCTCAAGTGTTACCCTTCCTTACATCCCCACCCACAATCTCTGAAATGTCCTGTCTGTTTCACTCTGTATGAAGGGCACAGGCATTCTGGAGCGGGGGAGGGTTCAGCTTGGTAAGATTGGGTGTGAACACCTGGAATTTAAATATATATCTCTGCCTGTCTGCTGCCAGCTAGCTCCTTTCTCTTCTCTAACATTGCAGCAGCCACCACCAATTACTAAGTGTTTCCTTTGTGCTTTGCACTGTTCACACATTATCCCGTTTACTTCTTACAAGAACCCTATGAAGTGGGTGGTCTTACCATCCCCATTTTACAGATGAGGAAACTCTGGCTTAGAGAGGTAAGTGTCATTCCCAAGGTCACGTAGCTGGTAAGTGGTTTGGCTGAGGTTTGAACCAGGTAATCTGCTTCCCTTTGCGTGAATTTATAGACTGATCAAGCTCTCATTTTAAAGATTTAGAAAACTGAGGCAGAAAAGAGATGTGAATTGCCCAAAGTCAGAGACAGAGCCTAAGCCCAGATTGCTGAACTTTTTCCCCCTATGCTCCATTGTCTGGTCACAGGGCACTAATCCAGGGAGTGAAGACTGTAGGAGTTCCAAAATTCTTTGCCTTAGAAAATCTTCCTGTGGGGCTTTTTGGTTCCAGCAAGATTCAGAGTCTCTCAGAACCACAGCTCCAGCTGTGCATCTCCCCTCCAGGGCTGGGTGCTGCCTGTCAGTCATTAAAAAAAAGGAAATAGCAGTTAAGCACCCACATGCCCAGACAGGGAGGAAACTGGGCAGCCCCAGTGCATGTTCAGCAATGGCCATTCCATGGTTGGGAGCATGAAGTATTAAGATGAACAGAAAAGAGGTGATACAAGAGGAGAAGAAAAATGCTTTAAAAAGGAGTGCATTCTGGGGGAAGCCTGCAAAAGCAGGCGGTAGAGAAGGAGATGGTGCCTGGAAGAAATAAATTAGAATTGGCTGGTCTCCACAGGTGAAAGAGGACTAAGTGCCTTAGCCTGAGTTCTCACTTCAGAGAATTGTAGGGTGTCTGTCCTAGAAGTTCCAGTCACTGCATTTTACAGATGAGACCTCTGTAGCCCAGACAGGTAGGCTCTCTCCCCAGCCACAGAGATGGCAAGCCTGGGATTCTGCCATTGCTTCTGAGGTCTCCTTCTGTTACATAGTCCTATCATCACTTGGTTAAAGGTCAGAGCTACAGGAGGAGAAGGTCTAGATCTGTCTTCCTTGCTCAGGCCTGGACCACACTCCCTGCTCATGTGGACCCAGTTGCTCTAATGGGGAAGCAGCTACTAGAATGGAAAATTCCAAGAAGGCCAGGACACTAGATATCCATCCATCCATCCATCCATCTATCCATCCATCCATCCATCCATGTATTCACCCACCTGTCCATTCAACTCTCCACCCATCCATTCATCCATTCATGCATTCATATATCCATTGATTTGTTTATCCATTTGCCAGTCCTTCTCTGTCTGTCCATCCATTCATCCAACCATCCATCCATCCATCCATCCATCCATCCATCCATGGATATACATCATCCATGCTAACACTAACCACTAGGCACAGGGGCATGCTGGTTAACACTGAGTGCTGGAATCAGACTCTCCAAGTTAGAATCCTGGCTCCACCACACACAAACTGTGTGACCTTAGGCAAACTACCTAGCCTCTCTGGTGTCTTAGTTTCTTCATCAATAAAGTACAGATAACAGTATTATATTCACCTCATAGGGTTGTTGCAATTGCTAAATGAGTTTATCCATTTAAGATACTCAGCTGGCTCATATCTATTGGGCAAATGCTCCTTAATGTTAACACCACTTATTATTATTCAAGGATGTGCTATATAGGGTCCTGAGGTTTGAATAAGGTGCCATGGAATTCAGAGGCAAAAGCCAACACCCTGGTCCAAGTCAGGGAAAGTTGAGGTTCCTGTTCCTTCATTCACTATTTTCAGGGTCCTTGTTTGGAGTCCAGAGATGAGAGGAGGGGAGAATGCCCCCTCCCCTGGCTGTGGTCTGGGGGCTGTGTAGCAGACGCCGTGGTACACTGCCCTGATGCCCCTTTACGACTGAGGTATACATTTCCCTGGTGTTGGTGGCTGACAGGTCATGGCTGAGTCCTCTCTGTGGCTTACTCGCAGTTGAAGGGAGCCATTGCACCAAGGTCATGCCCCTTTCTCAGGGTAGCTCATGTCCTTGGACTGGTAAATGCAGCTGTAAATGCTCAGCCCCCTCATATCAACTCAGGACAACTGTGATGGACCGTCTCAGCTTCAGAGCTCTCCAGAGGGTTGGCTGAGGCCTCCATTGAGACTGCATTACAGCCCAACTCTTCCCTCTACCCATTCCTGCTTTCTTCCTTTCCTTTCCACAGGTGTTGGTGCCAGGAATAACTCTTAATAAAGGTCTGCGTGCCAAGGGCTTCCCTGGTGGCGCAGTGGTTGAGAATCCTCCTGCCGATGCAGGGGACACGGGTTCGTACCCCGGTCCGGGAAGATCCCACATGCCGCGGAGCGGCTGGGCCCGCGAGCCATGGCCGCTGCGCCTGCGCGTCCGGAGCCTGTGCTCTGCAGCGGGAGAGGCCGCAGCGGTGAGAGGCCCGCGTACCGCCAAAAAAAAAAAAAAAAAAAAAAGTTCTGCATGCCAAGCTCCATCTCTGAGTCTGCCTCTGGAGAAGCTGATGCGTTGGATGAAGGACACAACATCACTTATATATACTATGTGCTATATAAAAAATTCCTGAGAACACCCTTGGGAGTAGATACTATTATTGCTCTCATTTGCAGATGGGGAAGTCAAGGCACAGAAAGCTGAGAGGATTTGCCCAAAGTCACACAGCTGGTGTGGATTCAAACCCAGCAGTCAGGGAATTCCCTGGCGGTTCAGTGGTTAGGACTCTGTGATTTCAATGCCAAGGCAATGGGTTCAATCCCTGTTTGGGGAACTAAGATCCTGCAAGCCCTGCAGCCAAAAAACAAAACAAAACAAAACACAAAACACACACACACAAACCCAGCAGTCAGGAGCCAGAGTCTGTGTGCTTAACCTTTACATTACACTGCTTAATGAGGTCTGACCAAGCCCAGGAATTCAGCGCAGGGTGGGGTGGCTGGAGGTGTAAGTGTGGGGGGAAGATGCATGTACTTGGGAGGTCACACATACTCATGTGTTCCCTGTGTGACTGCACGGGTGCATGCCCACGTTAACACAAGCCTGTGTTAACATGTGCTCTGCTGTCATGAGGGTGACTGAGCAAGGCATGTGGGGATGTATGTGCACACAGAGTCCCCCACTCAGGTTCCCACAGGACCTGTCTCCCTGGTTTCTCCCCTTTCCTCTTGCTATACAGGAGGTGTGATTATGTGTATGGGTGGGCGGCAGGATTTGGATTCCAAACCTAAATTACTGTGTCCTTATTCCCACCATGCCTCCCAAGAGTAGAGGGGTCTGGACTTTGGAAACATCAAGTTCTCTGTGGAGTAGACTTGGCCATCAGGGCAGGGAAATCAGAATGATGTGCTTTGCCCCAGCAGGCAGCAACCCAGCCTTTGCCCCTGCCTGGCCTCCAGTGGGGGTGGCTGGTACCTGCTACCTCAGTGAGGGCCATGTACTTATGGGTAAGAGAAGGCTGTGGAGTGAAACTGTTGGGTTCAAATTCCAGTTAGCCTCTGAGCTGTGTGACTTCAGTAACTTACTTACCCTCTGTGGTCCTCTACTTCCACCCTTGTAAAATGGGAGCCTAATAATAGTAACTCCTTCATAGGGTTTATTGTAAGGCTGAATACCACTTGAAATAATGCTGATACTGAACAAACATATGGACACCAAGGGGGAAAAGGGGGGTGAGATGAATTGGGAGATTGGGATTGACATATATACACTACTATGTACAAAATAGATAACTAATGAGAACCTGTTGTATAGCACAGGGAACTCTACTCAGTGCTCTGTGCTGACCTAAATGGGAAGGAAATCCAAAAAAAGAGGGGATATATGTATACATACAGCTGATTCACTTTGCTGTACAGTAGAAACTAACACAACATTGTAAAGCAACTATATCCCAATAAAAAAAGAAAGAAAAAAAGAATGCTGAACCCATAGTACGTACTCAAAAAATGCTAGTTTTGTTGTTGTTTTGAACCCATACCAGGTAAGTAAAGAGCACAGGAAAGTGCTTTTCCAGAGGATAGTGATTTTGTCTAGCAGCTATATTGTCCAACCTTGTGAAGCAGGTACTATCATGCCCGTTTTACAGATGAGGAAACTGAAGCTCAGCAAAATGAAGTAACTTGCCCCAGGAGTGAGCGAAAAAAACAGATTTCAAAAGTTGGTCTCACTCCAATTCCAGGGCTTTTCCTACCACCCCACATCTGCCTCCTTGTTTGGCCTAGAAGCTTCTGAGTTGTGACAACTTGTCCTGTAAACTCTGTTCAATACAGATATTTTGCTGCCTACATGGTTTTCTCTCATGTTGCCTACTCACAAGCGAATATGTAGGGATTTGCAGGTGGTCAGACTTTATGGGAAAAAATAGACATTTCTCTTTGTGCAGAAAGAAATACAGTGAGACAGTTGAGACAGTCAAGCGGGGAGCTCTTAGAGGAAAATGGGAGGTTCAAAAGGCAATTAATGCTTCTGTCTGAAACTGTAAACAGATAGTTACCAACTCTGACACCACCAGCACACAGACAAAAGGCAGACAGAAACAGTGCACCACAAGGAAGCTGGGATAGACTACGCCCAGGGTGGAAATTAAATGTTTTCCTGAAAGCAGAAAGGAAAACCATGGTTAAAGCCAAGCCATGACTCTAAGTCTGTGACTCCATGGCAATATAAGTTTAGTGAGTTAAAGGCCCATAATTTGTACGTAGGTGTTGTGAATCTTAAAGTCTTACTTGGTATTCCCTCTTGACCTAAGTTTGTAAAACAAAAGTAATAATTAGAAGTGAGTCTTCAATATACACTGTCATATTAATTAAAGATATATATGCACATATATATGTGTGTGTGCATATATATATGTATATATATGTTTGTATATATATTATATATACACAGAGGGAGAAAGAGAGGACATAATTGGTATATTTAGTCAGAACGCTTGGTTGTAAGCAACAGAAAACTCAACTCAAACTGATGCAAACAAAAAAATTAATCATTAATAATAATTATTATTTAGTGGCTCACAACTGGATCCAGGTGTTCAAAGATTTCAATATCCTTGCCATGTCTGGCTGTGTTTTCCTCAGTGGCTTCATTCTCTGGCAGATGTGTTCCTCCCCAGGATGACAAGATGGCCCTTAGAAGCCCCATGCTTGCTTTCTCCTCCTAGTGGAAAGGAGATTGCCTCTCCCGAGCCAAAATCTCAGGGCTCTCTCTGATTGGCTCTCATTGGGCCACAGGTCCATCTTTCAACAAATCCTGTGGCCAGGCTGGATCACAGGGGTGGAGTAAGTGCCATCCAAGGTTCAGGGACTGATATTGGTGGAGGGAGAGCTCCTCAGGGAAACCGGGGTGCTATTTCCTGAAGAAGACACATGTTTATCTAGCAGTTCCTGCTTTTCTGTTAACCATGCTTAAGGAGAGGCTGTTATCAGGAATAATAATAATAAATAATTCTTATTGAGAATAATAGTGCCAGTGTGCCAGGCATTATGCTAAATGCTTTAGATGCATTATCATATTTACTCTTCATATTTTTTCCTTATCATCCTCTAACTTCACCAACGGGCAAACTGATGTTTAGAGTGCTTAAGGAACTGTCCCAAGTTGGTACAGATAGTAAGGAGTGGAACCAGGCAGTCCTTTTCCAAATCCTATTCTCTTAGCCACTCTGAGAACTACATTTAGAGCTGGTCTGTCTCAGAATTGCCAGCTTCATGCCACAGTGGAAGCCCTGAGCCTTCTAAAGGGCTACCTTGCCAAGGCTAACCAGTGTGGGATGGCAGATAGCGTCCTGAGGCTCATTTAGAGTCATTCATGATTCTCAAAGGATTTTTCCTGGAGCAGAGCCATGGATCCAGTGCCTTGGCTAACGAGAGGTTTGACAACAGGGAAGTTGGATCCAAGGATCATTGTGGGTTTAAGAGCCAGGATCCCTTGCCACCCCTGCCTTCCCACCCACCAGGAACGATGGAAAAAGAGTGTGCCGTGGAGGGATGTGCTAGGTTTGAGACCATCCTGCCTGCCGCTAACCAGCTGTATGTGTCCTCGAAAAAACTCCCTTTATCTCCCCGAGCCTCAGTTTCTGCATCCATAACATGGGCATAATAACACGTTCCTCAGAGTATTGTGAAAATTGAATTGTCTGCAAAATAATTCCTGCTTGTCACCCAGCTGGTGCTCCATGAAGTTAGTTTTCTAACATTATCTCCCTTCTCAACATCCCAGAGATTTAGCAAGGGCGGCAAGGAGAGAAAGGGAAGCACGTCTGCCTTTCCTGCTCCACGCCCCACCCCCCACCCCCTGGCCCTCTGTCCAGCCTCATTCCTGGGTTTGAACCCCAGCTCAGTTGTCCTCTTCCTAGCATTGTGACCTTGGGTAAGTCCCTGTCACCCCCTTCAGCTGAAGACCACACCTCCCTCACGGGATGAAAACCCCCCTCTGTAAACACGCCTGGAACACAGGTTGTTTATTCTCTGGGTCTGAACCAGAGAAAGGGGCAGAGCTGGGGGGTTAGTCTGCTTTGGGCAGGGCCTGAGATGTCTGGTCAGCAGAGGGGCCCTCTCCACTCCACTTCCCATCTCCTGAATAATTCATGACAAACAAAATGGCTGGCCCAGACTCAGGCCCTCCTCCTCCCAGCTGGGGAAGGGAGAAAAGTTTCTAATTACAGGTCAGCTGCCTGACTCCCTGGGGCCCCTGGGTGCTGCACACAGGGGGTATTTATGGGAAGAGACAGGAGGAGGGGAGGGCTCAGTCCCAGCTCCTTTCCAAAAGGAACTCAACTCCTTTTGAAATTGTAGCCTGGGCTTGCCAAGGCCCAGGGAGTGACTGGGGAAAGAAACTTAGAATCAGCAGGAAGAGAAAACTGTGCTGAGGGGTCAGAAAAGAGAAGTGCCCAGAAATATGGCAGGCCAGGGAGGGGCTCTCAGGAAGCCTTGGAGAGGGAACACACAGGCTGGTGAGGGAAGAGACTTACCAGAGTTCCATGGAGAATGTGGCCATGCCCGGCTTCCAAAGGAGGATGTCCTGGCTCCAAAATCGCAGCCTCTCAGCCACCTCACCTGCAAAACGGGCAGAAACACTGAACAGACCTTACAGTGTAGTTGGGGAATTACATTAATTAATATATATGAAGGGGGCTTCCCTGGTGGCGCAGTGGTTGAGAGTCCGCCTGCCGATTCAGGGGATACGGGTTCGTGCCCCGGTCCGGGAAGATCCCACATGCCGCGGAGCGACTGGGCCTGTGAGCCATGGCCGCTGAGCCTGCGCGTCCGGAGCCTGTGCTCCGCAACGGGAGAGGCCACAGCAGTGAGAGGCCCGCGTACCACAAAAAAAAAAAAAAAAAAAAAAAAAAAAAAAATATATATATATATATATATATATATATATATATATATATATATATGAAGGGCTCAGAATACTGTCCAGCACATAAACTCAAAAAATATATTAGTGGTAGTATAGGTGTTCTTTTTTACATTATATTGCCTCCATGGGGTGTCGGTAAAGATGAAGGTGACAAAAAGGTTCAGGGAGACAGTGGGAGAGGAGAAAAATGTTTGTGAGGCAGTTGTGTATAGTGATTAAGAGTAAAGACCTCATAGCTTTTGACCCCATATTTTTCACAACAATAAAAACAACAGCAATAAACAGTAAGAATCTCAGGACTAGGCTGCCTGGATTCAATCTCAACTCTCTGCCTCTTATTAGCTGTGTGATCTTAGGCAAGTTGCTATACCTCTCTTAGCCTCTGGACTCACCATCTGTAATAAGGTCCCTGTCATCGTGGAGCCTACAGTCTAGCAGAAAGGTTATGATAATCAAGAGCATTTACTGAATGCCTATTGTGTGCAGGTCCTGTGCCTACTGTGTCATGGAGCTTGCTGTCTATCAGAATTGCTATAGTAATCTAGAACATTTATTGTGTACCTACTATGTGTAGGTCCTGGGCACTCTGCAGACAGTCTCTCAAAAACGCTCACAGATGGGACTTCCCTGGTGGCACAGTGGTTAAGAATCCACCTGCCAATGCAGGGCACATGGGTTTGAGCCCTGGTCCAGGAAGATCCCACGTGCCGCAGAGCAACTAAGCCCGTGTGCCACAACTACAGAGCCTGCACTCTAGAGCCTGTGCGCCACAACTACTGAAGCCCAAGCACCTGGAGGCTGTGCTCCTCAACAGAAGAAGCCACCACAGTGAGAAGCCTGCACACTGCAACAAAGAGTAGCCCACTCTAGCCACAACTAGAGAAACTCTGCGCACAGCAACGAAAACCCAACGTAGCCAAAATAAATTAATTAATTAATCAAAAGAAAAAAAATAAACCCTCACAGGATCCACTCCCATCTTATAGATGAAGAGACTGAGTCTCAAAGAGGTCAGGAAAGAGGGGATTTGAAACTAAGGGGTCATTCAACAGCATGGTTGAATCTCCAAACTAGCATTTGAACAAAAAAAGCCAGACACAAAGAGTACACATTGTATGATTTCATTTATATGAAATTCTAGAAAATGCAAACTAACCTATAGTGACAGAAAGCAGATCAGTAGTTGCCTGGGAACCGCGGGTGGGGGTGGGTGGGTGGGAGAGCGGGCACTGACTGCAAAGGGGCACAGGAGAACTTTTGGGGGAGATGGAAATGCTTTACATCTGACAGGGATGCTAGTTCCATGGGTGTATGCATTTGCCAATCCTCAATGAACTGGACACTTAAGATGGGTGTATTTTGGGCTTCCCTGGTGGCGCAGTGGTTGAGAGTCCGCCTGCCGGTGCAGGGGACGCGGGTTCGTGCCCTGGTCCGGGAGGGTCCCGCGTGCCGCGGAGCGGCTGGGCCCGTGGGCCGTGGCCGCTGGGCCTGCGCGTCCGGAGCCTGTGCTCTGCAACGGGAGAGGCCGCAGCGGTGGGAGGCCCGCGTACCGCAAAAAAAAAAAAAAAAAAAAAAAAAAAAAGATGGGTGCATTTTATTTCATGTAAATTGTATCTCAATAAAGTTGATTGGTTTGGTTTTTGTTTGTTTTAAAATTTTTTTAATTATTTTATTTTAGGCTGCGTTGGGTCTTTGTTGCTGTGTGCGGGCTTTCTCTAGTTGGAGTGAGTTGTTGTGGAGCACGGGCTCTAGCCACACGGGCTTCAGTAGTTGTGGCTCACAGGTTCTAGAGCGTGGGCTCAGTAGTTGCGGCGCACAGGCTCAGTTGCTCCGCAGCATGTGGGATCCTTCCGGACCAGGGCTCGAAACCACGTCCCCTACATTGGCAGGCAGATTCTCAACCACTGCGCCACCAGGGAAGCCCCAAGTTGATTGTTTTTAAAGGGGAGAAAACTGTGCACCAGACTCCGGAGCACTCCTGAGCCCTGCAACCCTTGTCATATTATTTGAGTGTCTGATTTCAAGCTCATTTGTGGGCAGAAACTGTATCAGATTCACTTTTAGGTTTTCCTCCCTCTTCCCTCTCCTAGGGCCTAGCAAAATGTTCTCGAACCCAATAGTGCCGATCAACAAATATACCTTGGGCACCTTTATTTGTGCTGGGTGCTAAGGTCACAGACCTATCCCTCTAGTGGGGAAGACAGAAGAAAATGGGCAAATAGACACAATAAGACAGTGCAGTCAATGTTCTGATGGGGTAAGTGAGACATCAGGGATGTGCCAGCTGGGTCACAGTAATGAATCCTGAACAGAGCCTGGAAGCTTGCACAGTGGGGAGGATGCCTGGGCTCTGGAATCTACTGCCCGCGTTCAATTCCTCACTCTGCTCCTTGCTAGCTGTGTGACCTTGGGTGACAACCTTAACATACTTCAGTTCCCGCCTCCGGAAAGTGGAGATCATAGCCGCTCCCACCTAGAGGGCTGCTGTGAGGATAAAAGAAGACAGGTAACATCACATGCTTAGCACAGAGAGCATAGTTAAGTGTTCAATAATTGTCAGCTGGTCCTACTATGATGGAAGGTGGCACACACAGTGAGAGAGGGGGAGTCCCTACCTGACCTGGGGGTGGGAGAGGGGTCAGGGATATTTTCCCAGAGAGGCGATAACTTGGAAGAGGAGTTTAAGTGGCCAGTTTAAACGGCCATGGGGGCAGGAGAGTGGGAACAGCTTGGAGCAAATGCTCAATAAATATTTGTTCAATAAATAAAAAAAAATAAAGACTGCAAGGCCTGCCTGTAACCGGGGGGACAGAAGGCCTGCCAGGGCAGACTGGGGCATCCTCAGGGGACCGGATGTGGCTGGCAGACCCCACTGGCAGGCTCCAGACCTTTCTGGACTACGGCCTTCCTTGGCCTGGTCCGACCCCACCCTGTGCCCTGCCCAGTGGCCCTGAAGGGATCTGGACACCGCCCCACACCTGAGGCCTGGAGCCCACAGGAGGGGGAACGGTGGGGTGGGCTGGCGGGGCGGGGCGGGGGTCCTCCCGGGCCTTAGGGCCTCTCCCCCTAAGGAGAATGCGCCGAGTACCCGCGAGGCGCCGAGCCCCCGTTTGTCCGAGCCACAAAGGGTCGGGATCAATGGAAGGCGGGAGCGGCCGAGGGGCCTCCTCTTTGTGCGCCTGTCTCAGGCCTGTTTGCACCGCCGTCTCCGCGCCCCCATTGATCAGGCATGTGGAAAGATTCCGCCTCCCGGGCTCCCTTTGTGGCCGCGTTGCCAGGCTGCGCCCGGCGTGACTGCACCGCGCCGGGCGCTCCCGCCTGCGGTGGGCACCGGGCTGCGAGACCGGGTGGGGTCCCGAGAGGCTAGGGTTGCCAGATTTAGCAAATAAAAATACAGGACGCCCAAATAAATGTGAATTTCTGGTAAACAACACATAATAGCAAAGAAAAAAAATCAGCGCATGTCCCAAATATTGCATGGGACATACTTATACTTTAAAAGTGTTCGGTTTTTTATCTGAAATTCAAATTTCACTAGGCTTCCTGTATGTTTATCTGGCACTCTACGAGAAGGGGAAACAGAATAAAACTTAGGCTGGATACTTCTCCCAACTTCAGTCACTGGAGTTTGTTTGCTTTTGCTTTTTAGCCATATCTGCATATGCCCTGAACTATTTATTCACTATTTTTCTTTAAATGAATTTATTATTTTTAAACTTAAATTATTAACAGTGATCTACTGGTGCAAACATTACATACATCAACTTGAATAAATATTAAATGTACCTCCAGATGCATTTTTACCTACGCAGACACCCGTGTGATCACACCAGATCAAGATATACTGTATTTCCATCGCCCTAGAAGGTTCCCTGTTGAGACCCTCCCCAGTCGGCAGCCACTAATCTGACTTCCCTCTGTTCTTGAACTTCATATAAATGGAATTGTATAGTATGTACTCTCTTGAATCTGGCTTCTTTCATCCAATATTCTGTCTGTGAATTTCATCCACTTTGTGGCTTGGATCAGTAAGTTTATTCCATTGTATGATTGTACCACGGTTTGTTCATCCATTCTATTGTTGATGGATGTCTCAGCTGTTCCCCGGTTTTTGGCTACTATGAATAACACTGCTATGACCAGACTTGTGCAAGTCATTGTACGGATGTAAATATATTTAACCTAAGCAATACTATTTGTGAATACTATTTCATAGGCTTGAAATGCCAGTTTTATTATTTTTTCTCTTGCACATTAAATATATAACTATTACACATGTTTATGTGAGCATCTTTCATACCAACCAAGCTCACCTTCTGCAGGGTGGATGGCTACATGCCAAACTGCAGAATAGAGTTTAAGAGAACAGGCCAGCTCGGGGTGGATCCTGGGCAAGTGAATTTGCTCCTTGGAGCCTCAGTTTCTTCTTCTGTAAAATGGAGGTGATAATGATAATTACCTCCCAGGACGGTTGAAAGGCAAAATGGGATAATGCCATAAAAAAGGACTCAGCACAAGGCTGACACGCTACACTAGGGCTACTATCAAGGTCTGGATTGATAGTAGCGACTGATGACTGATGAGCTGGGTATGTTCAATGCCAGCTCTCATTCCATCTGCATTTCAATCCTTTGTGATAGGTACTATTATTATCAACCTATTTTACTGATGAGGAAACCCAGGCTCTGGGAGGCAGTCACTTACTCATGATGGCATAGTTAGTAAGTGGCCAAACCCCAGTTTCCAGATGGGGGGCAGGAAGGACCCAGGAAAGATGAGGCTCAGTGCCAGAAATGAGAGTGGGCTATATATAAGGAGAAACTGGGTACCTTCTCCTGCATCTGCATCTCCCACCAGCACCCACTCCACAGGCAAGCAGGTGATAATAAGACCCATTTCTCTTTGGAGAGTGGAACGAGCTGGGCTGGACATTTCTAGGAGAGGCCAAGCATCCCAGCCACCAGGCAGGGTGGAAGACAGACAGGGCGAGTCCTACGGGGTAGGTTGGAGCAGGGAGGCAGAGGAAGCAGGAAGCAGGAGGAAAAGGCCGCCTCACTTGCAGAACTACAGCCACAGCCACTGGGCAGAGCCCGGCATCACTACCTGCCATCTGAAGGGCACGGGAACTGCTGATCTCAGGCGATTAGCATAACAATCCTCGATCCCACGTCCTCAGGGCCCAAAGCTGGGTCTGCACAATCCCATTTAGAGCCAGCTCTTTCTTTAGCTGGCTAATTATGGGGGGGGGTGGGGGGGTGGCGGGCTCAGAGAGGGAGGGGGACACAATCTTCTTAAAGGGACCCTGCACCCAGGGCCCAGGCTGGAGCTGGGAGCAGGAAAAGGCCCCAATAATACCTTCAGCTCTGGCAAAGTGTGGGTGTCATCACCCCAGGCCATAGGGAAAATGATTATCCTCACTAGGGATTTCAAAGTGATTGTTCCAATCCTCCTTGGTTCCATTAGTGCACAACTGTAGGATATGTCCTGTTCAGAGCCGTATCCTGGTGCATGGCACAGAGTAGGTGCTCGAATACGTAGCTGAAGCACAGAGCCCATGGCTTCAGAATGCAGGACTCTACCTACCCATATAATGAGGCCCTGGGCTGGTTCTAATTGAAAGCCTCATCTTTGCGGGTCCCTCCGGGTCTTTCTTCTGCCCATTCCTACCCTCAGGATGCTGAATCTCTCCTTGCCCCTCCAGCTTCCTGACACCGAAAGTCAAAGAGACTGGATGAGAATGGGCGGAGCACAGGGATAGAGCTGGTTTCAAATCTTAACTCTGCTGCTTATCACCTGTGTGATCGTGGGCAAGTCTCTTAACCACTCTGAGGCTCAGTTTTCTTATCTGTAATATGGGGACAATCAAAACCTGTTTCAGGGGAATTCCCTGGAGGTCCAGTGGTTAGGACTCCATGCTTTCACTGCCAAGGGCAAGGGTTCAATCCCTGGTCGGGGAACTAAGATCCCACAAGCCACCTGGCGCAGCTCCACCCGCAAAAAACACAAAAAACGAAGCCTGTTTAAAACATTATTTATAAGCATTCACTAAAATACCATATGGGAGTGCCTGTCACATGGTTGGGGACAGGCGAATGGGAATCCTTTCTCCGCCTTCCATAGAAATATCTACTGTGTTATTACCTACGTGTCTATTTTTTATCAGGTGCTCCTCATATGCCAGTCTTTGCTCAGCGCTTACATTCTCTCTTCAACTCTCAAAATACCCCTGTGAAGTGGGTTCTGTACTGTTTGAAGAAGAGGAAAATGAAGGCAGAGAATGACTAGCCCAAGGCCACCCAACTAGAAAGTTTCAAAGGGAGTCATGAGCCCAGCTGACCCTAGAAACAGTGGCTCTGGGGGCTGGGAAGTGACAGCAGCCACTGCCCCTTTCCTCAGGTCTCTTGATCATCTGCTGTGTGTTAAGTTTTGTGCTGAGCGCTGGGGACACGGATGGGCACAGGATGGACATAGTCCATCATTCTGCTCTCCTGGAGTTGGAATCTGACAATAGGCAAGTAATTTCTGTAAGTGATAAGGGCCCTGAAGACTGTAAAACAAGGTGATGAGCTAGAATCATGGGGGTCCAAGAAGACTTCTCTTGAGGAAGTGATACTTGAACTTCAGGATAGCTGTGGGAAGATTGGAGGGGAGGCAGGAGAGCATACCAGGTTGAGGGAAGAGCAAGTGCAAAGCACTTCCCTGGTGGCACAGTGGTTAAGAATCCCCCTGCCAATGCAGGGGACACGGGTTCCATCCCTGGTCTGAGAAGATCCCACATGCCGCTGAGTAACTAGCCTGCGTGCCACAACTACTGAGCCTGCGTGCTGCAACTACTGAAGCCTGCAAGCATAGAGCCTGTGCTCCGAAACAAGAGAAGCCACCACAGTGAGAAGTCCGTGCACAACAACGAAGAGTAGCCCCTGCTCGCTGCAACCAGAGAAAGCCCTCACGCAGCTACAAAGAACCAATGCAGCCAGCCAAAAACAAAAGAGCAAGTGCAAAGATCCTGGGGCAGGGTGGAGCTTGGGGTATCCCAGGAGCCAAAAGGCAGCATTGTGCCTCAGCATGGGAGAGAGGGTGAGAGGGGGGTGGGAAGAGGTTGGGGAGGGAGGAAGGGCCTTAACCAGGCAAGGCTTATGGGATTTGGTAAGAAGTGTGCTTTTCTTCCCTCCCTCCCTCCCTCCCTCCCTCCTTCCCTCCTTCCTTCCTTCCTCTCTCCCTCTGTCCTCCCTCCCTCCCTCCTTCCCTCCTTCCTTCCCTCTCTCCCTCCCTCCATTCCTCCCTCCTTCCCTCTTTCCCTCCTTCCTTCCTTCCTCCCTCCCTCCCTCCCTCCCTCCTTCCTTCCTTCCTCCCTCCCTCTGTCCCTCCCTCCTTTCCTCCCTCCCTCTCTTCCTTCCTCCGTTTTCTTCCCTGGGCACCTACTATTTTCCAAGCACTGAGACAGGGGTGGGAGCCTGTTAGTTTCTCCACGCTTCTCCCTCTTTTCCTAGCTCCCCTCCTTTCCCCTCCCCCTCCTCTTCTGAACTGCTCCCCCACCCCCACTGGTCCAGCTCTTCCCCCTCCACTCCACCCCATCCCCTCCCCCTGACAATGAGAAAGAACCCTGAGCCCAGCTCTCCCTAGCATTGTCCCTTTAAGGAATCCCTAAATCTGGACACCCCTCTCCTCCCCCACCTGAGAACCAATTAGGGTTCCCAAATTCAAGTAGAGGCTTTTGTGTGTCACGTGTTTGGGGAACAAAGCCCTCTCCGGCAGGAATAAAAGCTTCTATTCAGGAGCCAGTTTGTTCTCATTCTAATCATTTCCACTCAAGCCTCGCCTCCTTCCTGGGTTCTCAGGGCCGCCCAGCTTGGCCTCACCTTCCCGCCTCAGCACCCTGCATTAGAGCCCTACCCAAAAGCAGGTGGCCACAGGCCCAGGGCTCAACCCCTTTTCTTCCTGAAAGATCCTATGATGCCAGCCTCTGAGCTGGGCTCAGTGTTTCCCGTGCATCCTCCTGGAAGGCTGTTACAATCCTTAATGCAACGGAGGAACCTGAGGCTCAGAAGGGTTAGGGAACTTGCCTGAGGTCACACAGCTAGTAAGAGGGGGAGTCTAGACTCTACAGTATGAGCATTACGCTTCAGTACCCTCAGCTGGTCCCAGAGTAGGGCAGGGTGAGGGAGAAAGAATCTGTCATTCTCACAGATCCCACGGGGCCAGGCACCTGCTGGGTATTAAAGAGTCCTCACAATGCTGCGTGAAGAAGCAACAACCGAGGTCAAAGTCATGGGCAAGTCTGTGGCAGAACGGGAGTTGGAACTCAGAACTCTGAAGATGGAGAGACGGGAGAGTACTCTCATATAATGGAGGCATTAAGAAGAATGTGTTGAGACTATAGACATCGAGAACAGACTTGTGGCTGCCAAAGGGGAGGGGGGCGGAAGAGGGATGAACTGGGAGTTTGGGGTTGGTAGATGCAAACTATTACATTTAGAATGAATAAACAACAGGGTCCTAATATATAGCACAGGGAACTATACTCAATACCTGAGATAAACCATAATGGAAAAGAAGATAGAAAAAAGAATGTATATATGTATATAACTGAGTCACTTTGCTGTACAGCACACATTGGCCCAACATTGTAAATCAACTATACTTCAATGAGAAAAACTGTACACTTTAAAAAAAAAGACTAAAAAGAAAAAATAAACAGCTTAGTTTCCAAAAAAAAAAAAAGAATGTATTGAAATGGAACAGTCATTGATATATTGCCAAGCGAAAAAAGGCGATACCGAGCATAACATAATCCCATTTGTGTAAGAGAAAAAGGAAACGTCTACACACACACACATACTGCACATTTCTATACGGGTAGAAAATATTTGAAGATGAATACATAATAAATTGTATCTGTGTTTATTCCCTTTGGGGAGTGGAAATGGGGAGTGGGAAGAGACCTCAGTACCATTCTGTCCTGTTGGAAAAAATATTTTCTTACCACAATCATGTATTTCTTTTAAAATAATTAATTTTGTTTTATTGAGGTTAACTTAACCATATAAAGTATACTATTCCATTGCATTTAGTACACTCAAAATGTTGTGCAACATCACTTCTATTTAGTTACAAAATATTTTCATCACTCCAAAGGCAAACTCCATTCCTGTTAAGTAGTTACTCCCATTCCACCCTCCTTTGGCCCCTAGCAACTACTAACCTCCTTTTTGTCTCTATGGATTTGCCTGCTCTGGATATTTCACATGAATGGAATCATAAAATATGTGACCTTTTGTCTCTGGCTTCTTTCACTTAGCATCATGTTTTGTTTTAATAAATTTATGTATTTATTTTTGGCTGTGTTGGGTCTTCACTGCTGCACACGGGCTTTCTCTAGTTGTGAGTGGGGGCTACTCTTCGTTGCGGTGCACGGGCTTCTCATTGAGGTGGCTTCTTTTGTTGCGGAGCACAGGCTCTAGGCATGTGGGCTTCGGTAGTTATGGCACGCGGGCTCAGTAGTTGTGGCACGCGGGCTCAGTAGTTGTGGCACACGGGCTTAGTTGCTCTGCGGCATGTGGGATCTTCCCGGACCACGGCTGGAACACATGTCCCCTGCATTGGCAGGCAGATCCTTAATCTCTGTGCCACCAGGGAAGCCCCTAACATCATGTTTTTGAAGTTAATCATGTTGTAGCAGGTATCAGTGCTTCATTCATTTTTATGGTTGAATTATATTCCCCCGTGTGGATATACGACAATTTGTTTATCCATTCATTCCTTGATGGACATTTGGGTTGTTTCCATCTTTTGGCAATTGTGAATAGTGCTGCTATAGTCATTTGTGTACAAGTTTTGTTTGAATACCTGTTTTCAATACTTTTGGGTATATACCTAGGAGCTGGGTCATATGGTAATTCTGTTTAACTTTTTGAAGAACTACCAAAGTGCTTTCCACAGCATCAAGCCATTTTACATACCTATGACAATGGAAGATTCCAATTTCTCCACATTCTTACCAGTACTTACAATTTCCCTCTTAAATTTTTTTTTTTTTTTTTTTTACTGTAGCCATCCTAATGTGTGTGAAGTGGTATCTCATTGTGGTTTTGATTCGCATTTTTGTTTGTTATGGTTAATGACATTGAGCAGCTTTTCATGCGCTTATTGGCCATTTGTATATCTTCTTTACAGAAATATCTAGTCATGCCTTTTGTCCATTTTTAATTAGGTGGTTTATCCTTTTATTATTGAGTTGTAAGAGTTCTATATATATTCTGGAGACTAGACCCTTATTTATAATTCGCAAATATTTTCTACCATTTTGTCAGTTGTCTTTTCACTTTCTTGATAGTGTCCTTTGATGCACAAAATTTTTAATTTTGATGAAGTCTGTTTATTTTTTCTTTTGTTGTTTGTGCTTTGGGTGACATAACTAAGAATCCATTGCCAAACCCAAGGTCACAAAGATTCACTCCTATGTTTTCTTCTAAGAGTTTTATAGTTTTAGGTCTTCGAGCTATTTTGGTTTTTTTATTTAAAAAAAATTTTTTTTTTCTTTTAGTAAATTTATTTATTTATTTTTGGCTGCGTTGCGTCTTCGTTGCTGCACGTGGGCTTTCTCTAGTTGCAGCGAGTGGGGGCTCCTCTTCGTTGCGATGCGTGGGCTTCTCACTGTGGTGGCTTTGCTTTGTTGCAGAGCACTGGGTCTAGGCACGCAGGCTTCAGTAGTTGTGGCTCGCGGGCTCTAGAGCAAAGGCTCAGTAGTTGCGGCGCACGGGCTTAGTTGCTCCGTGGCACGTGGGATCTTCTCAGACCAGGGCTTGAACCCCTGTCCCCTGCACTGACAGGCGGATTCTTAACCACTGCACCACCAGGGAAGCCCCTTCGATCTATTTTGAGTAAATTTTAAAATATAGTGTGAGGTAGGGACCTAACTTCATTGTTTTGCTTCTAGATAGTCTATCATAATTGTTTTTAACCCTTGTCCTGGCTGCCTTAACCAATGATCTCCAAATTTTTGTGATCATACACCCCTAAGAGGAAATCACCTTTGAGCCCATATCTCTAGTATATGTAGATGTACTTATTTTATTTATTTATTTATTTTTGGCCATGCCCTGGGCATATGGGATCTTAGTTCCCTGCCCAAGGATAGAACCCGCACTGCCTGCAGTGGAAGTGCAGAGTCTTAACCTCTGGACTGCCAGGGAAGTCCCTGTAGATATACTTATTTATAAAACATACATGTACAATGATAATATCTATGTTATAAGACATACACAAAAGATAATTTTTAAAGATGAGATAGGGAATTCTCTGGCAGTCCAGCGGTTAGAACTCTGCGCTCTCACTGCCGAGGGCCCGGGTTCAATCCCTGGTAGGGGAACGAAGATCCCATGAGCCCCATGGCAGGGCCAAAAAAACAAAAATAGATGCAATAGAACAAAATACATCTAGAAGGCCTGGTCTTTTCTTGGTGGATCATCTTCAGTGTTCCCAGGGCTCTCGCCCCTCTCTGGGGCCTGGTCCTGATGACAGAGCAAGGTCAGCAGTCCTTCTAAAGGAACAGCTGGGTCTGCTGGCAGGAAGGCCTGGGAGTGAGTGCTCCAGATTGGATCTGACTTCCCTCTTCTGGGTTACAAAGTCTGATGTCAGAGGGGCAGGTATTTGAACCCCAGCTCTATCTCCTAACTGTGTAAACTCAGGCAAATGGCTTTGCTTTTCTGAGCCTCAGATAATATAGTTCTTACTTCGTAGGGTGGTTTGTATTACAAGTGAGTACAGGGTCTGGCACCTGGTAATGTTTCTATAAACAATAACAATGATCATTATTACTGTACTAAGGAGCCAGGCTCTGACAGACTTTTGATCCTCTTCTTCTAGCTAAAGAATTCAAGGAGATACCCCTCGTTGGAAGAAGTGAAGGAAGGGATAGGGGAGGGAAGCAGGGAGAGGTAATCCTGAAATGGGCAGGCCCACACTCTGAGAAGCAGTGTTGTGTGATGGGTGAGACAGAGATACCTTGAGTGGAGAGGCCTCGGTGGCCTGCTCTTTCTCTTACCAGCCATGTGACCTTGGCCAGGTGGTAACACTTCTCTGAACCTCAGAGTCCTCACCCTGTCAAATGGAGATAATAATAATTATACTTGCACCATAGCGTTATCTACTGAGTAAACCAAACAGCTCGTGAAAGTGCTTGCCCTGCAAGAAGAGCTTGAAACCTAACAGTGATTATTATTATTATTATAACATAACATAATCTATTATAAATAGGGTGTCTACCACCCTATTTACTTATTTGTTCATTCTATCAAGATTTGTAGCGTGACTTCTATGTGCCAGCCATACGACGGGGAACAGAAGAAAACAGTCCTTAAAACAGCTTATGACCTAGAGATATACAGGTGTTAACCAAGCAATAGGCACACACAAATCCTCACTGTGGCAGGTGCTACAAGGGAGAAGGAGTGGGGAAAAGGCAAAGGAATAAAGGATCAGAGAAGTGATGAGGGAAGGTCTTATGGGGAAGTGACATTTATCCGGAAATGTGAAAGATGGAAAGGAAGGAACCAGGCACAGAAGGGAGGGAGGGATGTTCCTGGGTGGAGGAAGCATGATCAGGCTGGGGAAGGGTGTCTAGGCTAAAGCGAAGGTGCTCCAGGTTAAATAAAGGGTGCTGCAGGCTCAGAGAAGAGGGCTAAGGGCAGGTGCTCCAGGATGGGAATGGGTGTTCCTGGCTGGAGGAAGGTGGTTCAACGGCCCTCAGATGAGAAAGAACTTGGTGATTCCAGGCTCTGTAAGGCCACTTGATCAAAGAAAAGCAGGGAGGTAGGGTGTGGGGGAGATGAAGCTGGAGAGGGAGGCAGAGACCAGTTTATCTAGAGTTTTCTGGGTCACTGTAAGGGTCTGGATTTTGTTCTACCCGTGCAGGAAACTATTGGAGGGTTTTCAGCTGAGGCAGAGGGCAACAGTAGCTGCCGGAACAGCAGGTGTACATTAATTACAGGCATCTTGCTGAGGGAGTGGTACCTGGACTTGGTGGTGGATGAGATGATGCATAGAAGTGATTGGATTCTGGAGTGGCTTAGAATCAGCCTGTGTTAAAATCCCAACTCTTGGAAATTCCCTGGCAGTCCAGTGGTTAGGACTCCGCTCTTCCACTGCAGGGGGCATGGGTTGTATCTCTGGTAGGGGAACTAAGATCCTCACAAGCTGTGAGGCGCAGCCAAAAGAAAAAAAAACACCCAGCTCCCTGTTTCTTTGCTGTGTAACCTTAGGATGTTACACATCCATTTAGTGTCTGGGTTTCCTCTTCTGTCAAGTGAAGTTAATCAATGTACCTACCTCAGTTTGGGAGGGAAGACAAAATGAGTCAATTAATGTAAATTGCTTAGCAAAGCACCTGGCACATTGTAAGCATGTGATAAATGGTAATTATAGTTCCTACTCTTACTATTATTGTTGTTCTGTTACGTTGGATAAAGAAAGGTGGGCCTGGTGATGGTATATTTGACTCAAGTCCCAGATAAAACATTTAGAACTCTCTCTCTATATATAGTATATATATAGTATGTATATATATATAACAGACATTTAGTAAGTATTTGCTGAATGAATGAATGAATGCATCTTTCTCTCTCCATTTCTGGTGAGTGAGTTCCATCCTGCATCAGTCAACCAACACTGCTTGAGCCTTAATGTAGACCTAGCACCATGCTAGGCAGTGGGTGTAGGAAACATGTACACAATTCAGTCAACATGGATGTCCACTGGCTCTCATTCAGGGAGTGCCCACTCCTCTATTTCTGCTTTCTGATCCAGCTCAAATGCCAATCTTCCTTTTCCTCTACAACTTTCTGTACTCCCCCTCTCCTGAGCCTGCAAAACTCTCTTAAGTTCTTACGGTCCTCATACTTTACTTGATATATGGTAATTTGTTCCTTTACTGGAGCATAAACCCCTCAAGGACTGGCAGGAAATCTCATTCAGGTATAGACTCCTCCAAAGGACCGGACTCAGTGGAAAAGGCATATTGGATTAATTCAATGCAAAGTGAAGAGGCAAAGATGGAGCCACTGAGTACTTGGGCAAGACCCTTATCTCTTTGGATCTCTAAATTTCTCCATCTGTAAAGCAAGAAGTATATAACAGAGGCTCTTCATGGCAGCTGTTCTCAACCTTTGTGAAATTGGGACACTCCTGGTGGAATGACATTCCCACGTGATGCACAATTCCATGGACATTCAGATAAGACAGCCTGAGGCTCTATATAACCCCAGCTCTTCCTCTGTCTGCCAGGAGAGCATGTCTGAAGGTCAGGGAGCAAGTGTGATGTTATTTATAGACATAACCTTGAGTCCGCTCTTCTTCATTTGTTTATTTCTTTTTCTTCTTCATTTTGTTCTTTCTTTTTTTAAAGCAAGTGGAGCGTTTTCAAGCTTCAGTAGAGGTATCGGTTAAGAATACCAGGTCAGAAGCCAGAAGGCCTGCACAGAAATCCCTTCTTTGCCACTTCTGAGTTGAGTGACCTTGGACAAGTTCCTGAGCCTGGGTTTTCTGGTCTGCAAAATGGGAGGATCATAGTAGAACCAACCTCAGAAGGCTGTGAAGAGGAGTAAAAGAGATCATGCAGGAAAGTTCTTAGCACCATCCGGAGCAAATGTCAAGGATTCAGTACAATTGTCTATATTTACTTTTACTGTGATTAGTTACATGCTACACGTAACATACTAGAAAAATTAGGATATGATGCTGAAGACTGAAAACTAAGCACTTGATTAGCTTCTGCCAAAGTTAATCTTTTGCGGTTTTCTGACCCAGTCTTGAGGGTCCTGAGTACAGGTAGATTTCCCTGCTAAGATGGGAAACAGATTTATGGATGTAGCTCATTCTTTCTTTGCCTGGTTACTCTATCCCCACTGTCTCTTCCTATCTTCCTTTTAATTTTTTAAAATCTTGGCTTTTTAGTAAAGTATGATTCTCTTTTTTATTGAGCTATAATTTACATAAAGTGAAATGTACAAATTTTAAGTGCATAGCTTGATGAATTTTTATATATAACTACAACACAAATGAAGATACAGACCTGTGTTGTCTACTAAAGTGACCTCTCACCACATGTGACTACTGAGCACTTGAAATGCAGCTGGTCCAACCTAAGAAGAGCCATAAGGACCAAATATACATTGGATATCAACTAATGTAAAGAATGAATGTAAAATATATCTTAACAATTGTATGTGGTTGACAGCTCTGGATTACATCTTAGTTCTATTGGACAGTGCTGGTGTAGAATAACATTTTCATCCTCCAGAAAATTTCTTGCTTCCCCATCAATATCTGCTCCCTTCCCCCCACCCAAGACAAACACTATTCCAACTTCTCTCCCCATGGATTTGTTCTGCCTGTTCCAGAACTTCATATAGATGGAATCATACAGTATGTATTTTTAGGGGTTCAGCTTCTTTTGCTCAGCTTAATGTTTTTGAAATTCATCCATGTATCAGTCATTTGTCCCTTTTTATTTTTGAGTAGTATTCCATTGTACAAATGTGTCATAGTTTATCCATTCTTCTATTAATGGACATTCGGATTGCTTCCAATTTCTGACTATTATGAATAATGCTCTTATGACCATTCTTGAAAAAGTCTTTAAATAGTCTCACCCAAATTACTTTTACTATGTTTTTTGATTGCTAAAATGAATCCGTACCCACAGGAAAAATCCATTCACATACTAACACACAATGTGTGTCAACCCCCGCTCCCCCACCCCGTTTGATGTTAATGGTTTGATGTAAATTCTTTCAGACGTTTTCCTCCACCTATAGAATAAAGTGTTATCGTTTATTTATTTATTTATTTATTTATTTATTTTGACCACGCGACATGTGGGATCTTAGTTCCTTGACCAGGGATGGAACCATCGCCCCTGCAGCGGCATTGCAGAGTCTCAACCACTGGACTGCCAGGGAAGTCCGCAAGTATTATCATTATTAATAAAATTGTCATTTTGCTGCTTCCTCCCTTGGCTGCCTGATCCCTGGAGATGGCTGCATAGGTCTTGATTCTTGTCCTTCTTGTACTAGAGTCCCTAGAAGACCAAAACTGGAAGAGACTTAGGGATAGACCAGGGAAGGCAGATATATAGCACTCCTCCTGTATTCCCGGATTAGCTGTATCCATGTCAGACATCGCTAATCAATCACAGCGTTCTATCCTCGCCCTGCCCCAGCCACTACTAATCAACAGGAAAAAAAAATGAAACCAATTTCCCATGTCTGAAATAATTTGGCCGCCGTCCATTTTGCTGATGAATAAACTAGGGCTCAGAGAGGGGAAGAACCTGCTTCAAGGTCAGAGATGGAGCCCCAGGATCCCGACTCCCTGTCTAATGATTTTTCTACCACATTAACTGACTCCAAAAACTGTTTCCCTGAGATACCTGAAAACCTGGTCTCTAGGGAAAGGGCAATTTATTCCCCAGACAGGACTTATAGATGGGACCCACTCCTCTAGCCAGCCCTTCATCTTTATGCTTTGCCTGAGTGTAACCGGAAGCCCCTGCCAACAGACTGGCATCCCTTCCCCCCACAGTCACCACGGACAGACCTGCGGTTTCTGTTCTCCAGGTCTGCAGTTTCAGTTTCCCAAAATAAACGTTTAAAAAAATAAAGGAGGCATGCCCTTAGCATCTTTGTCTTCAGCCCCAGAATTGTGGAATTATTAATTGACCAGACTAAATCAAATTGTTAATTACAGCAGAGAGGCGACTTCAGGTGCTGAAACCGTTAAACTCCAAAAGCATCCCCCTTTCACCAACACATCAAACTGACTCTGGCTGTCACTGGAAGCGACAGTGAGAAAGTGGGAGAGTCAGCAGGTCTGGACAGACTGTGGGTGTTCTCAGCTGGGCAAGCAGAATAGTTTATTTAATTCTCTCCCTGCCCCGGCAAGGGGGAAAAGTCAGAGGGAAAAAACGGAGACAATGCAGCGTAACGTTTGAGTCAGGCTGAGCTACGTTTGAGTCAGGTTGAGCTGGGTTTAGACTGGCCCCGCACATTTGCTAGCCGTGGGACCCTGGCCATGTCATTTCTGGTATCCAAGTCTCAGTTTCTTCATCTGTAAAACAGGCATGTTAATAGAACCTACTGCGTTGGATTATCGCAGTGATTAAAATGACTTGCTTAAAAAGCTGTAAATAAAACTCTTGTATATGTGGCTCTAGATTATAAGCTCTGCAAGAGTAGGGATAGCTGCCTGTCTCATTCACCATGGCATCCTCCAGCGCTACCACACTGACTGGTTCTAGGCAGGTACTTATTGAACATCTAATGTAAGGTATGGTCCTGAGGATGGAGATGATGGTGGAAGAGATTGCAGAGAGGCTTAGCACAGAAACCCTGCCCTTAAGTAGCTCTCATACCAGCCTAACAGACAGTCCAGAACCCCTATAATAAGTGCATTGTTATATATTACATAGGTAGATAATATGATATAGGGGGTTCATGGTGGAAATTCTGGCATCAGACTTGAGTTCAAATCTCAGCTCCCCCACTTTCTACCAATCTGATCTTTATTAGCAAGTTTACCTCTCGATGCTTCCGTTTCGGGATCTGTAAAATAGGGGCCTGCCTTATAGAGCTGTTGTAAGGACTGAATGAGTTTCATGAAGCAAAGTGCTTAATACAGTTGCCTGGAACATAGTAATTGCTCAATAAGTCTTAGCTATTACTTTTCCCATTTACTATGTGACTTTGGACAAATTACTAAACTTCTCTAAGACTTGTTTTCTTGGTCAGTAAAATAAAAATACAAGAGTTCCTACCGTGAAGAATTGCTGGGAGAATGAGATGGGAAGATCCCTGAAAAGAGCTTAGTACAATGTCTGGTATATGGAAAATACTTAAGAATTTCTAGATTATAATAATAATAACAATAATGATAAAGACAAGGTGCCATAGGGCAAAAGAAAGTCAATTTCATTTTGATGTATAGACACTGGGCTAAGAGAAAGGTTTATAATAGGTAAGGGATTTTTTTTGGTAGCAACTTTATTGAGATATAATTCACATACAGTACAAACTACCCATTTAAAGTTTATAATTCAATAGTTTTTAGTGTATTCACAAAACTGTGCAACTATCACCATAATCAATTTTAGAATACTATCATTACTCCAAATAGAGACCTGTACCCACTAGCAGTCATTTCCCTTTCCCTAGAACTCCCCCCTCCCCCGACCTCCCAAACGCTAGACAACCACCAGTTTACTTCCAGTTTCTGTGGGTTTGCCTATTGCCTATCATATAAATGGAATCATACATTATGTGGCCTTTTGTTTCTGGCTTCTTTCACTTAGCATCAAGTCTTCAAGATTCATCCATGTTGTAGCAAGTCTGAGTATTGCATTCCTTTGTATGGCCAAATAATATTCCATTGTATAGAGTTGATAGATATTTGACTTCTTTCCACTTCTTGGCTATTATGATTAATGCTGCTATGAACTGTCATGTATAAGTTTTTGTGTGGATTATGTTTCCATTTCTCTCTGGCGTATATACCTAGGAGTGGAATTGCTGGGTTATATGGTAACTCTATGTTTAACCTTTAGAGGACCTGCTTTTCCAGACTATTTTCCATAGTGCTATACCATTTTTACATTCCCACCTGCAGTGTACGAAGGATCCGATTTCTCCGGATCCTTACTAACACTTGGTATCATCTATCTTTCTGATTATAGCTATCTCAGTGGGTATGAAGTGATATCTCATTTTGGCTTTGATGTGCCCTTTCTTGATGGCTAGTGACGTTGAGCATCCTTTCAGGTACTTATTGCCCACTTAAATATCTTCTTTGGAGAAATGTCTCTTTGGATCCTTTGCTCATTTTCAAAAAATTTATTTATTTATTTTTGGCTGCACTGGGTCTTCGTTTCTGCTCACAGGCTTTCTCTAGTTGCGGCAAGTGGGGGCTATTCTTCGTTGCAGTGGGCTTCTCATTGCAGTGGCTTCTCTGTTTTGGAGCATGGGCTCTAGGTGTACGGGATTCAGTAGTTATGGCACACGGGCTCCGTAGTTGTGGCTCGCAGGCTCAGTAGTTGTGGCACAAGGCTTAGTTGCTCCACAGCATGTGCTATCTTCCCAGACCAGGGCTCGAACCCGTGTTGCCTGCATCGACAGGCAGATTCTTAACCACCGCACCACCAGGGAAGTACCCGTTTGCTCATTTTTAATTGAGTTATTTATCTTTTTATTATTGAGTTGTATGACTTCTTTAGATATTGTAGATACAAGTCCCTTATCAAATATATGACTTGCAAAAATTTTCTCCTATTCTTTGGGTTGTTTTTTTCACTTTCTTATGGTGTCCTTTGAAGCACAGATATTTTAATTTTAATGGTGTCCAACTGATCTATCTTTCTTTTTCTAGTTTTAGGTCTTTGCACCATTTTGAGTTGGCTTTTGTATGCGGTGTGAGGTAGAGGTACCACTTAATTCATTTGCACGTGGTTATCCAGTTGAAGAGACTGTTCTCCCATTGAACTGCGTTCGTACCCTTATCGAAAAATCAGCTGATTGTAAATGTGAGGGTTTATTTCTGGACTCTCAATTCTATTCTATTGATCTATATGTACATCCTTATGCCAGTTCCACACTGTCCTGAAGGGAACTGAATCTGAACTGGACCAAGTTAACTGGACCTGGGAATGCACAGTCATGGTGTCTCCTAACTTCTCCACAGTGCTTCAGAATTTCTGAGGTGTTTTCATATGCATGATCTCACTTAAGTCTTACAGCAACTCTGAGAGTAAGTGGACGTCCAGAAGGCTGAGTGGCAAATCCCCAGACTCACCCATCCAGAAACAGTGGTGGTTCCAGGACCAACCTATGGATCCTTTGACTCTTGGTCAAGTGCTCTCATCACCCCCAGCCAATTGCCTGCTGGTCGAGTCCAGGGATTTGGGAAAAGTAAAAAGTATAGAGAGAAATTAGGGCAAAAATGGGGGGAAGGGTATAAACCAGACTGATTATAAATGTTTGGCTCCTAATCAGCTTACGGTAAATTTTCTGTTCTCCTGCATGGACAAGAAATGGGATGTTCTGGGTAATCCAGTGTTTTGCTTGGGCATTGCATTTTCAAAGAATGAGAACACAGTGAAATACTCTCAACACCAAAACCACACAGGCTGTAATTTAATCTTTAATTTTGTTATTGTTGTCATTCTAGAAGACTCTTTAGTATATTTTAAAGCAGTGTTTCTTCAAGAGTGGTCCAAGGAAAACCTCAGCTATCAGCATCATCGGATAGAGGTGTTTGTTTAAAAATGCAGTTTTCAGAGCCCCCGTCTACCCTGAGTCTACTGAAAATCACTGGGTGATTTTTTTTTTTTTTATGCACGTTAAAGTTTGGGAACCACTGTTTTAGAGCAGGGGAAATCGAATTATGAATATCAACTATCATTGCACTTAAGAGATGCAGAAATTCTGCTTAAGTGAGAGTTCTGGATAACAGATTAATGGACCTCATTTCCTTCAATTCTTTACTGAAACATCACCCTCCCTGTGAGCATTTTCCTGATTTAAAATTGCTTATCACCCTCTTCCCCATGCCTCCCACCCTCCCTAGCCCCCTTCCTTCTCCCCAGCGCTTACCAACATGTAACTGACAAATCACTAATTTATTTATCTATTTATTTATTATCTGACTCCTGTCTCTAGTAAGCAAGTTTGGCCAAGGTAGGTGGTAGGAATATAGCACCTAAGACAGTGTCTGGTAGGTAGAAGGTGTCCAATAAATATTTGTGGAATGAATGAATGTGCCAAGTTGCTTCTTGGTGCTTGGGCGGAATGTCATTTGCCCACTGTATTTCTCGAAAGGATTTTTAAAAATATAAAGCAATTTATGTTTTAATTCTCTCAGTGATTTTCAGGGTGTGTCATACAAGAGAGAAAGAGCTGGAACCGAATCCTCTAATCTCCTAATTCTGGGGTTTGGGCCAGTTGCTCTAAAGATCGTTTTTTCTTAGTACCGCTGAGATCTTCAATTTACTGTGAGGATCATCCATTTACAGCTGCATTGTCCTGTGAGGGCTACCTCTAGAAGGACTCCTCACCCCTACTGTGAACAAAGTGGAAGGAAGCAATGAGACTGGGATGAGAACCTGCAGTGACAACCTGCAGTGGGAGGGGACTTCTGTGAATTCACCCCACACGTGACAGGTAGTGACAACAAGTAGAAACTTCCTCCTCTGAGGTCCTGCGTGAGGATGCTAATAAATGGTTCCTATCTCACCGGGCTTGGCTGGCTCTGCACAAGTGACTCTTACCCATTTCCTACCCTCCCAAGAGCACCAGCACCAAAATCGATGCTCATGGGCGCTTTGGGGCTCCCTCCTCCCCGCACCTCCCCACTGGCCCCATTTTACACACAGGAAACCTGAAATTTAGATCCAGGAATAGTCAGTTCCCTAACACCGGAGGTGCTCTCTGCTGACCCTTATCCATGTCTCTCCCAGGACACACCTGATGTTCCAGTTTGTATTCAGATGGTGAGAAATACCCTGTGTGGGGTGCCCCCCACCCCCAGTCCAGGGGATTCTGAGAAATTGTGGGACCAGTCAGATGATAAAAACAGGAAAAAGCAAGTTTGTTTCTAGTGTTATGCACACAGGGTGGCAGGATATACGTGCTGAGTGTTCCCAGAAGGTCCCTGAGGAAACCATTAACCTGAGTCTCTCCTGTTCTTCTACTAGAGGTGGCTGGGGTGGGGTGGGGGCAGGGAAAATATACTGAGAGGAGGGGGATGGGCATCCTTCCAGAGGTCAGGGTTACGTTGCCCAGAGGTCAAGGTGAGCAAGGGGCTCGTCATCAGGGATTGTCACTGGGTTACACAGAGCGGATTGAAGAGTAGGGGGGAAGGAGTGGGAGGTGAGTTGGGAGGGAGGGGTTTGTGTGGCACTGAGAGCCCCAGCAGTGTTGGGGATTTGGGGAGGAGTGGCTGCCTTAGCCTCTGACTTTGACCCTTTCTTGGCTGGTTTCAGACAAGGAATTGAAGAGAGGATATGGATTTGGAGAGGTGGCCTGGGTCCGGAGGTGATCAGGATGGACTTCCTCGGGGTTCCCAGGCTAGAGGAGGGAGTTTAAAGCGTGGATGAAATGGCCCCCAGGAGCCTGGGGCGAAAGCACTGGAGGATCTCAGAGACTCAGAAGATGGGGGTGTGGGGAGAAGGAAGACGGGAAGGCGTTTGCCTCCATGGGAGTACTCTAAATTGAGACGGACCGAGAGAAGTAACTCCAAACGCAGTGGGTAGGCAGCCTAGGTTCTTCCAATCCGATGGAGTGGGGCTTAGAACCCTGCAAAAAAGGGCGGGGGGTCATTCAGAGGGTAAGGTGCACAGCGGAGCCATCGGGCTCCTAAACTGGAAACGGGAGGCTCTGGAGGCGCTGACCTTTCCCCCAGCCTCGGTGGGGAGTTGGGCGGTGAGCCTCTGGAACCTGCTTTCCCGAATCCAGACAGAAGTCCGAGTAGGGCTGACACGAGGGAGCCGGGGAGTGAGGGAAACGGTGGCGACTCCTCACACTGGAGGGGGTTGCGGGCTGTGGCAAACCAAGAACCCGGGCTCGGGGCAGGGGGTTTCTCAACAGACTATAGAGTCCACGGCTGAGGACGGAAGGGATTTGGGGGACCTGAGAGGGAGTCTCAGAAAGGGTTGAGGGGAACGGACACGATTTCTACCGCGGTGCTGAATGAAGGCTCCCCGCTCGGGACGCGAGGCACCGAGAGGATTCCCCGAATTGGATATGGGGGATATGGGACACCGGGAGAGGACTGAGGGCCGCTGAGGGGGAACTCTAAATTAGGTTCGGCGGAAACTGGGGGCTCGGAGGGTGATTCTCGCTCGGACTGGGGGAATGGAGGGCTCCTCACCAGTTGGAACGTGAGGGGATCGGGGGTCTATCTCCCTCCCGACCCAGGGAGATTGGGGACCTCTTAGATTCTGGATAGCGGGGACCTGAGAAGGAGGACTGGGGGGGCCCAGATCCGGAACCGAGCTACCTTGAAGGCACCGGGAAGCGCTTCATTCCGAGAGGGCGTTCCCGCGGCCCGGCCCCCGTGCCGGGGTGGATGGGGGGTGCGGCCGCGCCCAGGTCCCGGCCCGCCTCGGGATTCGGGGTCTCTCTCGCCCTCGGGGACCCGGGAGCCCGGCGGGAGCGGGGTCCCGGCGCCGCCGCCTCCGCGGGCGCCCGGGCGGACCGGCGAGCGCTGGGATTTATGCTCGCAGGGCGGCGGGGGGAGGAGCCGGCAGGTCGGCCCCCGGCGGGCCCTCCCCTCGGCCGTCCCCGCCCGCCCGCCCGAGCGGGGTCGGGGGAGGGGGCAGCATGGCCTGTCCGTCCGGCCCCCTTCGCCGCGCTCCTCATCTGCCCCGCGCCGAGCGCTGCCGCCGCCGCCGCCGCCGCCGCTCCGCTGCCCGCGCCGCCCGCGGCTCCCGATGGAGACTGACGCGCCCCAGCCCGGCCTCGCCTCCCCGGACTCGCCGCACGACCCCTGGTACGGCCCGGCCCGGCACGGCCCGGCCTTACTGGCCCGCGCCCGCCCCGGCCCCGCCAACATGGCCGATCCGGGTCGGGCCGGGCCTCCCCGGGGCCCGGGCCCGCGCCCCCTGCGCCCGGGCGCCCGGCGCTCACGCGGGCCCTTTGTGTCTCTCCTCCTCCCGCAGCAAGATGTTCATCGGGGGACTCAGTTGGCAGACTACGCAGGGTGAGCGAGCCCGGGAGCGCCCGCCGGCCCGGCTGGGCACCCGGGACCCCCCGGCGCCCCGGAACCGGACACCCCAGCCCGGCCCTGCGCCCCGCTGACCCCGGGCGCCTCCGCGCCCTGTTTCGCGCCCCGCCCGGGGACCCCGAGAGCGCAGGGCGATCGGCTAGCGCGCACGGCCCAGCGGGTGGAGGGGAGGAGATGAGGGGTTCAGGGGGCATCGGGGGGGTGGGCTGAGCCCCCGGGACCCGCCGGCGGCAGCGCCAACTCCACTCGCACCTGCGGCTCAAACTTTTGTGAGGCGGCTCCCGGAGCGGCGGGAACCCGGCCGGAGCCGTCCCCCCTCCAGCCCAGCTCGGCCCTCGGCTTCCTGGGGCCCCCAGTGGGCGCCAGGAGGCTCCACGGGAGCCGGGTGAGGACCGGGGGTGGGGGAAGCGGTGGAGAGCGTGCAGCCTGCTTGGCGCGGGGGCGGCCGGGCCGAGCCGGGGTCACTGGGGGCAAAGGACGCGGGAAGGGGGGAAGGGCGCGGGGCGCGGGCTGGTCCGAAGGCGGGTGTGTGGTTACAGAAGGGCTGCGCGAATACTTCGGCCAGTTCGGGGAGGTGAAGGAGTGTCTGGTGATGCGGGACCCCCTGACCAAAAGATCCAGGTGAGCCCCTCACCCCCTCCTCCTGCTCCCGGCTCGCCCCCCTCCGCCGCCACTCACTGCCTTGTAACCATCTGCCTCTCCCTCACTACCGCGCGCAGGGGTTTCGGCTTCGTCACTTTCATGGACCAGGCGGGGGTGGATAAAGTACTGGCGCAATCGCGGCACGAGCTCGACTCCAAAACAGTGAGTGGCCCTCGGGGCTTCGGGGGTCCTTTGAGAGAGGGAGGTCGCTGGAGGAGAGGGTCAGGCCTCTCCCCAGGGGACAGTTGGATGGGGTCCTGAAGGAAGGAGGGAGTTTTCTGAGTGGAAGGGCTGCCGCACTCTGAAACTTTGTCACTAGAGTTGAGGGGAGACGGAGCAGGAAAATTCCAGGCCAGCTAGGAGATGTTACATCCCCCCAACCCCTCCAGTACCGGTGAGGGAAGACGCAGCTACCATCCCCTTCCTCTACATACTAATCTTGATGCCTCAGAGAGGAGCTTGGGGTGGGGCTAGGTCCCTCCCCTAGCCCAAATTGGGTGAGTCAGGGCTGCAGTGACCCACCCGTGGCTTCTCTGAACTCTAACTAGTATTTGGCTCCCCCCAGCCCATTCCAGACCAATGGCAAAGCATCACTGAATCCCCCTCCCTTCTTCCTTCCCTCCCTCCTCCCCTGACTTTTGGTCAATGAGCTCCTTGCTTTGTGTGGAAGACGTGAACCTGCTTTGCCCATGAAGGGATTTATGAGAAGGGAGCTAGCTTGCCTGGAGACAACCCTTTCCAGCTAGATCTGAGGAGAAGCTGCTTGTTGGGCAAACTCCGGGAACATTTTGCTGCTGTCTCACTGCTCCCCCAGTGTCTTGGGCCCTGCAGGGGGCGCTGGCACAGGCCCCAGCTCAAGGGGAGAGGGAAGAGGAGAAAGCAGAGGAGGGGTTCCTCTGTGATGGGGTGACTGTCTGCCAGGGGGCCAGGACAGTGCGATCTCTCACCACACTCCCCCACTCTCCTCCAGCCCTGGGCCTCCCTGCTTGGGTCAGTCATTGGCTCCTGTTTACCTGCAACAATAGCTGGTTGTGCCCAAGAATTTGTTAAATTACCTCCTGTCCCCAGCTCCTGTTATCTCTGCCCAGTGGCTCCCACTCCTGCTTGCAGTAATGAGCAAATGAGGCCAGGCCTCAACTTTGCCGGCTCTGAAAGGATCTTCTTGGCTCAGACTGAGTGACCCAAGCTGGGAATGGAGAGACAGTGGCCTATTGTTTTTGGTGATTATCTGCCATCAAGCTGCCTGTTCTCCTACCATCCCCTGTCCTCAGAATGCACTGATGGCTTCTGCAGCGCTCAGGAAGCAGAGATTTTGGGGCTGGGGCTGGAGCTGAGGGCGGGGGCATGGAAGATGGATAAGGGGAAGAGAGAGGGGAGAAAGGAGGATGAGATGGGCATCCTTCTGAGATTTGGGACTTGAAAAGGACAAGGGCTTTGTGTTTGGCATTCTCCAGCCTGGGAAGGGAGGTTTATTGTGGGGAGTCTATTTTGGGTTCTGACTTTCACCTTTTATTTACTTGTTGGGTTTTATGTTGCCAGCTGTGAGTCAGAGTGGAGGTAAGGTGTGTCAGGGATTGGGTGTGCAGGACATAGCTTGGGTACCATCTCCCCATCAGTGTCCGCACATGGGGACTGTCTGAGGTGTGCTCTGGCAGCCTCCAGGAGAAATAGAAGGACGAGCATGTCCATCGAGGTACGAAATCATCCCTTCGGACAGGAGACTGGGCAGCTGTGATTATCCCTGGAGCCCCTTGGCATTTGGGGAGAGAGGAGGCATTGCCCAGTGTGGATTTTGGAGGTTCCTTCTCTGTGGGTAGATTCCAGAGGGGGAACCAGGGAGGCTAGCCCTGGTTTGTGCCATTCGGGCAGTGAGGGACCAGAGCCCGTTGCCTAGAACTAAGCTGAGTTTTGAACGGAAGGAATTCTGGGGAAAGATAGATCTTCCCTGCGATTGGCTGGTGAACTTCTGAGTGGTTTCCACCCATGTGAGTGGCAAGAAACTCTGAGATGACCGGGCCTCATAGGTCGAGCATTGATCACAGTGTCTCGTGCTCTGGCTTTTGCTGTTTGTCAGTACGAATATAGTACCTGGGAATACCCAGGTGCATCTTGCTTTTCCCCTTTGGTTGTTCACAGCCAAGGGCAAAGGTGGCCTGCTGGTAATAGCACCTTTGTTTGTGCAATGAAGGGCAGTTCACAAAGGAATGCTTTCACCTGCATAATCTCATTTGATTCCCTGCAGCTCCCTCTGGGAAAAGTGGGTGCTATTGTCCCCACTTTGCAGATGGGGGAACTGAGGCTCAGAGGGATCAGGCAAGTTACCAAGATCACAGGCTTGGCCAGGGGCCCAAAGTTTCTGAGTTCAAATCCCGTGTTCTTGCGTGTCACCAAACCTGCGCTCTGCTTCACCCCAAGCCGAGCTGTATTATCAGGGAACTGTTTGTTTGCGGCCTCAAGAAGGGCTGTTAGATGTCGATGGTACTGGGAAAACAGAACTGAGTCTACCCTTGGTGGTTTATGAACTCTTATCTTGAAGCCTTTTTCAGGCAAAGAGTGTTTCCATTCACAAGGCTTCGGAAGTCTGGATCGCATACCTCACCTGGACAGGTATCTGTCAGGCAGGAAGGCCCTCGATATACCTGGTGCTGGAAGGAATAACACTTTGTTTACTTTTTTCTGGTTCTTGCTGAGGGCTAGACAACAAGTGCTTTGTAAGCATTACCTCAAATAATCTGCAGACAGCCCTTTGAGGTGGTTGTTAGTATTGGCCCATTTTGCTGGTGAGCTCAAGCCTGAGGCTCAGAGAAGTTAAGTAATTTGTGCAAGCTCTCACAGCTGGGAAGCAGTGTAAGTGGGATTTGTACCCAACAGCCTGGCTCTAGGGCCTAAATGCTTAACTGTTACATTTTCCTGCCAGAGGCTGTGGTGGTTTCTGTCACCTCTGTGTCCTGGGATGAGAGAGGTCCTCAGATCTTTAGGCTGAGTGTGATAACCAACGCCCCTCTACCTCTCTTTTCCCTTTCAGATTGATCCCAAGGTGGCCTTTCCTCGGCGAGCACAGCCTAAGGTAGGTATGTGTGTGTCTGGGAGCAGCTCTGTACAACCGGCAGTGATTTTCCCAGCATTCCCTTCTATGGAAGAGGCTTCTGGTTGGAGTGTTAATGGCATGGACTGGGGTAGGAGGAGGGAGGATTCTTCACGTCCTTGTTCTGTGAATTGCAGACACCATGCATTTTTCCATCTGTGCTCTGGGGTGGACTAGAGAGTGGGGGCTGCATATATTGAGAGAAGGAGGAACCCCTCAGGTGATTCATTGCCCTGTATTTGAAGCCAGTACACTTTGGACCCTGAGTCTAATTCTGACTCTGGAGATCACAGCCTCTGTGCCCAGCATCTCTGGGGGGTCAAACACAGCCCAGACTTACCCTCTGAGGCTGAGCTAAAGTCAGGCCAGGGAGCTACCTCTGACCCCCCAATTACCACCCCCCGCCTCTGGAGTGAGGTGTGTTGGGCTTGCAGAGTGGGAAGGGACCATGGTGTCTGTCACCTGTTATCTTTCAAGTTGGGTGACTGTGGCTGCCCTCCCAAGTATTTTTTCCCTGGTGCTGTGGCGAGTTTTTCTGGCTGTATGGAAAACAGATTTCTGAGCAGTTGAGCTATACAGAACTCAAAACTTTTGGTGCAGGACAGGGGCCTATTCCAGGGCCCAAGGCAACTAGCCACATCTTAATTTTTAAGCAGTCGAAAACAGGAGACAGGCGGAAGGCTGACTACAGTACAGAGATCAAAACCCCTGGGTCTGCTGATTTATCATGTGTCCTGGGACTAGGTCCCTCTCCAGAAGATCTCAATTCCCCCTTTGCAAGGGGTTGGTGGGAACTAGGATGCTTTAAGATTTTGAGTCATGGCGCCCAGCTTCTGCCACGGCGAAGGGAGAGAGGCAGGTTTTAGGAGACAGGAAAAGGGCATCACTGGAAGAGTCCAGCAGAGGGCCTGAAAGCAATTATGAAGCAGGTATTTGAAGGAAGCCGCACCAGGGAGCACATGGTCGGAATTGGGTTAATTCCATTAAGCAGTTTGGTGACAGAAGGTGCTTTAGTGTTAGGATGGGGCTGGGAATTGCCATGGATTAGCCATGCGCTCCTGGGGTAATTAGGACCATGTGTTCTTCCTAAAACAGGGCTGGGGCCACGGGGCAGCCAGAGGTTGGGCTGGGAGGAGGTTGAGGAGGAAAATGTTGGTGTTGAGTTCAGGGGGACCCTGGGATGGGCCTTGGCCTCTCCCAGGAGGGGCTGGTGGGGTCTTTGAGGTAGGCTGTAGGTCTGGGTCACTAAGCCACCCCCTTCCTGACACAGACCCCAGGAAGCCAGCCAGCCAGGGTGTGGGGTACACAGCTGCCCGTTACAGGCCTAGAGGCAGGGGTCCAAGGGGGAGCTCTGGGGGAGGGGGAGCTTCCGAGTAGCTGGGGCCACAGAGAGCTTGTCAGCTGGCGCCCTGGCAGGAGGGCTGGAGCCCCTGCTGGTGGCGGTAGGCCACAGGACTCAGATGCCCACTTTCTCATTCCCTCCCCTAACAGATGGTGACTCGAACGAAGAAGATCTTTGTTGGGGGGCTATCAGTAAACACCACAGTGGAAGACGTGAAGCAGTATTTTGAGCAGTTCGGGAAGGTGGGTCAAAACTGGGGTTGCTGGCTGGGGGGTATGAAAGGCCTGTAGAATTTTGGTCAGTAGCAAGTGGAGTCCAGCCAGGTCATTCCAATTCCTGCAAGAGTTGAAAAGGGGGCTGGGTCCTTTTGTGGGTGAGGCTGGGCCAACCCACCGTTCAGGCTCCTGGCCTATCTGTGGGCTTCGGACTCTGGACACGTTCCCAGGGAGAGAAGCCACACAGTAGCTGTCCCTGTTGTTGCCCTTCTCCTGCTTATCTTCATTCTCCTGAGGGAGGCTGTGCTCCCGAAGCCAGTTCAATCCAGTCACCCCTTGGCCTCCTGGGAGTTTGCACCTGTCCAGTCCATGGGCGGTTGTACCTTCCCCCACTCCTTCCTGGTGAGGATGATAAGGAAGCAATAAATATGACTCCCAGTTGTACTCAGGACCCTCCTTGCACAGGTGGGAGCTGAGGGGGAGGGTGCCAATCTCTTAGCTATTGGGGAGGGGCTGAAGAGACCACCCCAAATTCCTGATCAGTCCCAGAGGACTGCTTCTTAGCTCTGAGGTGCATGGAGCTTACATTTCTGGGCCATTTAGTCCATGCAGAAGCAGATGTGGTGACATCAGACAACAGGGTGTCCCCAGAAAGGGGAGCAATGTGAACATCGAGGTCCCATGGAGAGATGGCTAGGAGGGGACCAAGTTTTAAGTCTGGGGCTGAAGTAGGGCTGCTGTGCTTAGTGCTGGGGTCCCTGGTCTTTTCTGACGTGAGACAGGCTGCAGGCTGGATCTCACTTTCCCGTCAAGGCTCTTTCAGTTCCCTGTTAGGCAAAGGGCACAGGAGAACGTGGCTAGGGAATGGGATGTGAGCTGGGGACTGGGTGGGTTTCCAGCCCACCCCGCCCCCCTCCGTCTCTAGGGTAGAAGGGGAGAGGGTGGGAGGTCCCCTGGCCAGCGGATGCTGGCGATGCGAGGGCCAGAGGCCTAGGCTCAGGCGCCTCAGCGGGGACCCGGGCACAGGACCCAGGGCAGGTCGGCCGCCTGGGCCCCAGAGGGAAGGGCGCTCCTGGGAAGCAGCAGGCCCCGCTCGGCTCCGGTGGGGTGTCTTTGTGTCTGAGCGCCGAGCATTAGAGCTCGCACTAATCTGATCCAGCAGCTGTGATTGGAGGCCGCCTGCCCCCGGGGCCGGCGTTGCCATGGCAACCGGGCCCCAGGAGAAGCCGTCAGCGGCCGCGTCTTTTGTTCGGGCCTAAATCGGCGTTGGCATGTGAAACCGGCCCGGGGAGGCCAGGGGGAGCTGGAGAATAGGCTGCCAGGGAGAGAGGGGGACAGCCGGGAATGCCAAGGGCCCCGCGGCGGGGGGCCTCCCGCCCGGATCGAGGGGCCGCCGCCGAAGGGGGAACAATGGTCAGCCGCCATGGCTGCCACTCAGGCTTAGCGGCCGCCGAACTTGGCGGCTCCCACTGGTCAGCAGGCCTCGGCCGCCTCCCCTCCCCCCGCCCGAGCCCCCCTGCCCCTGGGTTCCCATGGAGACCAAAGCCTATTAAGGACACTGGGCTGGGAGCCTCTCTCCCCTCAGCTGGCCCCAGGAGGGGGACACTGGTGGGGGTCCCCTGAACCCCCAGCCACTTTCATTGCTCTGTGCCCTGGCCTCAACCTCGGTGCCCCACTCTGGGTCTGTCCAGCCAAGGCCCAGGTTGAAGGGTCTGGGGGGCCAGGGCTGGTAGAGTGGGAAGGTTGGGTGGAGGAAGGGCTGTGGATTTGGGCTGAATCAGTTTTGGGTCCGGCAGGAACTCAGAGCTGCAGGATGGGGGAGGAGGGTGTGGCTGGTTCACCTACTCATTCGTTCAAAAAATAATCACAGTAGCACAAGTCCAGGTGCTCAGTAGGGTGGTCATGGTCGTAACTGACACAGGCACTGTCTTCATGGAACCTTCAAAGCCAGTGGTGTCCAGCTGTTCTGTCTCTACCTTTGCTACCCTCCCCCATGTGCCTGTGGGTAAGCCCCTCTATAATAAAAGTAATAATAATAATAATGGCTGTTATTCATTAAGCACTTACTGTATCCCAGGTACTGTGAGTTAAGGGTGTTACGCGTACTATCTCATTTAACTCCTCCCTATAAGACACTGTTTATACCCATTTTACAGATGAAGAACTTGAATCATAGAGACATAAAGCTGCTTGCCAAGCTTACTTTCCAATTCCAGCCTGTCCTACTCGAAGCTTGTGCTTCTATCACAAGCCTCCTTTCCAGGTTTTTCTTTTCCCTGTGCTAAACATGCGTTGTTCATCCAGTTTGGACAGTCTAGCTAATTTGGGATGTGAGCTCAGAATGGGTCCATAGCATGGGAGTTAGGGTGGCACTGTGCTGCAGGGCCCTGGGGCAGGAGGCTTCTTGGGAAGGGAGATGTAATTTCCCCCTGAGATTCTCCAGGGACCCAGCTGCCTCCTGGCTCAGTGGAGGTGGGGTGTGTGTGTGTGTGTATGTGTGTGTGTGTGTGTGTGTGTCCTGGTTCTCCCAGGGGAAAGTCAGGGGCCTAGTGCTGCTTGGTGCCTAAGAACTGGAAGGCCACCCAGTTCAGGGGCTGCCCTTTCCACTTTAACAAGGCAGATGACGGCCTGGAAAGAGAGCAAAGGAGAGTGGGGAAGAGGCTGTGCCCCAAGGCCTCAGGAAGTTTTCCTTTATCCCTTGGGTGTCTGACCATTTGGGGGAGGGTCAGCAGCTGGAGTGGGATGTGGAGAGGGAAGAGGCAGTATCAGAGGCAGCCCTTGATTTCCACCGAGGATGAATCAGACCTTAGCTTAACCCCATGAGACAGCTGACACTGGCTGAAGAATTAAGAGGGCAAGGAGGGAAGCAGCAGATGTAGGCAAAGGGAAGCTGGGACTGCAGAAGGGAAGCGAAGGACTTTGGCTGTCCATGTATCCGAGAGGATGCCTTGAGGGAGTAGCAAGAAGAGAAGACTGGAGTCCAAGGGATGGGGGATAATGTAGACCCTCCTCCTTCCTCCACCCCTTTCCCCTCCCCCAGTCAGTGGGAGGCAAGAAGCCCAGGCACTGAACTCTACTTGCTTTAATTACAGCCTCTAGCAAAAGGAAACCTCAATTAGAGGAAAAGATCTGTACCATGAGAGGGGAGTTGGGTCTGGCTGGAGTGGCTGCTGTCCTCCTGGCCTTTTGCAAAAAGGAAAGAGGCTTTCACTTCCCCACCTCATTTCTTACTCCTATATTTTCCCCTCTAGCACCCATTCTATGCCTCCTCCTCCCAGCTTTGATCTGGGATTTGCTGGGTGACCTTGTGTAGGTGACTTCACGTCTCTGAGCCTATTTCCTTATCTACAAAATGAGGATCTTACCCTGCAAGGAATATGGAGGAGAGGATGGTGGGGCAAAGTGCCAAGCATATATTTGGTGCTTAATATGTTCAGGATGGCCCGTTGAGATTTTGGGGGTTGAATGGTGGTGCTGTGGCACCCAGTTGGGGCTGCAGATGGAAAGTTGTCCCCTACCCAGGGAGCAGGTTTAAGATAAAGCCTGGACTGGGCAAGAGGGGAACGGGTGTCAGAGCGCTTGCTCCTGGGTTGTGGTGGAGGCCCCTGTGTCTGGTGGGTCGTCCACGGTAGCTCTGTTTCAGGTGGACGATGCCATGCTGATGTTTGACAAAACCACCAACCGGCACCGAGGTGAGTTTGGCCCCCTCCCCCTTCCCAGGCCAGGCTGGGAGCCTGTGGTCAGCCAGGGGGCTACAGGTCACAGCTGCCCTTTCATCTCGCCTCCTGACATCCTATCCCCGAGGATCTGCATCCTCTCCGGGGCCTGGCCTTACAGAAGGCTTTTGTCCCGCCGTTTCCTGTGCTAGAAACTTGCCGAATTGCAGACACCCGAGAGGAGCAGAGGAGCAGAGCTCTCCTCCCCTTGCAGCTGAGCCCTCCGCCCCCGCCCCAGCCGGTGTCTGCCCAGCCGGTGTCTGCCTGGGTTTACCTTGTCCCTGGTAACCAGAGCTTAGACCGGGCCACCCCCGGGTCAGGCTGACTCCACAGCCCCGGGCAGTCTGCTCCTGTCACTGCCCCCTCGCCCCACCCATCGGCTGAGCCCAGCCCCCAGGACCCTTGCCCCTGAACCTGTGAGCATCTGGGCCACTGGGTGTACACTGCCTGGTTGTTTTTCTCCCAAGGGCCTTGCCTTCTGAGAAATCCCATTCCAGCCCCTGGGGCACACCCAGGAGGAGGCGGGGTTGTTTCTCCAGTGCCTTCAGAGCTTTGGGCTTTTTAGCCTGTTTGGGGAGTGGGGTATGTGCTGGTGTGTGTGTGTGTGTGTGTGTTTGTCTGTGCATGTGAGGGTGTCTATATCTGAATAGTTTTGTAGATCTAGCGTGTCAGAGTAACTGTACATGTACACAGGGGCCTTTATGCATTTGTGAGCACTGGTGAGTGTCTCTATGATATATGCGTACCTAGGTGTACCATATATCTGTGTATCTGTGTACAAAAATATATTTGTACATGTTCGTGTGCATTTAAAAAAGTATTTGTGTGTGCTCTTTTCCCCTCCTTGGAAAGCATCTGAGGAAGAGAAAAGGCATGTTGAATGCTGTTTGCATCATAGCTCTGCCTCTTTCTAACTTGCTACGTGGTCTTGGGCAAGTCACTTCGCTGAGCCTTGGTTTTCACATCCGTGATTTGGGAGTTGAAACCCTGTCTCATCGGGTAGTTGAGAGGTTGCTAGGCTGGGAACAAAGCTTCTTGTTAACACTTAGACACTTGCCTGTGAGGGGGGGAGTGGTGTTATTGGTATGACTTGGGGCTGGGTTTTGACCGTGAGCCCGGTTCTGAGCCTGCCTTTGCCCTCTAGGGTTCGGCTTTGTCACGTTTGAGAGCGAGGACATCGTGGAGAAAGTGTGTGAAATCCACTTCCACGAAATCAACAACAAAATGGTGAGCCGGGATTGGCTGGGGTGGAAGGGCAGAGGGGGCCTGGGGCTCCAGGCTGAGCCAGGGCTGCTGGGAGGCTCCGCAGGCAGGCGGAGGGGCCTCACAGGCAGTGGGGCAGAGCCAATTCTCCCACCCGCTGAAAATCTGGACAGGAAGACAGTGTCCCACAGCTGTGAGAAAGCATGGCTGGTCGGCTCAGGGTGACCGGTTTGAAACCCTTACTCTGCCGCTTACTAGTCTAGTCACTGGGCAGATGACTTCCCCTCCCTGAGCCTCAGTTTCCTCATCTGTAAAATGAGAGTGACAGCAGTACCTCCATCATAGGGTTGGTGTAAGCATTCGATGAACTCCCACATGCAAAGCTGATCTCTAGCACTCTGTGATCCCTCCAGAAATGGTAACCATGAAATTAACAGTAAAGAAGCCTGCCAGGGTATAGGAGGGTGACCTGCGTCTATAGGAGGGACTGACCGCCAGGTCTCATTGCAGGTGGAATGTAAGAAAGCTCAGCCAAAAGAGGTGATGTCACCCACCGGTTCGGCCCGGGGGAGGTCTCGAGTCATGCCCTATGGAATGGACGCCTTCATGCTGGGCATCGGCATGCTGGGTATGTGCTAGGCCTGTATCTGCGGCTTCTTCCTGCCCGAAATTGCTCCCGGGGCTACCAGGGGCTGCATGGGTGTCGCATCTCCTCGGTGGTCTGCCCTCCTGTCTGAGTGGTTGGGTAGGAGTGTGGACCGAGGATCTCAGGTCTGTCCGTCCTAATGAAGGTAGGCCGATTTGGTTGTAGGGTGCTGCCCTCTGGTGGTAACCAAAAGAATGGTCCAGCTGCTTCTCATTAATTGGTCCTTCTGTCCATCCGTCCATTCTATTTGTTTGTCCACTCATCTGTCCAGTAAACAGTTATTGAGCAACTATAAATGCCAGGCCCTATGCCAGGAAGTACAACGGTGACTTCCTTGTAGCTTTATGGTCTGGCAGAGGGAAAAAATAAGTAAGAACATAAATAAATAGGTTTAGGATGAGAATTATAGGATGCCAAGGGAGCATGGTCATAGCAAAGATGACCAAGGCTTGGAGAAGCTAAGAAAGAAGTCACATTTAAGCTGAGTCTGTGGGTTGAGTAGGAGCTAGTTATGGGAGGGCAGGGAGCAGGGGAGGGAAAAAGTGGTCAGGCAGATGGAACAGCATTTACAGACCCAAAGGCCTCTGGGAAGGTAGAGAAAGAAGGCTGCTTCTTGTTCATTCAACTAATATTTATTGAGCAGCTTCTGAGAGAGAGGACCTGCCTTCATGGGGTTTCCCATCAAGTGGGAGACAGAAGTGAATGGGCAGTGCCACCATAGTGCTTGGAGGCTGTGGGAGGCCCAAGGAGGCACTTAAATCCACCTGGGGGTCAGGGAGGCTCCCCGGAGGAGGTCAATGTTACCGTGAGCCTTGGAAGTTGAGCACGAATCAGCAGTGCTTGGGACCCACGACTGAGGGTGGAAAATCTGAGCTGGGCCCCCAGGAAGGTCACAGTCTCCCTGGAGAGACAAGATGTATACACACAGAAAGAGAATAGTATAAGGGGGTCTTTATGCTGGGGATGGGGGAGGGGTGTTCTGGGGATTCAGAGGAGGGGGTATAGCATGGACTAGAGGGTCAGGAGTGGGATCACAGATAGAGGGGGTGAGGAATGTACCCGCCAAGTGGAGCATTGTTTTCTCCTGAAGTTTTTTGTTTTAACTTTTTATTTGGAAGTAATTTCAAATTTTCAGAAGAGTTGGAAAAATAAAGTAGTACAAAGGCCATCCATATACCCTTTACCAGATTCACCTATCGTTTATATCATACCCATTTTGCTTTTATCATTCTCTCTGTACGTGTATGTGTGTACACACACACACACACACACACACACACACACACACACACACACACACAGAGTACACTTGTGATTTTTCCCTGAATCATTTGAGGGTAAATTACATGCATTTTGGCCCTTTACCCTTAGATAATTCACTGTGTGTTTCCCAAGATTAGGGATGTTCTTTCATGAAACCACATTATAATTATCAATTCATACATTTATACTGATACAATATCTTAATCTAATCTATTATCTATTTTCTGATTTTATCCGTTGATCCAGTAATGTTCTTTATAACTATCTTTGTCCTCCAGAGCAAGTTCCAGGCTAGAATAAAGTATTGAATTTAGTTGTTCTGTCTCTTTAGCCTCCTGTGGAATATTGAGAAAATTTTCTTTTCAAAGCAATTCATTAGTTGGTTTCACCCCATTTAAAAAGTGGGGGGAAAAAAGAAAACCTCTAACCAGTAGTGAGAATTGTGGTTAAGAGACTTGGAGCCAGTCAGATCTGAATTTGAATCCCAGTTACACCATTATTACTCACTAGGTGATCTTTTTTTTTTTTTTTTTTTTTTTTTTTTTTTTTTTTTTTTTTTGTGGTATGCGGGCCTCTCACTGCTGTGGCCCCTCCCGTTGCGGAGCACAGGCTCCGGACGCGCAGGCCCAGCGGCCATGGCTCACGGGCTTAGTTGCTCCGCGGCATGTGGGATCTTCCCGGACCAGGGCACGAACCCGTGACCCCTGCATCGGCAGGCGGATCCTCAACCACTGCGCCACCAGGGAAGCCCTAGGTGATCTTTATTTCAAAGCTGCAGCCATCTATTATATGTATACTAAGTAGCAGGCACCATGTTGGTATTTTGGAGAGACAGAAATAAAAGATGGGGAAGACAGAAAATCAGCACTTAAAGAAATCCTGGGATAAGTTCAGATACTGGTCATCAGTGCTATGAAAGGGAAAAACCAGGGTGACATGACAAATATTGGAAGGGAAAAACCAGGGAGGGTGACATGATGCATATTGTAACTGATGAAAGGGAGGTCTCTTGTGTGATGACCTCTCTGAGGAGGTGACATTTGAGCTGCGTCTTGCACAGTGAGAAGGACATAGTTATGTGAAAACCCGGGGAAGAGTGTTCCAGGCAGAGGAGTCAGCATGCGTGAAGGCCCTGGGGTGGGAAAGAGCTTGGTGAATTTGAGAAACAGCAGAGAGGCCAATGTGGCTGGAGCAAAGTGAGAAAGGGGCAGGGTGTAGATGAGGACAGGATGGAGGCAGGAGCCAGAGCATGAAGGGCCTTGATAAGAGTTTGGATCATTCTCAGCTAATAGGTGTCAACTCTCTGAGCCTTAGTTTCTCTATCTGTAAAATGGGGCTCTTAATAGTACCTCTTGGGATTCTTATGAGGTTTAAGGAGAGAGTAAAGTGTGCAACAGGCTTAGCACAGGGCTTGGCATGCAGAAGGTATATGGTAAATATGACTGATTATTACTCATGATACAAGGTGGGGAGGGAAATGAGAGGCTCACATCCTTCCCTGCTGAGCTGTAGGTAAGGCATCTGACACTGGTCTCCTTGCCCTATCAGGTTACCCTGGTTTCCAAGCCACGACCTATGCCAGCCGGAGTTATACAGGCCTCGCCCCTGGCTATACCTACCAGTTCCCCGGTAAGTTCTGCCCAGTGTCCCTCTGCTGCCAGCATGTCCCTGGTTCCCGGGCAATCTGACTCCTCACGGGTGGTGTCTGGGGGTGCATGGCATGGGGGAGGTCTGCCTGCTGGAGGCTTGGAAGGAAGGGCATGTCTGAGGAAGGAGCGCCTCGCCCCATCCATCCCCCCCTCCCCTCCCCAGAAGCTGGGGGGGCTCCCCGTGTGGCCCTGCATGGCACCCCTCCCTCCCAGGCTGATCTCTGCCTGCCTCTTGCCTTTCTCTCCTCCCTACCCGCCTCTGGGGTTGCCACTTCCACCAAAAGGGCATTGGGCTTGTGGTGGGGCATCCTCCCTGAGGGCCAACATTGGTTGTGTACTTACGGACTCACCGATAATGACCATGTGCTACGCTGAGCCCCTTTCAAGGCAGACAAGACCTTTGGAGACCCTGAATGCTGAAAAACAATTTAAAAGCAAGATGATCACCACCCTCATTTGTAATTCAAAATAAAAATAACACTAGGCCTTCTCATAAGTGGCGAGAAGCCCAACAAAGTTCTGAGCTTTCCCATGATGACTATTCAATGTTTTCTTTAATATCAAATTTCATATTTTTGCAAGGCTTTTGTTTGTTTGTTTTCTGGTCTTATTTTTCTAGAGGTCCCCTAAGCACTTGCACCTTGGGCAGTCCAGCTTGGAATCCTCTATACACACGTTGTTGTCTAGTCCTGACAGTAATCTCTGGGGGAAGGCATGGTGATCCCCATCTTCTAGGTGAGGAAATGGGCTCAGAAGGGAAAAGTGACTGCAAAGATGACTCAGCTAGAAAGTGGCAGAGCTGCTCTAGGGTCATCGCTTCCCATCAATGCTACCTTCCCAGCTCCTCCTCCCCACCCCCAAAAGAAAATAGGAGGAAAGATGGATTCTGAGAGATTTTTTAGTGCGATTTCAAGACTTTCAAGAAAAACAGTGGGAACAGAAGCTCCAGCATCACCCGGTGCCCAGGGTATAGGTGGCAACTCTGCCCACTCTTCCCTTCTCTGTCTGTCTCCCTTCTCTGTGACTGTGTCTCCTTCCCCACCCTTGCCTGCTGGGGACCATGCTCTCCCCATCCCCAGCTCTCGGGTCCTGTGCATGGCCTGTCCCCCCACCCAGTGTCCCTGTGGGTGCCTTTGTCCTCCCTGGGCCACGCCCAAGAGGCCTCCCTGCATCTTCCTAAGCTGTTTTACGTTTCATTTTAGAATTCCGTGTAGAGCGGACCCCTCTCCCGAGCGCCCCAGTCCTCCCCGAGCTTACAGGTCAGTCGCTCGGATTTCGTATACCTCACAGGCCACATGGGGAGAAAGAGAATGACCCAGGGACCTTCCCAGGGAAAGCTAGTGGGACCCTTTTCTCCTGCCCTCCAGTCTATGGGGATGCAGCAGACTCGGGCACTAGCCAGTCTGTGTAGCATGGCCCTTAAGGGTGGGGCATAGGGCCAAGCCCAGCAGATGGAGGCGAAGTCACTCATTCATCCATTTGACAAATATTTATCTAACGCCTCCCGTATGCCAAGCACCTTGTAGGCTCTGGGAGCCAGTGGTGAACTAGCCAGGGTCTCAAACTCAGAGCAAAGTGGGCCAGGTGGGGACGTCAGGACATGGCAGTGGGCATGGCTCCACTCAGTGCCAGCCAACCCTGCCGGGAGGGGATGCAGACCCACAACTTACAGATCTTATTTTCCAAGAGAAGCCCAAAACCCAGCTTTCACTTTCAAATGAATTTTTCAGTTATTTTCAAATGTTGGCAACCAATTTCAAATTTTTAAACCACTGCAGGCCAAATGCAACATATTTGAGGGCCGAATCCAGCCCGTTTGCAACTTCTGGGCAAGTAGGTGATGTGCTTGGCCATCCTGAGCCATTTCTCAAGCTGGAGTTTTTTTTGTTTGTTTGTTTGTTGTTGTTGTTTTTGCGGTACACGGGCCTCTCACTGCTGTGGCCTCTCCCGCTGCGGAGCACAGGCTCCGGACGCGCGGGCTCAGTGGCCATGGCTCACGGGCCCAGCCGCTCCGCGGCATGTGGGATCTTCCCGGACCGGGGCACGAACCCATGTCCCCTGCATCAGCAGGCGGACTCGCAACCACTGCGCCACCAGGGAAGCCCTCAAGCTGGAGTTTTTACTTGGGCCAGTCAGCTCAGCTCTGGAGCTGGAGCCGGGGCTGAGGCCCAGGCCAAGGGCAAGGGGCGGGGCGGGGTGGGTGCAGATGAGGTGGGCTGCAAGGGGTTTCTCTGTTCAACCCGCTTCTCCCCCCACCCCATCCCCAGACTCCCCCCCAACCTAGCCGTGTGTGGAGGACGTGAGCGTGGATGCTGCTTTAGATGAGACCTTCCTTCCAAGGGATGCTCAGGGGGGCCCCAAAATGGGGGAAGGGAAAGAGGAACCTGGGGTGAAGGAAGGGGAGGGAGTTCTGGTGGTGGGGCTGATAGAGGCTCTTCCCTGAGCAGTGAGTGGGGGAGTGAAAAGGGGTCTTTCCTACTCATTTCAGAACTCTTGTGTTGAGGACCTACTGTGTGAGACACTGCCAAGCCCTGGAGGCAAAGCAGGGACCAGACACCCAAGCTCTGATCTGCAGAACTTGTTCTCTAGAAAGAGAGAGAAATACTTATTATACAAATGAGTAATGCTTTACTGCTGTGATAAGAGCATGCTGGATTTGCTTTGCGGAAATGCGTAACTGGGCCCCAGACCAGACCTCAGAGCCCAGTCCTGCTGTTAAAGAACCGAGGGAAGAAATAGCCCCTCTGCAGACATTTTGGCCAGGGAGGACGTGGGTTCAAGGCTAAGCAGTTCTTGGAGGTCTGGGGTCCAGACTTTTCCCTCGCCTTCAAGAGATGAGGGTGTTTCCTTCTTGCATTTAATCAATATTTTTTGTGCCAAATGCTGTTCCAGGCAGTGGGGATTCAGCAGGGAATAAGACAGACGAGACCCCTGCCCTCCTGGAGCTGATAGTCTAGTGGAGGGAGACAGGAATAAACAAGTAAATAAACAAGTATCAGATACTTTCTCAAGGTGAGAAGTTCCACAAGGAAAATAAAACAGGGAGATGTGCTAAAGTGTTAGTGTCAGGGGCAAGGGGCTGCCTCAGCAGGGGTGGTCAGGGAAGGCTTCTCAGAGGAGGTGACGTCTGAGTGAGAAGGTGCCAGCTCTATGAAGACCTTAGGCAAGTTGTCTCCCAGCTGTGCAGGAATGCTATCCTAAACTTTAATCCCCTGGCCCATTGGCCTAGCCAAGGACTTTCAGGGTTGTTTTTCAGGGTCCCTAGCGTCAGGTCCAGTTCAGGGCCAGGTTCACCAAAACAGCCCCCAGGGGCACATCTTGGGATGGGAGAGGGCAAATGCAAACTCCCCAGACCCTGGCCCTGGTTGGGATTGTAGCCTCTCAAGGGCTGCAGTGGCAGGGCCAAGCAGCAGGGGGTGCTCACCCCCAGGCCTGAGGGAGCTCCAGACGCAATGCCAACCAATTATTTAAGCAGAGGTCCCTCCTAGTACTGTTCCTTCAGCTGACACTTCTTAAACACCAACTGTGTACAAGGCAGGGTGCTAGGCGCTGCGGAGGTCGGGGGGGTGGGGTGGGGTAGACAGCAAACCAGGGAATAGCCAGATCCCTGTGTCTGAAGAGGGGGTCAGAGAAAAGGGGATGAGGAGACTTGGAGGAAGGGGTGGTCATTTCTGCTTGGGTGGTGGTCAGGGGCCCCTGGGGCAGGGAACTGCGTGCACACGATATATCAAGGACACGCTCACGGGAGAAAGGGAGCGAGGGGAGCCGGCCAGGCAGCAGAAGGAGTGAAACGGGCTTGTGGCCTGGACTGGAGTCTAGCTTCAGCCGGATCCCACCGGGGGGGGGGGGGGGTAGCGGGGATTAATGCACCTCCTGGTCGGTCCCTCGGGGCGACAGCCTGGCTTTTGGTACCGGTGTCAGTCAATCACTGGCTCCAGTTGGCTGGGGTTGGGAAGAGGGACATAATCTCTGTGTACCCCTGGGCTAAGTAGCCCCCATCCAGCCCAGGGCCCTCCCTGGAGAAGGGGGCAGCTGCAGGAGACGCTCAGAGCAGCTCGGGGGGGCGTGCACCACTCGCACCCGCTGTGAGGTTTGGTTGTTCAAGTGTGTCTGTCAAGTCCAGGGGAGAAGCTGAGGATCCCTGGGAGGCGATCCTCTCGCCTCCCTTTCTCCAAGGGAGTCTTTCTGCCTGACCCCAGGGCTGCACTGACCCCTCCGAGGTGGGGTAAGGCTGGAGAGGCTCTGCCCTCATCCTCCGCCACCCCTCGGCCGCCACGCTGAAGCGCGCATACCTTTCCTTCCAGCCATTCCTCTCACCGCTTACGGACCCATGGCAGCAGCAGCAGCGGCAGCGGCTGTGGTTCGAGGGACAGGTGAGGCCTTCTGGGGTGCAGGAAGCGAGGGAGGGGGCAGGGGGCAGAGAGTTCTAGAGGGGAGGGAAGGCGGCCCCTGCCACCCCTTTTCAGAGGGACTCACTTATCCATTCACTCAACGAATATGAACTGAGCACCTGGCAGGCTGACCAGGAAGGAGACCGACGTGGTCTCTGCCCTCCAGAGCTTACAGGCTGGTGGGACATCAGGTATTAAAAGGGCAGTCACACCGAAGAATGATACTGCCCACTGGGGGATGTCAGCTGTCAAAGGAGCTCACAGGCCTCTTGGGAAGGCTTCCAGGAGGTTGCACCTCTTAACTTCCCATTTGAAGGCAAACAGGAAGAAAAGTATTCCCAACAGAGGAAAGAGCAGGTGCAAAGGCTTGGAGGCGAGTTAGCCTGGGTAGAGTGCAGGAGTGGGGAGTGGGGATGAGGTGGGAGGAACCGGGTCCTGGGAGACACTGAACATTTTAAGCAGCAGAGTGATGTCCATTTTAGAAAATGCACGCAGCTGCAGGGTGGGGACAGGTGTGAAGGGGCTCCAGAGGGGAGGGGAGGTCAGTGATGAGGCTGCTGAGTGGTCAGACAAGAGATGATGGGGGCCCGGGCTGGGGCTGCGGGGGGTGGATGGACTCTGGAGGATTTCTGGGCAGCGTCGCACATACCCCTCTGGGTTGTGGGGGTGAGGCAGGGGGAAGGAGCCAAGGTCAGGCTGGGTGGAACGGGTTGGAGGGAGTGCTGGGGGGGTCACAGCGGGCGCCGGGGCTATCACCGTCTTCTTTCTGGGTTGCCAGGCTCTCACCCCTGGACGATGGCTCCCCCTCCAGGTTCAACTCCCAGCCGCACAGGGGGCTTCCTGGGGACCACCAGCCCGGGCCCCATGGCCGAGCTCTATGGGGCAGCCAACCAGGACTCGGGGGTCAGCAGTTACATCAGCGCTGCCAGCCCCGCCCCCAGCACTGGCTTCGGCCACAGTCTTGGGGTGAGTGGCCGGACCTGGAGGACCCTGAAGTTGAAGGAGGGAGAGGCCTTGTCTGTCTGTGGGGGCAGAAGGGAGGCGAGAGGTGACGGATGGAGAGGGTGTCACCAACCATGGAACAGTGAGGGTTATCATTCAGTCATTCAGTAGACATTTAATGATCTCCTTCTGTATGCCAGGCATTAGGTGTGCTCTGGGGATACTGTGCAAATGAGACTCACCATCTCTGCCTGCATGGAGGCTAGATTCTAGCTCAGGGGTGCCCTACTTTTAACCAGGGTACTGGTTAATGCAGATTCTCAGGCCCTACCCTGGAGAATCTTTTAGTGGGGGCGATACGGGCAGGGCTAGAGAAGGTCTGTGCCTCACCTGGGGCTCCTGTGAGAGACAGAAGGGGCCCCTGGGCTTTCTCTGCTGCCCCCAGGAATCTAGGAGTCAAATTCTTTTCTTTCCAGGGCCCCTTGATTGCCACAGCTTTCACCAATGGGTACCACTGAAGCAGGAGGCAGGTGGCAGGAGGTGAGGAGGTGGGCAGGGGCCTTGGGGTGTGGGTGGCACTGGGAAGGCTAGTACTGGGCAGCCTAGTCTGGGACATGGCCCCCGTCCCTGCCTTCACGGAACCCACAGGCCAGCGAGGAGACAGACCTTCGTCCCAGCAGTGTTTAAAGAACAGGAAAAGTGGCTCAGACTGCTCCATAAAGACTGCACATGATAACAACAATAAGGGACCACGTGCCGCCTCTCGGGCGAAGATTTCTTTTTTTCAGCACCCTTTTTTCTTTTTTTAATTTTTGGCCGTGTTGGGTCTTCATTGCTGCGCGCGGGCTTTCTGTAGTTGCAGCGAGCAGGGGCTGCTCTTCATTGCGGCCTGCGGGCTTCTCATTGCGGTGGCTTCTCTCGTTGCGGAGCACGGGCTCTAGGCGCACGGGCTTCAGTAGTTGTGGCTCACGGGCTCTAGAGCGCAGGCTCAGTAGTTGTGGCGCACGGGCTTAGTTGCTCCGCAGCATGTGGGATCTTCCCGGACCAGGGCTCGAACCCGTGTCCCCTGCACTGGCAGGTGGATTCTTAACCACTGCGCCACCAGGGAAGTCCCCGAAGATTTTTTTAAGATCGATGATGCCCAGCAATGATAAGGGCTACAAATTGGCTCAGGTTTTCCAAAGGGCAGGTTTATCCGGACTAAACCTTCATGACCTTAACACAATAATTCCACTTCTGGGCATTTACTTTTTAAACTGCAAATAACTGAAATGGCCATCAATAGGAGAGCAGTTAAACAGACTTCATGCATACAATGGAGTGTTCCTCAACGGGTAAAACAGGATACTATCAACATATATGCGTATACAGAGAGTGAGGGGACGGGAGGACTCTGCACACACAGTCGTCATGCCGTGTATGGTGGGGCACTTTGTGACCCAGTGACATTTCCTTTGTTCATTCATTCATTCATTCAAACAACTATTTATTGAGCACTATTCCAGAAAAGGGGGATGTAGAAGACAAACAAGGCCCCTCCCTCACTCTGCAGACAAAAAACAAGTGAGCAAGTGAGATCATTCCAAATTGTGTGTGAGGGGTCTACCTACCTTAGGGGTTCAGAGGGCATCTCTGAGAAGGTGACGTTTGAACAAATCCAGCCGTTCAAAAACCTATGGGAAGGAGGGTTTCAAACGGAACAGAAAATGTGAAGTGTACAAACAAAGCTTATCTAGGAGGGGATTAGGGAAAGAGGCCTGCAAGAGGATACCTGTGTTCTGGGGGCCGCAGAGAGGCGCGGGGGCAGCACGCCCATAACCTGCCGCTGTGTTCCAGCGTCCCGGCCTGCAGCTGACTGAGGACCACGAGTGAGCCAGCAAGGGGGCGGGGACACCTCAGCCGCAGCCGCCTTCCCCTCCCCCGCAGCGACTCGGACGCGACTGCCTCCCCCCCTCCCCCCCGCTCCCCCCCTCCGCTCCCCGGCCCCTGCCCTGCTGCCCGCCCCCCGCCGGACATCCATCGTCTGGCTCCCCTACTAACCTCCCCCTCTTTCCCAGCCTCCCCTGACCTGCCCGCTTTTATTTATTTTGGATTAGCCAGTTGCCCCCCACCGCCCCTGGTTCTCCCCTCCCCTGTCGGGTCTGCACCCTGCTCTCCTTGCCGCGCCCCCCCTAGGACTCCCGAGAAGGCTTTTGTATTTGTGCATAGCTAGAGTGAGGGCGGAGGGGGCCTGTTACAGGCCGCAGCCACAACCCTGGTTTTTTATTCCGATTTTCCCTCCTTTTCTCTTTCCTTTTTTTTTTTTAAAGAAACCGTTTTTTAAAACTATTTCTAGGTTTGTGAATGTGAAGCCCCAGGCCGCAGGGGGCAAGGGGCCAGGTGCCCCCCCCCACCAGCTGAGAACAAAATGTCTATGTGGGTGCGGGCCCCTGGCCAGCTCCCTCCAGCCCTGGAGAGGACAGGGCTGCGTAGGCCAGGCCGAGACCCTGGAACCATCCCGTCCTGTATCATATGTAAATACTGTGAGGTGAAGCCCACACCCCTCTCTAAGACCCCTTGGGGGTGAGGGCATCGCCTCGCCCCACCCGGCAAAGGTCTCCCCTCCACCGTGTTTCTCTACCTTCCTCAGACACCGTTACTGTAAGCTTGCAGGCCTCAACTGTGGCCGAGTCAGGCCCGCTCTCTCAGGCCCTAGGGGTCAAGGCCTTGGGCCCACTCACCCCGAAAACCCAGTGTGGGAACGAGGGAAGAGAAAGGCTCACCTGGAGCCACTGCTGGAAAGGAATTAACTCTCCAAAGGTCTCCCCCTGCCCCTACCTAGTCGGGCCTTCATGGTTTCTGCCCTGAGCCCCCCCGTAAGTGGGCATCGGGCGGGGGGGGCGCTTTGGGAAGGGGCGGACCCCAGGGGAAAGCAAAGGGCTTCTCAGGGAACCCCCAAATTCTCTCACTGAAGTTCCCCACCAGGATGGTCCCGTGGCCAGAGCCCCTTGGCTGCCCCAAGCCCCCCGAGCCCCCTTCAAAGGAAAAAGAGGCTCAGGTCGTGACTCTTCATGAACAGCGAGTGACCAGGCTGGCATGGCAGGGCTGAGGCCCCCCCCCCCGCCGTCGTCTCCCCTCTCTGTGTCTTCTCCCCCAGGTCTGAGGCTGGGGTCCTAAGCTCCCTTCCCCATTATAGTCCCTGCCCGTGAAAACCCCCTTTGGAGAGTTAATTGTCTGTGTGAGGTGCTTAACCTATTAGCCCTGAGAACACAAAGCAATAATCTTTGTTACCGAGATGCGCGGCTGTTTGTGTTTATTTGGTTTTTTTTTTTTTTCGTTGTTTTTTTAAATGTTTCCTAATAAAAGAGAAGCTGCATTTTATTGGTTTTTATTTTTAATTTTCTACACGTTTGAGCTGAGTCATAAGAGACTTAGCTTCCCTCTCCTCCCCTTCCTGTGATTCCCCCATCCCACTGGGCCCATCCATGGGCTCAGGGCCCTGGAATTCCGTTTTCTGATTTGTTTGGGAAATTTTTTAAAAAGATGTTACACGGTGTTTCGAAGCCAGCAAGTTACCACCCTCCGGTGTCTCTTCTCTCCACATCTGTAACTTCTTTTTCCAGGTTTTATTTTCAGTTTTAAATTCCTAATAAATTATTTGAAAACGGGCCTGAGCTTGTGAGTGTCTTGCATCTCTCTGTGCGTTCAGGTCTAGGTACCCCCATCGATACCCTGTTTTCCCTTAGCTTCTATTTTCCTCCTGGAATAATCTTCACTTTCCACTCGACCCAGCTCCCATCTCCAACTTCTTGATCAGCCTCAAAAGCGTAGTACTGATGACGAGATACCACTTCACACCCATTAGGATGGCCATCATCAAAAAAACAGAAAATAACAAATGTTGGTGAGGATGTGGAGAAATCAGAACCCCTGTGCCTTGCTAGTAGGGATGTAATATGGCACAGCTACTATGGAAGATAGTTTGGTGGTTCTTCAAAAAGCTAAACATTGAATTATGATCAAACAATTCCACTCCTGGGTATACACCCAAAGGAATTGAAAGCAGGGACTCAGATACTTGTACACCAATGTTCATAGCAGCATTATTCACAATAGCCAAAAGGTGGAAACAATCCAAGTATCCAGCAAATTCAGCCATAAAAAGGAATGAAGTACTGATACGTGCTACAACATGGATGAACCTTGAAGAATTATGCTAAATGAAAGAAGCCAGACACGAAAGGACAAATATTGTATGATTCCACATATTTGAGGTACCTAGAATTGGCAAATTCATAGAGACAGAATGGGAGTAGGGAGTTATTCCTTAGTGGTTACGGAGTTTCTGTTTGGGATAATGAAAATGTTTTATAAATAGGTAGTGCACAACATTGTGAATATAATTAATGCCACTGATTGTACACTGAAAAGTAGCAAATTGGTGAGGGGCTGTAAAAAAATGGTAAATTTTGTTAGGTACATTTTACCACTTTTTTGTTTAAGGTTAGCATCGGACCCCTTGGTCTGGTTTGCCTTTAACTCAGAGAATCCTAAGAGGGTAAGGTGGGAAAAGCAGCTCAGGTGGAGGTGCGTATTGCCAAATGGTTAGATGTGGGGTTTCCAACACCTGGCTCCTCCCCTTCCTCGCTGAGCTTCCTCTGCTTCTCTGAGCCTCAATTTCCTCATCTATTAAAGGGAATGATAAAGAAGCCAGCCATAAAAGGCCACGTATTTTAAGGTTCCATTTATATGAAATATCCAGGAGCCACAGAATTAGAAAACAGATTTGTTGGGGCTGGAGGGAGGGAGGCAATGGGGAGTAAATGCTTAATGGTTAAGGGATTTCCTCTGGGGTGATGGAAATATTTTGGAACTAGAGGCGGTGGTGGCACTACATTGTGGATGTGCTAAAAGCCACTGAATGGCTCATTTTTTAAAAAAATTATTAATTTATTTTTGGCTGGGTTGGCTCTTCGTTGCTGTGCGTGGGCTTTCTCTAGTTGCGGCGCTTGGGTTTTCTCTAGTTGCGGGAAGCGGGGGCTACTCTTGTTACAGAGCACGGGACTATAGGCACGCGGGCTTCAGTAGTTGTGGCTCGCGGGCTCTAGAGCGCAGGCTCAGTAGTTGTGGCATGTGGGCTTAGTTACTCCGCGGCATGTGGTATCTTCCTGGACCAGGGCTCGAACCCGTGTCCCCTGCGTTGGCAGGCGGATTCTTAACCACTGCACCACCAGGGAAGTCCCAGTTGCTCACTTTTAAATGGTTATTTCTATGTAATGGAGATTTCACCTCAAAAAATTTTAAAAGAGAACCGTAAGAGTAACTCGGGTGGTGGTTAATTAAACGGGGAGGGCTGACAGGATTCAACACCAGGCAAGGCACAAAGTAACCGGTTGGTAAACAGTAGCTGCTGTTAATCCCAGGCTGCCCCAGGTGCCTGGAAATGCATAATTGGGGCTCGGCAACGGCTGCTGCCTCCCGAGTGGGACTGACAGCTGCGGTTCACACACTGCGGTTGCCTTACTGTCTACTGTGCACAAGGCACTCTTGGGCACTGAGAGGGTGACCAACTTGTCCTACTTTGCTGGGGGCTTTTCTGGTTTGAAAACAGGAAACGCTGTATCCCAAGAACCCTTCCGTCCCTGGAAGAAAAACAGAACGATTAGTCACCTGAAGGCACTGACTTCATTTGGGTTTGTAGCGGGGCGTCAAGTTCTGCTGAGATCTGAAAGAAGAGTAAGAATTAACTAGGCAAGGCTGGGGGCGGGAGGGGGTGGAGGAGCATACCAGGAGGAGGAGACCAGCAGGGGCAAAAGCCTTGAAATGGGAGGAAGCATGAGGACGTCAATCAAGGAGCTGAGAGACGGTCCATTGCGTCTAGAGAAGAGGGTATCCCACCCTACTACAGGCTCCAGGAGGTAGGTAGGGGCAGAGCCGACTGGGCCTCTAGGCTGCTTTTGTTTCTTATATAAGAGCCGCTGGGAAGGTGTGAAGGGTTTTAGGCAATGGGGTGGGAGAGTGATGACATGATGTAATCAGGTTTGCATTTGAAAAGGTCATTAGCCTATACAATAGGGAACAGATTTGAGGGACGCCATTGTGGAGGGGAGCACAGAGACTAAGGAGACTGCTGCAACCATCTGGGCAAGAGATGCTGGGGCAAGAACCAGGGTGTTGGAAGTTGAAAGAAGGGTGTGGCTTGAGAGCTGGACTTGGGATGGGACTGGATGGGGAAAGGGGTGAGGAGAGGGAGTGTTGGGGAGAGTTCCTGGGTTTCTGAAGACCTGGACTCTGAAGAAGGTCAGTTTCCTCGGTGGTTGTACTCAGTTTGAGAAATATTCTCAGTTGAGCTCAGATGCAACTGGAGACAGAGATGGTGTGATAAGAGGAGGGATGAGAATAAGCCCCTTACGGTGACTCCAGCCAAATTGAACCCAGACCAGTGTTACCTAAAGCCTTCTGGGAACCTCCCAACAGCCACATACGGGGCTCAGTGCCGGACTAAGAGGTAGGAACATGTAGGTTCAAATCCTATCTCCACCACTTTCCAGCTGTGTGACTTTGAGTAAGTTACTTAAGCTCTCTGAAACTGTTTCATCATCTGTAAAAAGGGGAAGATCATGACAACAATAACTATGCCAGAAGATGGTTATTAGGCTGAAAAACAACATGACTCTCTTAGCACAGGGCCGAGCACATAGACGCACTCAGCAAATGGTAGCTGGTAGCTGCTTTGGGGAAGCAGGAGCCGTGTCCCAGGGGCGCAGCAGGTGTGACCTTGCTGGAGTGTGGGTGTTTTGTCACCTGAAGGAGTCAAGAAGCTATACTTAGCTGTTCTTTCCACTAGACAGTGTGTTTTTCCCAGGCTGGGAGAAGCTGTACTGTACACACCTGTGCAGGGGGCAGCAGTGGGTCACGGTACAGAGTATAGCGGCCTGGTGGGCTACTCAGTGACCTGCCAGGTCCATTCCTCTGCCACCTCTGTGTCTCCTGCAGAGGTTTGGATTGTAACATTTAGCACATCTCTTTCCAGGGGGAGAGGGTTCCAGTAGTGGCCTGACCCCTCTCCCACCAGGTGCTTTGCCTAAGCTCTGGCATAAATCGCACATGGGAACTTGTCCAGCCTGCCCTTGTGGACGGCCTCTAGCTGGCTGGGGGAGGTGGAGAGAAGGAGGGAAGCAGGCAGGACTAAACCTCCTTCTGCTCCAGGGGCCTTTGGCACTCCCACCTGCTACTACAATTCCCTGTCATGGGGCGATATTGTGGTATCATAAGCAGCAGATCCAGCTCACATCTTGGTCCTGCTGTGTGACATTGGGACAGTCACTTAACCTCTCTGAGCCTCCATCATTTCTGTAAAGTGGAGTTTGTCATCGGACTTACCTCAGAGGTCTATGCTAAGTTCTTAGCATGCGACCTGGACTAGTTAGTGGTCAGTAAATGGTAGTTAATACTATTAGCCTTAGAGGACTTTGTAGCACCAGCTACTCCTCCTTCCTCAGACCACCCCCAACAGGAGCAGTGCCTGTTCCTCTGTTTTCTTCTCACCCCAAAGAACCCCACATAAGAGCAACTTAGCATTTTGCTGGCTATGCCTCCCCTTTCCTTGGGCAGCCTTCACTCATTCTGGGGACTGAAGAGGCAGAACTATTTGTCAGGCTGATGTTGGGTCCAGAGCTAACCCTGTTTTTTCTCCAGAAGCTCTCGCCTCCTCCCCACACCTCTGGGCCGGCACTGGGACAGGCGCTATGCTATCCTGAGCAGCTTTGTCCAATAGAACCTTCTGTGATGACGGAGGCATTCTATATTTGCACTGTCCAAAACAGCAGCCCCTGGCTACATGTAGCTATTGAACACTGGAAATGTGGCTGGTGGGACCGAGAAACTGATTTTCAATATTATTTGATAGTAATGAATTTAAATAGCTACTTGTGGCTAATGGCTACCATATTGGACAGTTGTAGAATGTCTACAGGCAAGTATGAATAGACGGGTGGCATGAACCCTGGGTCAAATAGGGGCTGAGTCAGGCCCAAGCAAATAAATCACTTCCCCTTTCTGGGCCTTAGTTTCCCCCATCTGCTTACTAAATGTTGTTTCAGTGTTACCGCATTAGCTGAAGGGTGTTTCCTGGGGCCCCTGGATTTGGGATGAAACAGGGAAGCCCTTCCAGATGGATTTCTTCTTTCTTGGCTCCAGTGCACGCTCAAGGAAAAAGTACAGAGAGCTGGAATTGTGGGGTGCGTGCGTGAGCAGAAGTCACAGGGTCGGAATTACCAATTCTGCTCTGACTCACACACGACATAACCTAACACAACCTCACCCAAGGCGGAGGGAAGTGGCTCAGAGGCGGGTGTGGGTTCAAGTCTTGGCATGGCCATTTCCAGCTCCACCCCAAGCTGAACCTCATCTAGAAGTTCTCATCTGGCAAGTGTCCTCATCTGGAAAGTGCCCAAGATGCATCCCAAGACGAGATGATCAAACCTAACACAGCCATTGGATGAAAATGACACTTTACCTCTGTCATCTTCCTTCCCCAAACCCATTAACCAACACCCAGTCTTATCATGAGAAAAACATCAGACAAATTCCAATAGAGGGGCATCCTATCATTCCTGACCAGTAGCCCTCCAAACTCCCCAGGTCCTCAACAACAGGCAGTCTGAGAAATTGCCATGGCCCAGAGGGGCCTAAGGAGACAACTTAATATAATGTGCTATCTTGGATTGGATCCTGGAACAGAACAAGAACATTTGGTAAAAACTAAGGAAATCTGAATAAGCTATGGACCTGAGTTTATTAACATTATTTTTGATAATGATAATATATCAATATTGGTTCACTAATCATAACAAAGTACCATACTAATGTAAGATATGAATAACAGGTGAAACTATAGGTGAGGCTGTGGCGGGGTGGGGGCAGGCGGCAGGAGGGCATGAGGGAATTCTCTGCTCAAGAAAAATAAGTAAATGAATAGATAAATAAATGAAAATAAAACAATAGGGTCTCTGTAACTCACAGGGTTGTTGCAGAGATCACATAAGAACCAAATGGGAGAGCACCAAGTAAACCAATTATAAAATATTGTATATTATGTGAAACATTCAGAATAGGTAAATCTATAGAGACAGAGAGCAGATTAGTGGTTGCTGAGGGCTGGGGGAAGGTGACTGCTAATGAGGACAGGGTTTCCTTTGGAGAGAATGAAAATCTTCTAGAGTTAGGTAGAGATGGTCATTGCACAACTCTGTGAATGTACTACATGCCACTGAATTGTTCACTTTAAAAATAAAATGGAGGACTTCCCTGTCAGTCCTGTGGTTAAGACTCCCTCTGTGCTCCCACTGCAGAGGACGCGGGTTCGATTCCTGGTCGGAGAACTAAGATCCCACGTGCTGCGTGGTGCGGCCAAATAAATAAACAAATAACATTTTAAAATAAACTTGTTAATATTATAATAAATAACGCTATATGAATAAATAATAATAAAGTCTTACAATGTGAATTTCACCTAAAAACGTTATTTAGACCTTTGATATGACAATTCTAAAACCCTTTTTATTCTACAAGTCAGATCCAAGCCTTTAGAATTCCAAAGCCCAGGGTTTCCTTACAAGCCCACTGTGGGAAATGGGGAGAGGGGAGTGGTATTGATGTAGTGGGGAAAAAATTAAATGTGTGCCTTAGAATCAGACATACCTAAGTTTGAGCCCCTGCTTTGCCATTTGCTAGCTGTGTGACTTGCGGCAAGTTGTTTGACCTCTCTGAACCTGTTTCCTTATCAGCAAAGTGCATAATTGATGGGAACCATCCAACGAGACCCACAGCCCAGACTCAAGCACATGGGAGGACATGGAGGCAACCGTCACTTCCTTCCCATCCCCCTTCTCCCGGTTGTTCAATGAGGTTGACAGCTTTGCCACACACACACACACACACACACACACACACACACAAATGATGAAGCTGGGCTGAGTGCAAATGGCTGGGTGTGAGGGTCAAGATTCCAAGATGTGCACCTCCAGAAATAATTCCTTTCTTTCAAAAGCACTGATGACAAATATGTACACTACTTCCAATGCCCACCAGCTGCCAGGGCTTTCTTGTTGTTCAGGTTTATTTCTGTACCAGATTCAAGGCCAACACAGAGTCAGCAGGGAGCAAAGTAAACACTACAGTCTTATCTTGGGGCGGTGGGGCAGCTATAAGAAGGGAGGCCATGGTGACATCAGTCTTTTCTCTTGCTCACCAACTGAGGACAGGATGAAATTCCTCGTGTTGGCTGCTCTGCTCACAGGTAGGCGAGTCCCCCAGCTCCACCCCTTCCTGAGCTGAGATCTCTCTCCTCTGCAATGGGGGCCACAGGTCACAAGGCTGGCCAGACCTGGAGTCTTTTTCAGGGCTCACCGTGGGGCTTAAGAGGTCCCATATTGGGGTCCCCTCAAATCCCCCCCGCAGCTGACACCCTTTCAATCTTCAGGTCTGAACTCAGATGACCCATCTCAGAAAGGCTTACCCCTTCCATCCAAGCTAAGAGAGCCCCCTCTCCTTTTCCCCTACCATATGGCCTCGGTACAAGGTCTTCTCAGCACCTGTCTTTGCCTGCAGTGTGTCTGTTGTCGACTCACTTCTTTCTTTATCCCACACCCACACCTAAGTGTGGGCTCCATGGGAGCAGGAATATTGCTGTTTGCACTATTTAGTGAATGAACTAATAGCATCAGAATTCACTAGAATTCAAATCCCACCCCATTCAGCCATTGCTCATTCATTCACTCAACATGGATGGTATCACAGCCTCTAAGGTATCAGGCTCAGGGTTGAGACTGGGGACCCAGAGAGGAACGAGCCATGCTCCCCGTCCGAGGAGCGCGCATGCCCGTGCACACACACGAGCAGTAGCTTTGTGCAGGTCTGGCCTCTGCAAAGAGCAGAGCTGGCTGGGTCAGAGAGAAAGAAAGTGGAAGGAAGTAGAAGGGGTGGTGGTCTGGAGATGGGCCAAGGTAGCCAGGCCACTCCCATCTGAGCAAGCTCCAGGCTCTGCTCCTGGACACAGCCTCTGTGGGCTGCCACCGTGGAGGCTGCTCTTGCGGGGAGAACGACAAGCTGCCTCCCTTCCTTCACCCTGGAGCTTAAGCACATGGAGCGACTTCAGTGTCCACAGCAGATCAAGCACAGGAAGGGCCTGGTATGGGGCAAAGAGATGACACTGATGGCTAATTGGACAGTATCCCCAAATCATTTAGCACCATCTTCTCTTTAGGGCACCAAATCTCACAGGTAGGGCTCTACACAGGAGGTAAAGAGGTCCTGCTTCCAAGTCGGCTGTTCCAAGCCTTGTGCTTGATTTGGGCAAACACTCAGCTAGAGGCTGACTTTGAAAACTTACTTAATAGATAAATATTGAGTATCTACTATGTGCCAGGCACTTTTAAAAATTCACATATTGGGACTTCTCTGATGGTGCAGTGGTTAAGAATCTGCCTGCCAATGCAGGGGACATGGGTTTGAGCTCTGGTCCGGGAAGATCCCACATGCTGTGGAACAACTAAGCCAAATAAATAAGTAAATAAATAAAGAATTACTTTTAAAAAAATCACATATTGATGATTTCATTCATGTAACTCTTCATATATTTATTGAGTGCTTCCTTTGTGTCAGGCCCTGGGGAATAAAATCCATGAGGTCTGTCCTTGAGGAGTTTATGGTCCTGTGACAGGGAGGCATTAAATAGAGGGATACAGATTGTTCGAGGTACTATAAAGAACATGAAGAAAAGTGGTAGCAGAGGAGCCACTGAGCTTGGGTGGTCAAAGCGCCTCTTTGAAGAGGTAGCATTTAAACCAAGATGTTCCAGCCTTTTGAAAAGTGAGCTGACCAGTGTGCCGGACAGAGGGAAGAGGAGGTGTGTGGGTCCCGGGGCAGAAAAGAGGTTGCCCTGTTTCCTGTTGGGAACAGAGGCCACACAGGCCTCTCACTATTCCTTACATTCCTGCCCCCGCCAACCCTGTCATTCCCCCACCCAACCCTCCGTTTAGATTCCCCTGCCCTACACCAATTTTTCCACCTTCTAACACAATATCCAATTTCCTTATTTATTACTTTTATTGCTTATTGTTTTTCTCCCCAACTAGGACATAAACTCAATGAGGTTATAGATTTTTTAAATTTCCTCAGTGATGTATCTCCAGCTCCCAGGGCAGTGACTAGCACATAGCAGGTGCTCAATAAGTATTTGCTGGATAAATAACGGGGATAGTTTTAAACTATCATATGTTCACACAAAAACTAGTACACAAATGTTCATAGCAGCATTATTCATAATAGCCAAAAAGTAGAAACAACCCAAATGTCCATCAAGGGATGAATGGGTAAAAAAAAGTGGTCTATCTATACAGACATTATTCAGCCATAAAATGGAATGAAGTACTGATACATGTTATAACAAGGATGAACCTCAAATCGTTATGTGAAGTGAAAGAAGCCAGTCACAAAAGACCATATATTGTATGATTCCATTTATACAAGGCGTTCAGCATAGGGAAATCCATAGAAACTGAAAGCAGATTAGTGGTTGCCAGAAGGGAGCGGGGAAAGGGGAGCGATTGTTAATGGGTACTGGGTATTCTTTTGGGGGTGATGAAAATGTTGTGGAATTAGTAGTGATGGTTGCACAACTCTGTGAATGTTAAGAACCACTGAATTGTACACTTTGGTTTAAATGGTGAGTTTTATGTTTTGTGAGCTGTTAAGAAAATTCCTATTCACTTTACCAGGTTCCTGTATCCAGCTCTTTTCAGGGTAGGCAGCTGGCCGGGGTTACGGGGACGCGCGGGGTCTGAGAGAGCAAGCAGGCAGTGGGGTCCCTGGGGCACCGGCAGCCAACCAGGACGTATTCGAACTCTGACTGTGTCTTCCTGCAGTGGGCGCTGCCCAGAGCGGCGTCAGCCCGCGGGCGTTATGGCAGTTCCGCCGCATGATCAAGTGCACGATCCCCAGCAGTGACCCCTTGCTGGATTTCAACGACTACGGCTGCTATTGTGGCCTGGGTGGATCAGGGACCCCTGTGGATGAACTGGACACGTGAGTTGATCTGCCGGGAGAGTATCCCTGGGATGGGGGGAGGGCACAAGCCAAAGATCTCACGAGGCACAGAAAGGAGATTTGCCTATTTGCTGAAGATAACACGTTTCACCTCATATAAACAAGAAAAGCCTGAATCCAATGCTCCCTATCGGGGTTGGAAAGCGGAAGGTCGGGGATGTAAAGTAGTGGGTGCTGCTGCCCTCTAGTGGCAGGACTTTGCAACACAAAACATCACTGCAAGGGGTGTCTTCTGCAGTGGTGAAACCCTCACTGCATCTTCAGAGTATAGGCTTGTACTGTATTCCTGAAACCATTTTAAAATCGCCTTCAGTAAACATGAGAAAAGGACTTAATTTTTTCAAGCCGCAGGACCAGTACCTCTCAGAGCAGGTCAGCTAAAACATCCCCACCTGTTCCCGAGGGGGCAGGTTCAGGCTGACCTGCTGCCCTACCCCTGCTCCTGCCTCAGCTCTGTACCTCCCCCTCTCCAGGTGCTGCCAGACACACGACAACTGCTACAGAGAAGCCAAGAAACTAGACAGCTGTACATTCCTCCTGGACAATCCCTACACCGAAAGCTACTCATACTCGTGTTCTAACACTGAGATCACCTGCAACAACGGTAGGTTTACCCCCTTGTTGGCTCAAAGGCCCTCAGTAGGCATGGTGAGAAATAATTGTAATGATAGTCACCACTGATTGATCATTTTCTTGGTGCCAGGCAGTGTCTCCTTTAATCCTCGAAACAACCCTAAGGGATAGAGGTACTATATATTATCCCCATTTTGCAGATGAGGAAGCTGAGGCTCAGAAGGCTGAGCTAATTGCCCAAGGGCACACAGCCCATAAATGGTGGTGTTTCGTTTTGATTTTTACATAATGTTTTAAAAATTATTTATTGTATTTATTTATTTTTTGATGCATTGGGTCTTCGTTGCTGTGCGCAGGCTTTCTCTAGTTGCAGCAAGTGGGTGCTACTCTTTGTTGTGGTGCACGGGCTTCTCATTGCAGTGGCTTCTCTTGTTGCAGAGCACAGGCTCTAGGCACGCAGGCTTCAGTAGTTGTACCAAGCGGGCTCAGTAGTTGTGGCTCCCGGGCTCTAGAGAGCAGGCTAGGTAGTTGTGGCTCATGGGCTTAGTTGCTCTGCAGCATGTGGGATCTTCCTGGACCAGGGCTCGAACCCGTGTCCCCTGCGTTGGCAGGCGGATTTTTAACCATTGCACCACCAGGGGAGCCCCGGTGTTTGGTTTTTGCACATAGGTCTATATGACTCCAAAACCTCTGCTTTTAGCTGCCATGCCATACTGCTTCATTGTTTCTTAAAAAGAGCTAAGAACTAGCACGTATCAGGTTTTCATCGCATGTCAGGTATTAGGCAAGTTGTGTATATGAGATAGGTTTTATTAAGCCCATTTTACAGTTTAGGAAGCTAAGGCTCAAAAATAGTCACTTGCCCCAAATCACACAACTTATGAGAGGTAGGGCCAGCATTTGAACTCAGTTGCTTCTGATTTTAAAGGCTCTGGTCTTATCCACTAAGTTATGCAGCGCTCATGGTGAAATGTATCCCTTCATGAAGGCGGTTCTGAAAAGCAGACAATTCAGAGAGGTGTAGGGTATTGACGTGTGAGACCAGCATTCTGAATTTCAATTGCCCTTCATTTTGCACTCACAGATACATCCCACTTTTTGAAAAACGTACCAATGGGCTTCCCTGGTGGCGCAGTGGTTGAGAGTCCGCCTGCCGATGCAGGCGACGCGCGGTTGAGAGTCCGCCTGCCGATGCAGGCGACGCGGGTTCGTACCCTGGTCCGGGAGAATCCCACATGCCGCGGAGTGGCTGGGCCCGTGAGCCATGGCCGCTGAGCCTGCGCGTCCGGAGCCTATGCTCCGCAACGCGAGAGGCCACAACAGTGAGAGGCCCGAGCACCGCAAAAAATAAAAAAGCAAAAAAATACACATACTAACAACACTGGAATAGCCATAATCCAACTCCCCAAGTGCCAAGAAAAAAATTACCTGGCATCTCATCATCCTAAGAAATAAATGGTTTCATGCCTCTGTGTTCCTTTTCACCCTTATCTTTGGAATAAGGCTTATGTCATTTTAACTTGGCTAGGCATGTGCCCATCACACGTTCTTTGCTTCTTCTGCATGAAACACTTCTCACCAGATATTTGATTGAGTCACTCCCTCTTTCTAGATCTTTCTTTAGATGTTGTTTTCTCAGTAAGGTCTTCCCTCAACATGTTCTTTTATTTATTTATTATTTTCTGGCCGGGCGCCGCGCCCGACCAGGGATCGAACCAAGGCCCCCTGCAATGGAAGCTCGGGGTTCTAACCACTGGACCGCCAGGGAAATCCCTCAATGTGTTCTTTTAAATTGCAAACACACTCCCTCAATCTCTCCAGCATTATCCTTTTTCTCTCTGCTTTATTTTCTCCACAGAATTTCTGAATGGCTGATATATTTATGTTATTTCTTCATTTGCTGTCTCTCCAATAGAAAGTAGGATTCACAGGGACAGGGATTGTTGTCTGTTTTCTTCATTGCTGTATCCCCAGAATCTAGAGCAGAGCCTGGCATCCTGCTGGATGTAAATGTTTGATGATTGCACAGTCTAGATACAATCTTGCATTCTGCGTTTTTTTCCCTTATCACCCTGTTATGACCATGTTTCCATATTGTTTCATAGTCTTCATTGTTACTTCTTTCATCACTGCATAAAATAGCTTAATTTGCTTACACAGTCTCCCGGTAACGGAGATTTTGGTTGTGCTCCACTTCAGAAAGCCAAATATATGAGAAATCATATTTTTGCACTGCAATTTGATCAGCAAGAGTTTCTTTTTGTTTTTTCTTTTTTCTTTTTTTTTTTTTTTTGCGGTACGCGGGCCTGTCACTGCTGTGGCCTCTCCCGTTGCGAAGCACAGGCTCTGGACGCGCAGGCTCAGCGGCCACGGCTCATGGGCTCAGCCGCTCCGCAGCATGTGGGATCTTCCCAGACCGGGGCACGAACCCGTGTCCCCTGCATCGGCAGGCAGACTCTCAACCACTGCGCCACCTGGGAAGCCCGCAGGAGTTTCTTTCTATGGATTCTGGACTCCTTTAAGAATCTGATGAAAGCTATAGACACTCTCCCCAGGAGAAACACACACACACACCCCACACAATTTTGCAAATAATTATTTTTAACTGCAACTGCCTTCTCCCCCCAAAAGCAGGTCAAGAAGCCTGCAGCAGAAGATGTTTCTTCACATGATTAACAATAACTTGCTACATACACACTATTATATATAAAATAGACAACAAGGTCCTACTGTATAGCATGGGGAACTATATTCAATATCTTGTAATAACCTATAATGGAAAATAATCTGAAAAAGAATATATATATGTATAACTGAATCACTTTTGCTGTACGCCTGAAGCTAACACAACATTGTAAATCAACTATACTTCAATAAAAAAATTAAAAGAAAAAAACAATAACTCACTAAATAATTATTTCATTATGCACACTTCATAATCTAGTTAAGCACTAATTTATGCTTTAATGGAGTAGGTGAGGAAAACATTCATGATTTTTAAGAGAAAGGAGCAGAGAGAAACAAAACCTTAATAAGAGTATTGAAGGTAAGCAGATATACATAATTAAATTATGGATAATAAAGCTGAAATTTTATTTTTTTGCATTTTTTAACATCTTTATTGGGGTATAATTGCTTTACAATGTTGTGTTAGTTTCTGCTGTATAACAAAGTGAATCAGCTATATGTATACATATATCCCCATATCTCCTCCCTCTTGCTTCTTCCTCCTACCCTCCCTATCCCACCCCTCTTGGTGGTCACAAAGCACCGAGTTGATCTCCCTGTGCTTTGCAGCTGCTTCCCACTAGCTATCTATTTTACATTTGGCAGTGTATATATGTCCATGCCACTCTCTCACTTTGTCACAGCTTACCCTTCCCCCTCCCCATGTCCTCAAGTCCATTCTCTACATCTGCACCTTTATTCTTGTCCTGCCCCTAGGTTCTTCAGAACTCTGTTTTTTAGATTCCATATATATGTGTTAGCATATGGTATTTGTTTTTCTCTTTCTGACTGACCTCACTCTGTATGGCAGACTCTAGGTCCATCTACCTCAGTACAAATAACTCAGTTTTGTTTCCTTTTATGGCTGAGTAATATTCCATTGTATATATGTACCACATCTTTATTCATTCATCTGTCGATGGACACTTAGGTTGATTCCATGTCCTGGCTATTGTAAATAGAGCTGCAATGAACACTGTGGCACATGACTCTTTTTGAATTATGGTTTTCTCGGGGTATATGCCCAGTAGTGGGATTGCTGGGTCACATGGAGTTCTATTTTTAGTATTTTAAGGAACCTCCATACTGTTCTCCATAGTGGCTGTATCAATTTACATTCCTACCAACAGTGCAAGAGGGTTCCCTTTTCTCCACACCCTCTCCAGCATTTATTGTTTGTAGATTTTTTGATGATGGCCATTCTGACTGGTGTGAGGTGATACCTCATTGTAGTTTTGATTTGCATTTCTCTAATGATTAGTGATGTTGAGCATCCTTTCATGTGTTTGTTGGCAATCTGTATATCTTCTGTGGGGAAATGTCTATTTTAGGTCTTCTGCCCGTTTTTGTATTGGGTTTTTTGTTTTTTTGCCATTGAGCTGCATGAGCTGCTTGTATATTTTGGAGATTAATCCTTTGTTAGTTGCTTCATTTGCAAATATTTTCTCCCATTCTGAGCGTTGTCTTTTTGTCTTGTTTATGGTTTCCTTTGCTGTGCAAAAGCTTTTAAGTTTCATTAGGTCCCATTTGTTTATTTTGGTTTTTATTTCCATGAAATGTATTTTAAATGTTATTTTTGTTGTTTCTTTTGGTTACAAAAGTAAACAAGGTCAAAGTAATGTAATTTCAAATTCTACAGTAATGTATGTCATGGAAAGAAGAAGGCACCTATAATCCTAATACCCAACATAACCAGTAGATGTATTGCCCTTCAATATTTTTTTGGCATATACTATGTATTCTTTCCCTTTAATAAAATATCTTGGAAACATTTCCACATATAGACATAATTATTTTAAATGTCTGTATAATATTGTATTTTAAGGACATTCTGTAATTTTTTAAATATGCGCTTTAGAGAAATTGGCTTATGAAACTTCACTAAGTTGAAATGTACAATACTTTGCTGCCTTGAGTATATGTCATAGTATTTTCCATACGGTTTGCAATTGCTTGCCTATGTTATCAGAGTTCTGTGGTTATATGGGTTTTAAAAGCAGTGAGTACATTTAGAGGTGTGAAATAGAACTTTCCAAAAAGAAGCTATCACACCTAGGATCACCAGATAAAACAGGCTGCCCAGTTAAATTTGATTTTCAAATAGACAAGAAATGATTGTTTTAGTCTGTGTCCCAAATATTACATTCATTGTTGATCTGAAATTCCAGTATTTTTATTTGCTTTATCTGTCAACCCTAAATTTGCACCAATGGAATGGTCACCAGATCATTTCAGTTAATTCTTCCTGCCCCTGGATTGTACAAAGCATGAACTGCCTTGGCTCAGTCCTCTGTTCTTGCCCTTTTCCAGAGAAAAACGATGCCTGTGAGGCCTTCATCTGCAACTGTGACCGCACTGCTGCCATCTGCTTCTCAAAGGTCCCGTACAACAAGGAGCACAAGAACCTGAACACCAAGAAGTACTGTCAACGCTGAGTATCGTCTCAGGAAATTGTGATTCCCTACTTGCCCCATGGCTTTCACCTTATGCCATGCCCTCCAATAAAGTACCTTGTTGAAAGGCCTCCCATTTGGAGATTCTTTTATTCTCTATCTACTGAACACGACTAAATCACTTCCTGATCCTTTGTAAGCATCATTCCTTCTAGCCTTGGAAGTTGAATTAGAGGGATATTTCTAGAAAGTGAGTACCATGAGACTTTAATAATGATTAACAACCACTGATAATTTACTCTGTGCCAGAACTGTGTGTCTCTAAATTCCCTGGACAGCCCTATAAGATTTTTAAAATTTATTTATTTTTTATTTATTTACTTTTGGCTGTGTTGGGTCTTCGTTGCTGTGCACGGGCTTTCTCTAGTTGCAGTGAGCAGGGGCTACTCTTCGTTGCGGTGCGCGGGCCTCTCAGTGTGGTGGCTTCTCTTGTTGCAGAGCACGGGCTATAGGCACGCGGGCTTCAGTAGTTGTAGCACGTGGGCTCAGTAATTGTGGCTCACAGGCTCTAGAGTGCAGACTCAGTAGTTGTGGTACATGGGCTTAGTTGCTCCAAGGCATGTGGGATCTTCCTGGACCACGGCTCGAACCCGTGTCCCCTGTCTTGGCAGGCGGATTCTTAACCACTGCGCCACCAGGGAAGTCCAGCCCTGTAAGATTTAGACACTATTAGCAAATCCTATTTTTCTAAGCTGAACTTCAATAGGCCAGGTCACTTGCCCACCAAGATTCATCTCGTAAGTAGCAAAGAAGGGATCTGAACCCAGCAAGTCCAACAGAACACACGCTCTTAACTATGACCCTGCCCTGCCTGAAGTGGTGGGCTCCTGAGTTTGAGCCAAATCTCGCCCCCTTATTTCTCTGCCTCCATTTCCAACTGCGTTAAACATTTTTTCCTATAACTCCTTTCTAAACCCTTCAAAGCCTACACCGCACTCTACAAGCTGATTTTTACACTGTAGTCATGACATATAATTAACAATAACACCTTGTACATCTTGAGCACCTACCACATATCACTGTGCTAAGGGCTTTCCGTGTCTCATCTCATTAAGCATTCAAACCAGCTCTGTGAGATCAATGTTATTGCCCCCATGTTATGGATGAGGAACTAAAAATTCAGAGAAGTCACTTGCCTGAGATCACACAAATGGCAGAGTCAGGGTTTGACCAGATCTGTCTGCTTGGCAATGCCTGAGTTGTTAACCACTAAGTCACTCGGCCAAGTTTCTCTACAAAGGTTTATGACTGCACTGGCACTGAAATTCACCAGAAAGAGTGGGGAGGGGCACAGAGGGAACTGAACTGGAAAAGCAAAGAGATGAGAAAGAACGATATGGACTATGAGAAGCCATCACTGAGCAGTTTTAAACCACTGGAGAGGACTTCCCTGGTGGCGCAGTGGTTGAGAGTCCGCCTGCCGATGCAGGGGACGCGGGCTCGTGCCCCGGTCCGGGAAGATCCCACATGCCGCGGAGCGGCTGGGCCCGTGGGCCATGGCCGCTGAGCCTGCGCGTCCGTAGCCTGTACTCCGCAACGGGACAGGCCACAACAGTGAGCGGCCCGCGTACCGGGGGAAAAAAAAAACACCACTGGAGGCTGCTGGGTGTATGGTGGGCAGCAAAGGAGTGTGTGCAGATTTGTCTTTTGGCCCAATTTCTCCTTCATTTCATGCATCCATTCAATTAATATTTATTGAATACTCTCTCTGGGCCAGACACAGTACAAAATGCTGAGGACACAATGTATTTGGGACTAGCCTGAAGACAATGATTTATTGTTAGTAGCTGCCTTCAGTTTAGTCTTCTCTGAAACTTTTTTTTTCTTGCTGTCAAACTGGCATATGCTACATAACATATGCTATGCTCTATGCTCCAGACTGTGCCAAGCATCTTGCACAATTACCTCATCATCCTCACAACAGCTCTATAGTTGAAGGTATTATTATCTCCTCATTTTACAGATGAGGAAACTGGCTCAAAAAGGCAAGTGATTTGTCAAAGGCCACCCTCTCATAGATGGGATAGCTGAGATTGGAACCCAAACCTGGATAATTTAGAGGAAAAGTGCCATCACACCATGAATTTGCTGAAGGCAGAATGAGGTGTCTTAATCACTTTTGTATCCCTATCTGCCTGGTACTGTCCTTGATACAGTCAATAAATAATTGCTGAATGAAGTGTTGGTCATTAGCTCTCAGGACCTTTTGGCAGGCAAGAACGGGACTATTGTCAAATGCAAATTCATCAAACCTAGGTAGAATGGCTATTCTATACATACTGTGCTACAGTATGATTGCAAGGGATACACAATTAAGTTAGACCTGGCCTCAGCCTTCAAAGAACTGTAAAGGTTATAAACGTCTTTCTTCTATGAAAGGAAACTGCAAGCCACTGTTTACATGGAAGAAAAATAAGTTTCTTTTTCTTTTTTTTTTGGTTGCGTTGGGTCTTAGTTGTGGCATGCAAGCTCTTAACTGCGGCATGCATGTGGGATATAGTACTGGGCCAGGGATCAAACCCGGGCCCCTTGCATTGGGAGCCCGCAGAGTCTTAACCACTGCGCCACCAGGGAAGTCCCGAAAAATAAGATTTTAGGGGACTGTTGCTTATTCCTATTTTTTTCGGTTGATAACAACAAATAGAAAAGAGAGTCACCCAAGTACTCCAACTGGGCTCTAAAAATATCCTCTGACGTAAAAAACCTACCTCTTTTTATCATCCCAAGTGTTGGGGAAGAGAGAACAAATTCCTTTAATGATCTTTAATAAGCATCTGCGGGGTGCTCACTACAGGAAACGGAATATGGGAAACACTGGTACAGTAGCTGGACCGAGAGTAATGCAATGTCGGTATTACGTACATTCCAGAAGCCACAGCATATTCACAGTGCTTAACATATCACACACGTTCATTAAATAATTGTTCAACGAAGGTACAGGGTCGCGCAACGATTTTCCGCAAGCGAGGAAAAACCGCGTTGCCGTGTTTACCTTTTCGGGTCACGTGGCTGTGCGTGCACAATCCTGTCAATTCGTTGGCCGCACCCCAGGGACGGAGGATTACGGAGTGGGAAATGTGATTGGGTATCTTTTGGGCACGTGGCTCTCGGTTCCTCTTTTCTATTGGTGAAGAGCGGCCCAGTCCCAGCCTACCTCCGTGCCTCCCAAGCTCGGGCCCCGCCCCCCTCGCTCTCGGTAGGAGGCGGGGTGGTGGTGGAGGAGGATAGTCAGCGCAGGCGCAGTGGTTGGCGTCCTCGGAAGGTGGGAGCCGGTTCGCTCTTCAGAATCCGGCAGGAAGGACAGAGTGGGCGAGTCAAGTGTGAAAAGACGGTGACCTCCTGTGCGTGTGACGTTGGGGTCAACTTTCCTACCGTGCGCGTCCCTCTCTGGGTCTCTCATTCCCTCCACACACGCACCTCTTCTTCCCCAGCTCCCTCTACTAGTTTCCGGATGGTAACTCCTCCGTTCATTCATCCTGGGGAGGCACCGAGCGGACCAGGAAAGTGGGGTGTAGGAAATCAAAATGGGGCGAAAAGGAGGAATGGCCAAGGAGAGAAGCGAGTAAATTTCGGACGAGCCAAAGGCCTCTGGGGTGTCCCAGGTTCTCACTTGAGTCCCCACCCCTGCCTTCAGGAGAAAAAGAAAAGGTGAAGGAATTTGCAGTTCTGACCATGTTTTTGCTTTAGCTGTTGCCTGCGTTTGGAATGATCTCCCTCTCCCCGCTTGGTGATTGCCTATTCATATTTTAGGACCTAACTGGGGTCACTCTGAAAGTTTCTTGAGCCTTGCCCTTCTTCCTTCTCAAAGTACAGTTGCTTAGTTACCCCACTGAATTTCGAGAACATTCAGAAGAGAGAGCGAGTTCAAAACTGGACTGGCTTTGATTACTGGCCTGGTCATTTTAGGTGACCTTGGGCAAGTTACATAAGGTGTGTGAGCTTCAGGATCCTCATCTTTCAAAAGAAATAACAGCGCGTGGATCTTAGGGTTGTGGGAATAAGGTGAGTAAATGCGTTGTAAAATGCTTCCTACAATACTTGTTGTAAATGTTCAGTAAATACTATTTACGAAACAGAAGGAAGGATACTCTTTTTTTTAGCTTTTTGAATGAAAGAGGCTTTAAATTCTATAGTGCTTTACAATTTTCAAAAGTTTCATACACGATTTCATATAATCCCATCATAACCCCCTACCCCTATATTGCCCTTCCCCCGTTCCCTCTCCCTACTGGTAACCACTCATTTCTTCTCTATATCTGCGAGTCTGCTTCTTTGTTTTATTGACTAGTTTGTTGTATTTTTTAGATTCCACATACAAGTGATATCATACAGTATTTGTCTTTCTGACTTATTTCACTTAGCATAATGTCCTCCAAGTTCATCCATGTTGCTGCAAATGGCAAAATTTTGTTCTTTTTTTACGGCTGAGTAGTATTCAGCCGTAAAAAAGACATCTTCTTTATCCATTCATCTGTTGATGGACACAGGTTGCTTCCATACCTTGGCAATTGTAAATAATGCTGCTGTGAACATTGGGGTGCATGTATCTTTTCAAATTATTGCTTTTGTTTCTTTCCAATATATACTCAGGAGTGGAATTGCTGGGTCATATGGTAGTTCTATTTTTAGTTTTTTGAGAAATCTCCATACTGTTTTCCACAGTGGCTGCACCAATTTACATTCCCACCAGTAGTATAGGAGGCTTCTGTTTTCTGGAAGAATATGCTTTATTTCTTTTTTTCTTCTTCTTTTTTTTTTTTTTTCTTCAGGACTCAAACCCTGCCGAAACCCAGACTGGGATTGAACCCACATACCCAGACTCAAACACAGGCTAAACCCAGATTGGTACTTGAACTCACAGTCTTTTAACTGAGATCACACACCAGGTCTCAGGATTTAATGAAGCTCAGGTTCTTTTTTTTTTTTTATTAGTTATCTGTTTTATATACATTAGTGTATATATGTCAATCCCAATCTCCCAATCCATCCCCCCCAACCCCCCCCCCCACCCTCCCCCCTGGTGTCCACACATCCGTTCCCCACATCCCCGTCTCTATTTCTGCCCTACAAACAGGCCCACCTGCACCATCCTTCTGGATTCCACATATATGCATTAATATATGATACTTGTTTTTCTCTTTCTGACTTCACTCCTTATGACAGTTTCTAGGTCCACCCACATCTCTACAAATGACCCAGTTTCATTCCTTTTTCTGGCTGAGTAACATTCCATTGTATATATGTACCACATTGAAGCTGAGGTTCTTGATGTCTCATTGCAGAAAGAATTCAGTGAGAGACAAAGTGATAGGTAAGAAGTAGATTTATTTAGAGAGAAACACACTCCACAGACAGAGTGTAGGCCATCTCAGAAGGCGAGAGTGGCCTATTTTCTTTAGAAAGGCTTTATTACATCAAGCAAAGCTTGGCTTTTGTAATTTTTTTTTTTTTTAAGACAAACAGGTACACAAAAAGGAAAAGTGGCTCTGGGGAAGATCCCAGTGAGTCTACCCGAAGGAATACTCAATAGGAGACAAAGGTTTGGCAGGTAGGATGGCTTCCCCTCCCACCATCCCACCCTCCTCCCATATCCTAGTGATAATGGCTGACATCTGCTTAGTCTGTCAGGCACTGTGCTGTGAGCTACACATGCATCATTACCTTGTTTAGTCTTCGTAACCACCCAATTGGGTAGCTCCTATTATCCTCATTTACAGAGACTGAAGGTTAGATAAAACAACTTGCCCAAGTTCACCTAACTACTAAGTAGCAAGACAGGGTTGGAAATCCAAGTCTATTTTCTAAAAGTTACAATGCCGTGCTATATTCCTTTTCTAATAAATCGAGAAGAAAAAAAAAACCACTCTGCTTTCTTGTATGAGTTTAATTTTTTTTTTCCTCATGAAGTGGAATTGATCTCTTTTGTGACATAGAAATTACAGAAACAATCTGGATCTCAGAGCACCATCTTGAATCTCAACAAGAATAATATATCTGGAATTAACTATTACAGCTGGTGGCAACCTCTGCTATTCCTCAGAGCGAGGTGACCAACTCATCTTTGTTTCAGCACTGTAGTCCTACATCAGGAAAACCCCTCAGTACTGGGCAATCTGGGATGGCTGGTCACCCTACCTAGGAGTGTCGAATTTCCTGTTCGTCCTGACTTTGATCCTCTCAGGAAATGTTTGGCATTCACTGAAGACTGACCTTTATGCATGTCCAAGCACCTCATGTGGGATTAACTCATTAAGTGAGCTGACATGTTGTAAAATACTTTGCACAATGCTTGGGATATAGTGTGTTCAACAAATGCTATTCTTTTATTTCTTATTATTTATTTTTTGGCTGCACCACACAGCACATGGGATCTTAGTTCCCCCGACCAGTGATCGAACCCGTGCCCCCTGCTGTGGAAGCACGGAGTCTTAACCACTGGACCACCAGGGAAGTCCCAACAAATGCTGTTATTTAAGGGAGAACTGAGAGGATATTCAATTTATGACAGCATGAAAGAAGGAATATGAGTTAGTGGGAAGGAGATTCGAGTATTCTGTACTTGTTTGCCTTCATGACTTGTACTTACTAAAACTGTGATAGCAGAGCAGTTGTGGAAGCAACAAGGAAGGATATGACTGAAAGTCACAGCCAAAGCTGGGCTTATGCAGTTACAACCATGTAAGCAGGGCAGTGAAAGCTGATAGCACCTGCTAGTAGAAGTCTGTTATTCCAACCGAGGGCACTTACAGCAGGTTGGGGACTGCTGTGCTGGTGGAGAGCAAAATATGTAAAGTAAGGAGACCTGAGAAGCATCAGCTTCAGGAAATACCGGGTTCCTCTTGAGACAAACTTTTTGTAAAGAATTCCATCTCAGGAGGAAATATGAACACAACAAACATTCCTAAGGCCTTCGAGACTCGGTTTCATAAATCGTGCCAGCATTAGGTGATGAAAGAGCCTGCCTTCCCTCCCTCGCAGCCTAACCTGCTCTCCACTGCCCACATTTTAACCATTCCTGGCCGGGTGTACTGTTGGCTTCTACTTCTACTTCAGGCTGACTTCTAACTATAATCTTCAGACAAGTAGGAAGCGTTGCTGTCTAAAAGAACTGGGAGAAAGATCTACTCAGATTCTTGTCCTGGCTCTGAAACAACATACTGTGGCCTTAGGTAAGTGTGGATCTTAGTTTCCTCAAAAATAAAATGAAGGTGGGATGGACTAAATTTTCTCTCCTGTCATTCCATGCATGACTCTGTGACATATTCTGGTAAAGAGTGAGGGTACGGGAGATAACACATCCTCTGTGAGCCACTTGAGAGCAAGAGCTTGTATCTTTTTAGCCTTAATACCTAAATACATTGTTGGTTAGTAACCGTTTATGAGATTTGTGGATAAGAATGGCTTGGGATTCAAAAGACCCAGATTTGAATGCAGTTATTGGTGGAACTGACTGTTGGTAACTGAGCAAATCTGGTTCAGAGCACCTTAGCATCTCTATCTGCAAAAAAGCTGGAGTGAGATTTACCACAGCCTTACGCCTCTCCAGAATTAATGAATGGCTGTGAGCGAACCTACAGCTGTGCAGGTGGAAAGAACTCTGTGTTTTCAAGATTTTGGGTTATCCCAGTCAACTGAAATTTGCTTCCTAGGCAGATGCAGGATGAACATGTATTGCTTGCCCTGATTTTAGACAAAAGACTACCCAGAATAGGCTGTGATTCTTTCATCCGCTTCGCTTTTTGATGAGATCGTGCAGAAAGCTTTAGCCTGCGACAATGATTCTCTCTGGCTAACACAGTAATCAAACAAGTCTTGCTGCTTCCCTCAGCAGAAAGAAATCAATTTAAGAACCCACTTGGGAATTCACTGTTTCCTCTCTGCAGACCAGGTTCAAGGCCGGTCTCATTCTGGCAGCTGAAATCAAGCAGAAATACTTAGAGAACCGTGTCATAAAGCCACATTCACTTTTAGCTGATTAAAAAATATAAAAGTATGGGCTTCCCTGGTGGCGCAGTGGTTGAGAGTCCGCCGGCCGATGCAGGGGTACACGGGTTCGTGCCCCGGTCTGGGAAGATCCCACGTGCCGCGGAGCGGCTGAGCCCGTGAGCCATGGCCACTGAGCCTGCGCGTCCGGAGCCTGTGCTCCGCAATGGGAGAGGCCACAACAGTGAGAGGCCCGCGTACCACAAAAAAAATAAAAAACAAAATTAAAAAATATAAAAGTAACAGCCCACATACCTAATGTGCTATTTTAAAAAATCCTTCCTCTATTCCTTGGTTTATAAAAAATTCATTCATATCATTGTTCGTCTTTTCAAAACATATATCAGAATGGTTCAGTTAAAGACATTTATGCATTCGGAATTATAAATTAAGTCGTTTCCTTCCCCCTTTACCCATATTAGTGAGATCTCTAGGTTAGTACTCTGGAGGTACATATTTCCTGGGCTGTTTCTTCTGCCTGATGAGATAAAAAGGGAGAGAAAGAAGTTTTCCTATCAAAAGAAGCTGCGGCTTTGAAAAAGTCCTCTTCAGGGGCAAATCTCATCAGCCGGAAGATATTAACTCCTGGACTCTGAAAGCTGCGGGGTTCAGAGATGGGCTGGCAGAGAGATGTCGGTTTGCTGCCCTCTGCAGGCGGCAGTTGGTAAGCCTGGATCAGTTAGAGGAAGCAGGGATGAATCCTTAGGGATCTGAAAAGAAATGAAACAAGTTAATGCCAAAATAAGCTGCCAGTGGGATGGAGGAAATGATTGTATACATCAGTCTACCATTAAAAAAAACCACAGCATTTAGGGCATGTCAAGATGGCCATTCTGTACTGTTAGGTGCAAACAGGATGTAATAAAATACTGTACTGCTTGATTCAACTTTCGTAAGAACAGATTTAGATTTAGTTATACCAGAATGTTAGATTTTGCTTATCTCGGCAGTGGGATGATGGGTGATTTGTATTAAAATCCTTTTTACTTATCTGTATCATCTAAACTTTTTGTAATAAATATGTATTATTCTAGTAACATGAACTAGTTAAAAAGTGATTTGCCAAGGGGACTTCTTGGGTGCTAGCAGTGTTCTGTTCCTTGATTTAGATGCTCTACATCTTCATCAAGCTGTCCACTCATGATGCCTGCGATTCTCTGTATGTCAGTATACTTCAATTAAAATGGTTTTTTTTTTTTTTTTTTTTTTTTTTTTTTTTTGCGGTATGCGGGCCTCTCACTGTTGTGGCCTCTCCCGTTGCGGAGCACAGGCTCCGGACGCGCAGGCCTAGCGGCCATGGCTCACGGGCTTAGTTGCTCCGCGGCATGTGGGACCTTCCCGGACCAGGGCACGAACCCGTGTCTCCTGCATCGGCAGGCGGACTCTCAACCACTGCGCCACCAGAGAAGCCCAAAATGGTTTTTAAAAAGTGGTTTTACCGGGAGTCTCACACACTGTTGGTGGGAATGCAAAATGGTACAGCCACTTTAGAAGACATTTTGGCAGTTTCTTACAAAACTAAACATACTTTTATCATATGATCCAACAATCTCACTCCTTGGTATTTACCCAAATGAGTTGAAAACTTACATCCACACAAAGACCTCTACATGAATGTTTATAGCAGCTTTACTCTTTTTTTTTTTTTTTTTTTGCCACACTGCGCAGCATGTGGGATCTTAGTTCTTTGATCCCACAGGGATCAAACCTGTGCCCCCTGTAGTGGAAGAGCAGAGTCTTAACCACTGGACTGCCAGGGAAGTCCAGTGGCTTTATTCATAACTGCCAAAAAGTTGGAAGCATCCAAGATGTCCTTCAGTAGGTAAATGATAAATACCATGTTCATGAACAGGGGCACGGAGTATATGGCAACTCCCTGCACTTTCTGCTCAATTCTGCTGTGAACCTCAAACTTCTCTAAAAAAATAAAGTATTTTTCAAACTGGCTGTACTCCTCTGGGAATATATTAAAAATTATTGAATTGTATGCAATAAATGAGTGAACTGTATGATATGTGAATTATATCTCAAAGCTGAAAAAAAAAGCTGTTACATTTTTTTAAAGTGGTTGTACTCATAGGTGAAAATATCAATAGATATAAAGTACTGACACATGCTACAATATGGATGAATCTTGAAAACATTATGCTAAGTGGAGAAGCCAGACACAAAAGGCTACATACTGTATGAAATGTCCAGAATAGGCAAAAACAGAAAGAAGATTAGTTGTTGTCAGGGACCAGGGGGTGGGGAATGGGGAATCACTGCTAATGGGTACAAGGTTTCTTCCTGGGATGATGAAAATGTTCTGGAATTAGTGGTGATTAATGTGCAACTTTGTGAGTGTACTAAAAACACGTTAATTATATACTTTTAAAGGGTGAACTTCATGGCCTAGGAATTATAACTCAATAAAGCTGTTATTTTTTTTAAATGGGGAAAAAGGCAATGGCAGATTTTGGAACATTGTCTTAAATAGCTATGTGCCTAGAATTCAAAAATCAGTCTTTCGAACAATATAGCGTAATGCACATTAAAAAATTAGTTTCAGTTAAGAATGGCCATACATTAAGAAACCTAGACCCTTCTCTATTTTGTCAGTGCTCTCAGTTGAGTGGGAACTGGAATCTGGTATCTGAGAAGGCATTTTACCATTAGCAGCAGAATTCAAATGAAAGTCCCAGTTTCCGGGTCCGGAATATCTGGCTGTGGTCAGCGTGGGTCTATTAAAGGCAGCAGCTCTCCGCAACGAGAATCCAGTTTCAGACATGCCAAGTCGTCCGACCGTGTGGGCCCGATGTTCAGTATTGCGATTGGCAGCTGCTTCTCCTGGGCAGTGAGGATGAACCTGTAGCCCGAGTACACCTGTCGGAGCAGAAGACGCAGATGCAGATAAGAGCTCTCTAGAGGCAGGAAGAGATAAACCAATAGGGAGCCTCTCCCGAGCTCCCCAGCCCGCAAAGGGGGCAGTTACCTGCAAGGACGATCCCACCACCAGGAGGGAGTCGGCTTCTTTTACCCGCCTGTGCACAAAATCAACCTTGTCAGGGTTCACCGTGTCCCCGAAGAAGACGACGTCTGGTTTCAGGGGGCCCCCACATCGAGAGCATGGCGGGACCCGGAAGCTCTGTACCTGCTCCTCAGTGAGAAAGACGTCACCATCTGGAGCCAGGCCATGGGCCTCAGCGCTCCAAGTGGGGTTCAGGACTTCAAACCGCTCTTGCAGCGCCCCTCGGGGAGTCTGCTCGCCGCAGCCCAAGCAGAGGACCCTGAAACCAGAGAGGAGGCCAGCTGTGCTGGGGAGGCACGAAGCTACCGAAAACCTTTCACCCCCAACCATCTCTAGCTCCTCCGTCACCACTTTCTTTCCCTGACACCCACCGTTTTTTCCCCGCTTTATTAATACCTTTTCATGACCTCTTTAGCTACCACCTTCCTTCCACTGACAACCTTCTAGAAAAACGTGCATCTGTTTCCTTACTACACACTCCCTGCTTAAACCTTCTGCTAGCTCACTTTTATCCTTAACACGACTGCAAAGCCTTTACCACATAATTTCCTTAGTGCCAAAACCAGGGTTTTTTATTCCCCCTTCCCCCTCCATCCTCTGCTTTAATCATCTGCTGTAATTGCCGCTGTCCATTGCCATCTTCTCTTTAAAACACTTTCTGGGGAGTTCCCTGGTGGCCTAATGGTTAGGGATTCTGGGCTTTCACTGCCAGGGCCCAGGTTCAATCCCTGGTCAGGGTAATAAGACCCCACAAGCTGCACGGCCCTCCAAAAAAAGAAAAAAAAGATAAATTTGAGTCCTTTGTCCACTGCTCTGTGCCCATCGCCTGTCACAGTGCCTGCACATGGCAGGCACTCACTAAATAGCTGTTGGAAGAAAAGTAGAACTTGGTTCCTCTTCTGCCCTTCCATCCTCCAACCTGTTTTGTTTCCACTGTCCCTCCCTGGGGTGTCTCCGTGGTCACTGCTGCAGTGCCTCTGTGCTAACAGTTTCCTCCTCTATACAGGACTCCACTCCTGCCCTCTCCCCCAAACTTTAGTCCAAGTCTCCTTGATGGTCCTGTCAAACTTAACTTTTGTCTTCAATCCCCCTCCCCAGCTTCTCCATCACCTTCCTCCAGTTACTTGGGCTGAAACCCTTGGAAAAAAACTTGTTACTCAGTTTTCTCCCTGTACTCTATCTAGTCAATCATCAGACTGTGTTGGCTTTTTTTTTTTTTTTTTAACTTTAAAGGCCTCCTATGAAATGACAAGAAGTCTTGGATTTGTTTTAAAATATTTAAAAAGAGACAGAGAAAGGGTAAGTAGACATGATAAAATCTTGATACAACTCTTTGAATCTGGGTGATGGTATGTGGGAGTTCATCATACTACTCTTTACTTTTGTGGATGTTTGAAATTTTCATCATGAAAAAAAAAATTTTTAATGGACCCATAGCCATCCTTAGCTCTCCCATCCCCTGATGCCACCTTAGTCTGAGTCTTTCCGGCTGACTTTCCTGAGCCACTCTAACTCTCTAATCCTGTCCAGTCTTCCTCAAATGCTCTTTTAATCATATTGCTTTCTTGCTCAGAAACCACTAACAGTACCCTTTGGTCTCTCACAACAGACCCAAATTGCACTGCATGATTTTCAAATGCATCCAGGATTTGGGTCTAGCCTTCCCAGACAATCTGATTTCATACTAGCCTCCAACAAGTCCAGGCCAGACTCTACAAGTTCCCTTCATTTGGAAAGCCCTCTTTCCCCTCCTTTGCCTAGTCATACCTGAGCTATTCTCCAGCCCCACCTCACGCATAAAAGCTTTCCTGATTACTCCAATCTTTACTAACTCTGTTTCTCTGAACCTGTAAAACATGTCTATCAAGAACCACATAATTTAACAATCACGTGTGGAGTTGTTTGTTGTTAAACCTGTTATTTTGGGATCTCCCACCAGATTACAAAATTCTCGCATATAAAGCAGACCACATTTTATATTTTGGTTTTGACCTCTCCACACCAGCAAGCAGCACACCAGTAGCACACCACGTGTTGCAGACACCCAATAAGTATTTTATGACTGGTAGACTAATTTCATTCATCAGAGGATGATCTCTGGGGCTTAAAGATAAGGAAACGGTCTCCAATTAGCTACAAGTTACTGCCAGGGCTACCTATGGTCATTTCATCAATATTTATGGGGTCTGGCTATCCTGTGATCTATGTGTCTAGGCATTGGAGACCCAGCAGTTTGTAGCATATGCTGTTGGTGCACTGCTCATAGTTTCCTCGGGACACTCAGAGGGCACCTCCCACAGCTCTCTTATAAGTTCCTGTGTCTCTCCTGTCTAGGGAGTTCCCTGGCCATGGAAGCCTTCTCTGGAGGAGCAGAATCAAGGGTTAGGGAGTTAATTCCCCCAGTGACCCTCAGCCAATGAAGGATGGGAGGCAGTGGATAAACGCCCCAGTTCCCCTTGACTTCCAGTGAGATGGTTCTGAAGCTGCTCTACAGTCAGAGAGCCCCTGACACGCTTGAGCCCCAGATGCCCCAAGCAGTAACCCACTCATTAGCAAAACCTTACCCTGCCTTTCCCACTTTCCCTGTTTCACTTCCCATTCCCTCACTGAGTTTGCTGGGATCAACTCCAAAGTAAACAACTTCCTCCCACATCATTTCCTCGTGGTCTAACGAAGATAACAGTGATCAGGACGGCCAAGGTCCCTGCTCTTATGGAGCATGTGTCTGCATTCACACTGTTTAGGCTTTCCTGCACCTGTGCATGCATCCGTGGAGTTCTGTCAGGCGCTGACTCCCGGCCTTGGTGTGCAAGGCATCCACATTTTGGGTCACCAACCAGTACAGCTTTCCGAGTCTCTCCCAGTTGCTCAAAGCCCAGTGTGCAGGGTTAGGCTGGTGGGAGGAGAACTGAGGCCAGCCCACAAAGTTTCTTGCCCAGTACCGCTGGCGGATTTGAGCGATGCGTACAAAATCCCCATGCTGGGTGGGCCTCCGGTCCGTGCGGGCATAAAGTCCCACCTTTTCTGACCTGTAGTCTGGGATCCCCGACTCAGTGGAGATTCCTGCCCCGGTCATTACTAAGAGTCTCTTGGAAAGGGTGATAAAGCGCTGTAACTCTTTGACCTTCTCAGGGTCCAGAGGAGGACTTGGTGGCACAAATAACCCAGTGGATCCGCGTGAGCACTGCTGGCTGAGGTTCGGCACCCAGCGGCCTTTTGCTGTCCTGAAAGTTAACCCAAAGCTCATCCTCATTCTGGAGAGGGAAAAAAGAAGCATCAAGTGAGAAACTGGGTTTTGAAAACAAGGGTAACCAAGGGAAGGGGGGAGGGGCAAGATGGGGAAGGGGATTAAGAGGTACAAACTACTATATATAAAATAAATAAGCTACAAGCATATATAGTACAACACAGGGAATATAGCCAGTATTTCATAATAACTATAAATCGAATATAAACTTTAAAAATTATGAATCACTGTGTTGTACACCTGAAAATTTCAACTATACCTAAATTTTTTTAAATTTTAATTTAATGAAAAAAACCCCACAAAAGTGATGAATGTTGGTAAACAAAATGTGGAGTATACAAATGAAACAAGATTAACCAAGGGTTGTTAATTGTTGAAGCTGGGTGATGGGCCCATGGATGGGGGTTCATTATATTACCTATCTCTGCAATTAAAAAAAAAAAAATTGGTGGCGGGAAATTCCGTGGCAGTCCAGGGGTTAGGACTCTGCGCTTTCACTGCTGAGGGTGCAGGTTCAATCCCTGGTTGGGGCACTAAGATCCCACAGGCCATGCAAAAAAAAAAAAAATGTTAAAGTAATTTCTTAGAGGAATGTTTGGATTGCAGATGCTCTAGTATGCCCAGAACAGTGGAAGTACAGAAATGCCAAAAGCCATGAGATGAAGGAAAAAAAAAACTTCCCCCACAAAAAAAAATAAAAGGGAGGGGGAGGGGCATGACAGGGGGAGGGGGAGGGACAGGTAGAAAAGAATGGAGATGTTTGAAGAGAAGCTAAAATGTGGAATGCTTTGCCTTAAAGGTAGACAAAACTCCAATATCTGGACCATATTAGCTTAGCAGTCATATAGTATTTGGAGAAAACATATTTGAAGTTAAATAGAAAAAGTAAACTAGGGCAGGTAAATTAAACATATGCCTCCCTCATGTTGCCCTTGATCTAGACAAAAATAAAAGCAAGAGCAAACGATTATCAACAGAATAGAGATAAAAAAGGGCTAAGCTTAGCCTAAAAATATATAGACAAACCCTAACTAACTCTAGGCAAGAAACTAAAAAATAAAGAATGGATGGGTAGCATCCTTATTTCCCCAAAACAGCCCAACCTAAACGGAATTTGGGAACAGGTTACTAATGAGATTTCAATTTACATCTGGCAGCTGCCAACCCAAAAGGTATCTAAATAATCAGCAAACTGGTACTTTGAAATATTTTATGAGAAGGGTGACAAGAGCCAACAGCACGATATTGAGAAATGGCTGGGGAATAGGAATTTGTTGGCATTGCATACAATACTGTCCTCTGGAAGATAATATCTAGGTATGAGAAAAATGTACTGGAGAGGAGTACAGGTTTTTACCTAATAAGAAAGCTATCCAGGGACTTCCCTGGTGGTGCCGTGGTTAAGAATCCGCCTGCCAATTCAGGGGACATAGGTTTGAGCCCTGGTCCGAGAAGATTCCCACGTGCCGCAGAGCAACTAAGCCCGTGCAACACACTACTGAGCTTGCGCTCTAGAGCCCACGAGCCACAACTGCTGAGCCCGTGTGCCTTAACTACTGAAGCCCACGCGCCTAGAGCCCGTGCTCCGCAACAAGAGAAGCCCCCGCACCGCAAAGAAAAGTAGCCCCCGCTCGCTGCAACTAGAGAAAGCCCGAGCGCAACGATGAAGACCCAATGCAGGCAAAAATATTTTAAAAAAAAGAAAGCTATCCAACCAGACCATATTTCCAGTGGTGGATTCCGTGCTTATGAGAACAGCCTACTGATAATGAATTAATCAATGACCACAATACCTGGAAGGACAGCTCCCAGATAAACAATTCACTTGAAAGGTACAACCCCCTTCCCCCCACAGATACTTAGAGTGTATTTATAATCTTGCTTTGTAATTCAAATCAGTCTTTGGTAAAATCTGGAAGGGTGTGAGCTAGTTCAGCATCTAATAACTCACAGATGTATTGAACACTGGGGCCCCAGGCTTAGAGGAAAAATTGACCTTTGCTAGGGGTATGTTGGTAAACTGGCTTCCCCTTTACCCTCCCCCTCAAAAAAAGATAAAAGAAAATAATCCTATCGTGGCCAGTTTCAGGCTACCAATGGTTTATCTAACAACTGGCTAGTAAATTTCCAAATATTTAACAACTGGCCCTCACCAGTACAAACTGATTCCACACCCTCCTGGGTCCTTTGAAGTCCAACCTGAAACAACAAGCCTACCTTTTTATTATCTTTTTAATAATTTGCTTTGGTCAAGAATTTCTAATGTGTTCCACAAAATAAAACTTTGTCCCCACACTAGACTATTTCATAACAGCCCAAGACAATCCTGTCTTCCTGATCTCCTAAGAACCTACAGCCAGAACTCTCCTATGCTGTGGCCATCAGATGGAAATTAACTATGGCTGGCAAATCTGCCAAGGCTTTCTGCATCCAAGGGAAACTGCATATTTGGGTTTCTGAAAAGAAAGCGGGGGGGCGGGCTCTAAAAAATAAAATCTATTTTTAAAAAGACGGAGGTAAACTAAAAAAATTGATAAAGCAGAATTCTAGCATAATTTAAGGCCTATTCTGTCTCTCCCAGTAACACCTGGCTGGTCAGAACTGAATTTCTTATAAACTTCAAAAAGTTAATGGTTTACCTCAATATCTTTTTTAAGTCCCTTAATTGCTCATTGTTAATATATGACTACATCTAAAGATGTCTCTATCAGAGGAATACATTTATATTTTTAGTTAATACCATCCCTTGGGGGACCGTGTGTCCCATAAACCTACTTCCCATTTTATAAATCAGAATTATCTTATTTCTTCATAAACTAAAGAAGCACATTAGAGTTCCAGTTTAGCTGATGAAACTGTTGCTCAGAATTTTCGGGATTTTGATTTTATTAATGTAATTAAGCACATGCATACCTTTTATTCTATTTCCCCCATATTCTATTAGTTTACCCTCAATTTCAAATAGGGCTTCATGGACAAGGTGAAGAGTAGTGAGACCTGACAAGGCATTCTACCCCAGCTTTTTCTAGATGTAAAAACAAGGCCTTTATGTAGTATTTGATAAAATGCAGAAATTCTCTAGTGACACGCACCCCATATGTAAACATTATTTTATGCTGGGCTTTCCAGATCTGGGATCAGGACCCTGACTTCTCCCTGACATTCCATAGCAACACGTGAACAGCTAAACAAATGGATAACCCCGATTCCTGAGACCGGAGGGCTCGGGAAACCCCGCTGAAAAGACGCTCTGTTGGAACAGCTGCTCTCTCCCAGGTCCCATCAAAGGGCAAAGAGGAGAAGTGGAATCCTCAATTTACAGAAACCTGCAGCCCACACAGAACTCACTTACCTTTCACAGCTTAAGGGACACTCCGCGCCCGACAGGGAGACCGACTGGTTGTATTTGCACTTTGGGAAATGTAGTTCATTAACCTGAAATGATGCAAGAAAAACTACAAGTCCCACAATCCTCTGGGCTTCACAATCGAGGCACCCAGATTGTCCAGTAGCGCCCCCGTTGGCCTTTTGTGGTCAGAGGCTTCGAACCCTGGTACGCGATGTGCAGCCGTCTACTAAGCCAAAATCTCTTTGAGAGAGAAGCGGTTAGAGCTTGGATGTCAATGTTCTGAGTGCAAAATAGTACATCCAAACAGCGTTAACTTAGGAATTCATTCTTTAGAAGCTTTAGTAATGGATCTAGGTTTGACTCATCCTCAACTTCAGTGTTTCCGAACCTTTCCACTCATGGAAACGGAATCAAGTTCCCACCTTGCAGTGAGTTGTGAAGAAATACATTCACAAATAGCTGAAAAACTGATGTTTTTACAGTTAAAATGAACAATTAAAGCGCAATATAATATACAGAGACTAATGTATTTACCCACGTGGCTTCTCCAATTTTCTCATCTTTTTGTTTGTTTGTTTTGGCTCCGTTGGGTCTTCGTAGTTGGGTCTTCAGGGTTGGGTCTTCCTTGCTGTGTGCAGGCTTTCTCTAGTTGCGGCCAATGGGGGCTACTCTTCGTTGTGGTGGGAGGGCTGCTCATTGTGGTAGCTTCTACTGTTGCGGAGCACGGGGTCTAGGCACCCTGGCTTCAGTAGTTGTGGCACATGGGCTTAGTTGCTCCGCAGCATGTGGGATCTTCCCGGACCAGGGCTCGAACCCATGTCGCCTGCTCTGGCAGGCAGATTCTGATTCTAAACCACTGCACCACCAGGGAAGTCCCTTATTTCTCATCTTGTGTTTTTACTAAATTAACCGACACAATGACTGGGTCTTACCCCCAGAAATTCTGATTTAATTGGTCTGGGGAGACACTTAGGCACCAAGTCGGTTTACAAACCTCACAGTTGTTTCTAATACGTAGCCAGTGAGAACCACTGATCTGTAGCATTGCCTAATTAAGACATCGATTTCTAAGTGTTTTAGAACATATCAAAGGATATGTTCTAAAACAGCTAGCAATGACCTTGAAGACCACTCTAAGGAACCACTTCCTCCATTTTAAAATGAAGTGAGGGGAATTCCCTGGAGGTCCAGTGGTTAGGCTCTGAGATTTCACGGCCGAGGGCGCAGGTTCAGTCCCTGGTCGGGGAACTAAGATCCCGAAAGCCGCTCGGTGCCGCCAAAAACAAACAAACAAACAAACAAACAAAACTGAAGCCCAGAGGAGTAGTATGAAAGCTGGAGTCAGAGTCTAACTCTCATTGAATGCATAGCAGTAAATATTGGTAAAGTAACCCATGTCAGTAGCTTGGGAGCAATACCTCCAGCCACACCTCAAATAGGTCACTGGGTTCAGAGAACCAACAGACATGAGTCTTTTGTACCTTAGTTAACCTGATCACATTGGCTGGGGAAAAAAAAAAAAAGATTAAAATATAGACTGGGGGCTTCCCTGGTGGTGCAGTGGTTAAGAATCTGCCTGCTAATGCAGGGGACACAGGTTCGATCCCTGGCCCGGAAAGATCCCACACTGTGGAGCAGCTAAGCCCATGTGCCACTACTACTGAGCCTGCGCTATCGAACCTGTGTGCCACAACTACTGAAGCCCCCGCGCCTAGAGCCCATCCTTTGCAACAAGAGAAGCCACGACAATGAGAAGCCCGCCCACGGCAACAAAGAGTAGCCCTGGCTCGCTGCAACTAGAGAAAGCCCACACATAGCAAGAAGACCCTACACAGCCAAAAATAAAAACAAATAAATTAATTTAAAAAAATGTAGACTGGGAACTTTTATGAACTCAAAAAATTATAGGCCTTCCCTGGTGGTGCAGTGGTTAAGAATCCTCCTGCCAGTGCAGGGGACACGGGTTCAAGCCCTGGTCCGGGAAGATCCCACATGCCGCGCAGCAACTAAGGCCCTGCGCCATAACTACTGAGCTTGCTCTCTAGAGCCCACGAGCCACAGCTACTGAGTCCCGTGCCTAGAGCCTGTGCACCGCAACAAGAGAAGCCACCACAATGAGAAGCCTGTGAACTGCAACAAGAGTAGCCCCCGCTCACTGCAACTAGAGAAAACCCGCGCACAGCAACGAAGACCCAGTGCAGCCAAAAATAAAAATAAATCAATAAATAAATTTTTAAAAAAGAAAACAAAATTGTAATCCAGAATATTTTCTGCACACATGCGTGTTAGATTAAAACCTATGGAAATGTCAAAACATGACACTACCCCCAATCCCAGGCAAATTTTATTATGGAAAACTTAAGAGCCACATTATTTTTCCAGTTCTTCAAGTGGAATAAGCATCAATAAAAGACTGGCTAGGAACACAGGATTATTGTGCTTTTAGGCCCCAAAGAATTTCATGTTCTGGGGAGAAGTTAGCTGAGTTTTCTATTTTTCTTAGTGCTGGGAAGTCATCTGTGGAAGATGAAGTCATCCAAGACAGCTGGTGAAACAATTTCCCTTGATAGCTACTGACAGGGTGTAATGAGCCACCCAATCGAGACATTCTCAAGGGCTGAGAAGTTCTTTGGATGACCCTAGTCTTTTTATTTCTCACAACTCCACCGCACTAGGAATTAATGACAAAGTCCTTGGTTGGACCAAAATCAAATACTCTAAATTAATCAGACTGTTAGCCTTTCTTTTTCTCTGCTGTTTTTTCCTACCCTGCCAATTATGACTGTGGAAAAAAAAATTAACTACACATCAGCATCAAATAGGCCTTTTAATGTCATTTTTACATCTAGTTGATGACTACATAAATGTTCAGTGAGCAATACTTTGAAAGTTTCATGTTTGAAATTTTTCATAATGAAATTTTGGGGGAAATATTTTCTCAGAGTACTAGTTGCATCTTAGTGAGTAGCAAAAACCAAAAGTCTTTTGGAGAGTACAGCTCAGAGCTGAAACAAGTTCAGATATAGGTTTCTAGTAGCTTTCCACTTACCGAGCCAGTAACAGTGAAAATTACTTCAAACTCATGAACTGTAGATATAGCCTCTCTCCTCTGAATTAAGATGTCCACAGAAAACCCTTTCAGGTTAAACATAGCACATCATCCAGAAATTCTACTTCTAGATATATACACAAAAGAATTGAAAAGAAGGATTCAAACTGATACTTGTATGTCAATGTTCATAGAAGCATTATTCACAATAGCCAAAAGGTAGAAGCAAGCTCCTGTCAATCAAAGAATAAATGGATAACAAAATTCCATATAGTAGAATATCAGCCACAAAAAGGAACGAAATTCTGAAACATACTACAATATGGATGGACCTTAAAAACAAGGTATGAAATAAGCCAGACACAAAAGGTCAAATAATTGTGTGATTCTCTTACGTGAAGTACTGAGAGTTCCCAGATTTATAGAAAGTGGAATAGAGGTTGCCAGGGGCTGTGGGAGAAAGGAATGGGGAGTTAGTATTTAATGGGAAGTTTGTTTGGAGTGATGAAAAAGTTTTGGAGATGTACAGTGGTGATGGTTGCTGAACTTAGAAATGGTTCAAATGGTAAATTTTATGTTATGTACATTATACCACAGCACCCTTACACTGAGCACATGGCTCATCCTCCCAAATTTATAGTCTGAATTAAGTTTATTAGCATGTTCCCTCCCACAATGCTTTGCTTCATTCTCCACTCAAAAGTAAGTGAAATCAAGCAACCGAATACTGAGAAACAGCTTATATATATTTCCGAGACATCTTAATATGGTTGTATAGTTTTCAGCCCATTAATAATTAAGGGTTTTGCCCTGAGGTTCCAACTCACCTTTCTGAAATAGGAACCTTGCTTATTGGGAACGATGAGGAGGGGCGGGTTTTCTTTAGCTTTGCGCAGTGGCAGTATCGTAGCCAATGAGGTTTATCCGAGGCGCGATTATTGCTAATTGAAAACTTTTCCCAATACCCCGCCGTGACGACTTGAAATATAGTCGGCATTGGCAATTTTTGACAGTCTCTACGGAGACTGAATAAAGCAAGTTTAAAAGAAGTGTTTCGTATTCAGCATGGGATTATAGGAAGCGTTGCTTAGTGTGCACTGTGTCACCAGTAAGTTATTTAAAGGTTTTTCCGGTTGCAAGTTCTTAGAGTGTATTGGTTTTGGTTCCGTTATTAGTATGAATGGTTAGTTTGTAGAAATGATTCGTTTTATACCTTTTTAACCAAGCCAGTTTTACTTGTCCGTTGTGTATGGCTGCGTGTTTGTTGTCTTAGGTATTGAGGAGTGAAATTGTAATTCTTTTTTAAAATATTTTTTGCTGGATTCAACACCCACACGACCATCTCCTTGTCCCGTGTCGGCTGTTTCTTTTTCTTTTTTTTTTTTTTTGTTGTCGCTGGTTCTTAGAAAGCGAGTCTCAAGCGGACGGTCTCGGTGATGTCATGGTTATTTGCATAAAATTTCCCAGCGTCCTTAGCAAAAGACGTTTTTATTTCCGAAAGATTAGGGTGCGACAACAGATGCTCCAAAAAACAGCAGCTCCTCGCCCACACTGGTCTTAAATAAGAATGTTAGCTGGGAAGTGCTTCATATCTCCCAGCTCGTTGTCAGTCACTCACCCTCATAGTAAAGGCAGCTGTCATCCATGGGGGAGCTAGGTGCGCGATTACAGTCTTTAGCTTTGCGCAGTGGCAGTATCGTAGCCAATGAGGTTTATCCGAGGCGCGATTATTGCTAATTGAAAACTTTTCCCAATACCCCGCCATGACGACTTGAAATATAGTCGGCATTGGCAATTTTTGACAGTCTCTACGGAGACTGAAAGAAGCAAGTTTAAAAATAGCTCTTCATTTAATGTTTTTTTTTTAAGTGGTAGGTTGTCCTGCTGTGGTGGTTCTTCTGAGAACTTTTTATTTGCTCCGGGGTTTTTTTTTTTTTATTGTCAGCAGGGGGCGGAGGCGAGTGTGCTACGTGATTAGCTGCTTCAGGGTGTGCTTGCGTTTAAAAAGACTGAGTTGTGGGGTTTTTTGTTTTCCTAAGTAGTATCGCAGTTCCGGTGCTTTATAACCCACCAGAAGTAGTTTTGGTTTAGATAGTTGCGGTTTGGAAGCTCACAGTTAAACCTAGTGACCAGCTACGTTTCCATTACCACCAAGTTGGACAAGGACTCTTCAGAGGGTTACAGGTTCGCAGGAACGAACGGGAATCTGACGATATCTCATCCAAATATTTTTTAAAGCAACCAGCGGGAACGGACACGGTAGACTTTTTCAGGTCCCACTGTTGGAGTCCCGTGCACAGCTGCGCTTGGAATTAAATCCTCTTACTCTTAGTGAGGTGCTGGTTTCCACTATACCGGCTGCCTCTAGTCTTGTCCTGTTAGAAAGACCAGTCGTGTCCACGGACAGAAGGCCTGACGAGACCTATTCCTGGGCGTGGCAGATCCAGCTGGACCTGCTTAGGCCACCACCCATGAAACCTTCTGTCCTCTAGCAAAAGAATGTGGCAAGGGCGAAAGTGGTGGCACAGCATCTAATGATTCAAAGCGGCACATTGTGGAAAAGCGCCCTAGCAGCAAATCAGACACAGTCCCTGCTTCAGGGAACTCACCGTTTTGAAACCACAGATAAACAAAATAATTAGATTATTTCAATGTTATAAAGAAAATAAACGGGCATGTGATGGAGCCATCCAGGAAACCAGCCAAGTTCCAACACCACCCACTAGCGAGCACTTACTGTGTGCCAGACTCCACATGAAGTGCTTACTTCTTATGCCAGACTCCACGCAAAGTGCTTAATATGCTTTATTTCATTTAATTCTTACAGAAACCATTCTCCCCATTCTTTTTCTTTTTATACAAACAGCTCTACTGAAGCATAATTGATATTCAATAAACTGCACATATTTAAAGCCTACGATCTGATGAGTTTTGAAAACACACCCATGAAACCATTACTGCAAACCAGCTGGCGAGCACAGCCATTACTCCCCAAAGTTTCCTGGTGTTCCTTTGCAATCCATCCCTCCCTTCCATCTGTTCCCCACTACCCCTCCCCCATTCTGTTGCTATAGATTAGTTTGCATTTTCTAGAATTTTATATGAATGGAATCTACGGTATGTGATTTTCTTGAGATTGACTTTTTTCATCAAACAATATGTCCTTGCAGTCCATCCAGGTTGTTGCATGTGAGTAGTATTCCATTATATGGAAGTACCAGGGTTTGTTCAACCATTCACCCATGGAAGGACATTTGAATTGTTCCTAGTATTTTGCTATCATAAAGCTTCTAAGCGCATTTCTGTACACGTTTTTGTATGAGTGTTAAGTTTTTAATTCTCTGGGTCGTATTGTCAGTTGCATGTTTACTTTTGTAAGAAGCTGCCAAATTATCTTCCAGAGTGGCTTTCCATTTCCATTTTATTTTCCACCTGCAGTTTAAAAACATGTAGGCAAGTGCCCCTGACTTATTTTTTTTTAATAAATTTATTTATTTATTTATTTTTGGCTGAGTTGAGGCTTTATTGCCACGCGCAGGCTTTCTCTAGTTGCGGTGAGTGCGGTCTACTCTTCGTTGCGGTGCGCGTGCTTCTCATTGAGGTGGCTTCGGAGCACAGGACCTAGGCGCATGGGCTTCAGTAGTTGCCATACGTGGGCTCAGTAATTGTGGCACACGGTGTCTGTTGCTCCACGGCATGTGGGATCTTCCCGGACTAGGGCTTCAACCCGTGTCTCCTGCATCGGCAGGCGGATTCTTAACCACTGCGCCACCAGGGAAGCCCCCGCCCCGCCCCCGCTGCCTTTTTAATTTCCTTCATGACACTGATTTTTTGAAGAGTTCAAGACAGTTATCGTGTAGAAGCCTCACATTCCAACTTCACTGATTGTGTTCCCTTTATTTCCTGTAACCAAGACCACAGCTTGATTCAACAGAACTTCAGAGATGGTGTTGTGAACTTTGTATTGCATCTGCCACTATAATCGATGATGAGTTTAAGCGCCAGGGTAAAGCAGTAACTGCTCTCTCTCTATTGTAAAAGTGCACTTTCCCCTATGTAATCAGTAGTCTGTGGAATGAACAATCCTTGACATTTGGTAATAAAAGCCCTTTGCTTTCCACAACTCCTCCCTTAAACCACTTCCTGATCAGTCATCAAAATATGACTAAGTACTATAAATTAATGTCACTTCTTCTCTGGAACCTAGGGTAGGTTTGCTGGGACCAAGGAATATCCTGTGTTCAGGACCTGTGGTCCCAGGAAAGGGAAGAAGAGTCCCCTGCGGAGCCAATGTATTACAACTGAGCAAATATGATGGAAAGAGGGGGTCAGTGATCACTACCCAAAGGGGTCTCCTGAAGACCCCACTACGATTGTGGGAACGACAAGAGGAGCCGACGTGTGCTACCCAGAGGCTGAAATTTCAAGGAGCTAAAAATGTCCTTGATAGTGTGGTCTGAAAATGCACTCCAACCATTTCTTTTCATCTTAGCTTGTTGCCAAGATGAATAATCTGGTGTCAAAACAGGCCTGGAGGAGACAGAACATGAATGCTCCCTCCCATGGCAAATTTTGTATTGATTGGAAAGTCAGATGATGCTCTGGCAAACACTCATGTGAGTGTGTGTGTGTGTGTGATTTTCTTAGAATTTATAATAGCAAGTAAGTAAAATAATGACTCATTTGTAAGCATACAAGTAAGAAAAGCATGGAAAAACCACCAAGGGACTTCCCTGGTGGCACAGTGGTAGAGAATCTGCCTGCCAATGCAGGGGACACAGGTTCGAGACCTGGTCTGGGAAGATCCCACATGCTGCAGAGCAACTAGGCCCGTGAGCCACAACTACTGAGCCTGCACGTCTGGAGCTTGTGCTCTGCAACAGGAGAGCCCGTGACAGTGAGAGGCCTGCGCACCGCGATGAAGAGTGGCCCCCGCTCACCACAACTGGAGAAAGCCCTCGCACAGAAACAAAGACCCAACACAGCCAAAAATAAAATAAAATTTAAAAATTAATTTAAATGACATAAAATTAAAAAAAAAAAAAAGAATCTGCCTGCCAAGGCAGGGGACATGGGTTCGATCCCTGGTCTGGGAAGATCCCACATGCCGCTGAGCAACTAAGCCCGTGTGCCACAACTACTGAGCCTGCGCTCTAGAGCCTGCAAGCCACAACTACTGTGCCACAACTACTGAAGCCCGTGTGCCTAGAGCCCATGTTCTGCAACAAGAGAAGCCACCGCAATGAGAAGCCCACGCACCACAACAAAGAGTAGCCCCCACTCGCCACAACTAGTGGAAGCCGGCACGCAGCAGTGAAGACCCAATGCAGCCAAAAATAAAATAAATTAAAAACTTATTTTACAAAAACCACCAAAAGGGACTTCCCTGGTGGCGCAGTGGTTAGAATCTGCCTGCCAATGCAGGGGACACGGGTTTGAGCCCTGCTCCAGGAAGATCCCACATGCCGCTGAGCAACTAAGCCCGTGTGCCACAACTACTGAGCCTGCGCTCTAGAGCCCGCGCGCTGCAACTACTGAGCCCGTGTGCTGCAACTACTGAAGCCCCCGTGCCTAGAGCCTGTGCTCTACAACAAGAGAAGCCACCACAATAAGAAGTCTGTGCACCACAATGAAGAGTAACCCCCACTCACCACAACTAGAGAAAGCCCGCGTGCAGCAGCAAAGACCTAATGCAGCCAAAAATAATGAATAAATGGATTTGCCTTTAAAAATAAATAAATAAAATAAATAAATAAATAATTTTTTAAAAAACCACCAAAAATATGAACAAAAAGCTTAAGGAAAGCAAAACAATTTTTTTAAAGGTAAAATTTATAGAATATACATGTGATATTTTGCTCTCAGCTCTACTGGAATCTTTCTTTGTCTGGGTAGTTTGAGTTACAATGACTTTTTTTTTTTAATTGAAGTAAAATTCACAGAATGTAAAATTAACACATCTGCAAGTGGATCCATGTGATTTTTACATATTATTGGTTTCAGTTTCACAACCTAATTTTTTTCTGGTTGTAAAATTACTGCATGTTGGTATATAAAATCCAAACATTATATATATGCAGCAGTGACAGTTGAAGATCACCATAATCCCACCTCCATGGCTAGAGAAAATAGCCACAGATAGGTGAGATTATTCCTCTCCAAATTGTTCTATTTACGTGTCACCCTGATTATTAACAAACATTGGATTATATTCTACATTCAGTTCTAATATTTACTTTTTCTTTCTGCTAAACTAATATATGGTGGACCTATTTTCCATGTCAGCATATAGCTCCCCCCTTCCCATATGGATATATCCCACTTCAGCTAACCAATCCCTAGGGATGGACATTTGGGTTGTTTCCAGTTTTTCCCCATTATAAGCAATGCTATGATGAACATCCTTGGATGTGCATCTTTGCCTCCTCATAGGGTTTTTGGGGGTGAATTTTGCCTACCAGTGTGCTGTTTCTGGGGGAAATTTCTGTAGATGAGATTGCTTGCACAAAAACCATTCACATTTTGCATTTTAATTTTTTTTTTTTTTTTTTTTTTTTTTTTTGGCTGCACCGTGCAGCTTGTGGAATCTTAGTTCCCCAGCCAGGGATTGAACCTACAGCCTCTGCAGTAAAAAAGGAGTCCTAACCACTGGACCACCAGGGAATTCCCCATATTTTGTATTTTAAAAGATGCTCCCAAGTTGGGTGCCCCAAGACTGTACTGTGTATTCTCCCACAAAGCCACATAGGAGAGCGTCTGCAGAATATTCGATGTGTACGTTTGAAGTGCTGCGGCTTTCACAGGACTCTTCTGGGTTAGGGAGGGGAAGAAGGAGGAGGGTGAATTCATATCCAGTTCCAACAATTAGTTGTTCTCTAGCTCCTTTCCAGGCAGAAAGCAGAGAGAAGGGGCTGGCTTGGGTGAGGTAATCCTGACCCTCTCCCCTTCCACCATGTATGGAAATATCCTTGGAAACATCAGTTCCAGATGGAGCCAACCCCCACCCCACCCCCTCCCACCCTGTCGCCCAAGCCAGCCTGGACCTACTGGCTCCAGGGGACAGAAAAGCTGGACTCTGAAGAGTATCTCAGCAGGGAACGGGTCCACCAGCCCCCAAACAATCTTCCCAGTGTAAGTCCCTGCAGGCTGTCTGCAAGAATCACTGGCTTCTCTAGGTTAAAAATATCCTGTGCCCAAGGGGCCTTCAGTGTCTGTCTCAGAAGAGAGCTGGCTTATAGCTCTCCATCACTGGGGAAATGAACTGAGACCAATTGATTTTTTTTTTTCCATGAAGCTTTGAAACCAGACTTTCTGGGTTCAAATCTTTGCTCCACTATTCACTAGCTGCGTGACCCTAGGCTACTTACTTAATTTCTCTGTGCCTCAGTTCTCTGGCTGTAAAAGGAGTGTCAGATCATCACATCTATCTCAGAAGCCAGTGGGTCTCCACCCTGGCTGAGCACTTAAAATCACCTGGGGAGCTTTTAAAAATCCTCTTGCCCAGGCTGCATTCTGGGTCAATTCAATCAGAATTTCTAAGCGTTAATTCTGGGCAAAAAATATATTTTAAAGCTTCCCAGGGACTTCCCTGGTGGCGCAGTAGTTAAGAATCCACCTGCCAGAAAACTATAAGACACTGATGAAAGAAATTAAAGATGATACAAACAAATGGAGAGATATACCATGTTCTTGCATTGAAATAATCAACATTGTGAAAATGACTATACTACCCAAAGTAATCTACAGATTCAATGCAATCCCTATCAAACTACCAATGGCATTTTTCACAGAACTAGAACAAAAAATTTCACAATTTGTATGGAAACACAAAAGACCCCAAATAGCCAAAGCAATCTTGAGAACAAAAAATGGAGCTGGAGGAATCAGGCTCCTGGACTTCAGACTATACTACAAATCTACAGTAATCAAGACAGTATGGTACTGTCACAAACACAGAAATATAGATAAATGGAACAGGATAGAAAGCCCACAGATAAACCCATGCACATATGGTCACCTTATTTTTGATAAAGGAGGCAAGAATATACAATGGAGAAAAGACATCCTGTTTAATAAGTAGTGCTAGGAGCACTGGACAGCTACATGTAAAAGAATGAAATTAGAGCACTCCCTAACACCATACACAAAAATAAACTCAAAATAGATTAAAGACCTAAATGTAAGGCCAGGCACTATAAAACTCTTAGAGGAAAACATAGGCAGAACACTCTATGACATAAATCACAGCAAGATCCTTTTTGACCCACCTCCTAGAGAAATGGAAATAAAAGCAAAAATAAACAAATGGGACCTAAGGAAACTTAAAAGCTTTTGCACAGCAAAGGAAACCATAAACAAGACGAAAAGGCAACCCTCAGGATGGAAGAAAATATTTGCAAATGAAGCAACTGACAAAGGATTAATCTCTAAAATTTACAAGCAGCTCATGCAGCTCAATATCAAAAAAGCAAACAACCCAATACAAAAATGGGCAGAAGACCTAAATAGACACTTCTCCACAGAAGATATACAAATTGCCAACAAACACATGAAAGGATGCTCAACGTCACTAATCATTAGAGAAATGCAAATCAAAACTGTAATGAGGTATCACCTCACACCAGTCAGAATGGCCATCATCAAAAAATCTACAAACAATAAATGCTGGAGAGGGTGTGGAGAAAAGGGAACCCTCTTGCACTGTTGGTGGGAATGTAAATTGATACAGCCACTATGGAGAACAGTATGGAGATTCCTTAAAAAACTAAAAATAGAACTACCATATGACCCAGCAATCCCACTACTGGGCATATACCCCGAGAAAACCATAATTCAAAAAGAGACATGTACCACAATGTTCATTGCAGCTCTATTTATGATAACCTAAGTTATCATAAGGAAGCAACCTAAGCAACCTAAGTGTCCAACGACAGATGAATGGATAAAGAAGATGTGGCACACATATACAATGGAATATTACTCAGCCATAAAAAGAAACAAAATTGAGTTATTTGTAGTGAGGTAGATGGACCTAAAGTCTGTCATACAGAGTGAAGTTAATCAGAAAGAGAAAAACAAATACCATATGCTAACACATATACATGGAATCTAAAAAAAAAAAAAAAAGGTTCTGAAGAACTTAGGGGCAGGATAGGAATAAGGACGCAGACGTAGAGAATGGACTTGAGGACACGGGGAGGGGGAAGGGTAAGCTGGGACGAAGTGAGAGAGTGGCATGGACATATATATACACTACCAAACGTAAAATAGATAGCTAGTGGGAAGCAGCGCATAGCACAGGGAGATCAGTTCGGTGCTTTGTGACCACCTAGAGGGGTGGGTACAGAGGATGGGAGGGAGACGCAAGAGGAAGGAGGTATGGGGATATATGTATATGTATAGCTGATCACTTTGTTATACAGCAGAAACTAACACACCATTGTAAAGCAATTATACTCCGATAAAGATGTTTTTTTAAAAAAAAAAAGAATCCACCTGCCAATGCAGGGGACACGGGTTCGATCCCTGGTCTGGGAAGATCCCACATGCCGCAGAGCAACTAAGCCCGTGCACCACAACTACTGAAGCCCGCGTGCCTAGAGCCCGTGCTCTGCAACAAAAGAAGCCACCACGATGAGAAGCCTGTGCACGGCAATGAAAGGTAGCCCCCGTTCAACGCAACTAGAGAAAGCCCGCACAACAACGATGATCCAACACCGCCAAAAAAATAAAAACTTCCCAGGTCATTCCAATGTGCCAGTGCTGTAGAGATTTTGTGGGTATTACATGAGATAATATAGGAAAAAGGCTCCCCATGGTGCCTGACACAGAGTTATATGCTTTGGTGAGGATTGTGGGGCCAATTATCCAAGCCTGGGTGGTGGTCAGGGAAGGCCTCCTGGAGGAGGGGGTGTTGAGCTGTGAACTGAAGGAGGAGAGAAGTTAACCAGGAGAAAGAGGACAGGATGCCTTTTAGCCGGGGTATCAGTACCTGCAGGGTTCTGGAGCCAGGAGGATGTGGCCTCTTGGAGGAATTGAAAGTCATTCCCAGAAATTCCCTGGCAGTCCAGTGGTTAGGACTCCACTCTTTCACTGCTGAGGGCCTGGGTTCAATCCTTGGTCAGGGACCTATGATCTGACAAGCTGCATGGTGCAGCCAAAAAATTGAAGTCTTTCCCTGTGACTGGAGCTGAGAAAGGAGAAAGGAGAGTTGGTGGAAAATCACTGGGCTTTATTCTGCTGTGAGGAAGATTTTAAGCAGGACAATGAGGGGGGGTGCCCTCCCCCCAAATTCAGAAACAGCAGGGCCTCCTCAAGGCGTTGTGTTCAAACCCTCTGGGGAACTTGAACTTGCCAAGGGGTGTGTGACACAGTCCCCAAGCTCCCCTTCAGGAGCCATGTCCTAGACTGTAAAGTCAGACAGTCCTGGGTTTGAATCCCGACTTTGCCACTTCGTACTTGTGTGGCCTTGGGCACATGACCTCATTTATGAGCCTTAGTTTCCTGGCCTGGAAAATAGGCATAAAACCCCCATTGGATCTTCGTGAGGATTAAATGAGATGATAATGTAAAAGACTTAACATGTTGCTTCCCACGTGCTAAACAATAAATGTTCCCAATATGTGTGTCAATGTGTGTAAAAGACTGCTCTAGAAGAATCTACAACTGGTCATTAATTTTGGGGGGATTATGGATACTTTTAATTTTTATATCTCGGTTTATCTGTTGTTGTTTTTCTAAAATTCTTTCTGCAATGAACAACTACTGTTTTTGTAAAGAAAACTTCCACATCTGTATTGTAAGCTCTGGAATTTATTCTTCTAAATCTTTTCTTCCCCTTCATCCCCTCTTTCTTCCCAACATCAATTAGTGCAGTGGTAAACTTAGTTCATTAAATGGGTACTTAACAAATGTTATTCACACAACATATTTTTATTCAGCACCTACTATGTGCCGTGTCCTGTGTCAGGTACTGGGGTAGAGCAGGGAATGAGACAGACTTAGTCTCTGCCTTCCTGAAGCCTAGAATCTGGTAGGAGATGGACAGATGCAAACGAGTGCATAAGAAGTGTTTAATTACAGCCGTCCCTCGTTATCTGCGATTGGTTCCAAATGTACCAAAATCCCTGGATGCTTAAGTGCCATAGTCGGCCCTCTGTATCTTCAGTTCTGCATTCGCAGATTCAGTTAACCATGGGTTGTGTAGTACTATCTGAATTTATTGAAAAAAAAAATCTGCTTGTAGGTGGAACTGCTCCATTCAAACCAGTGTTTTCCAAGAGTCAACTGTATAATTATGAGGAGTGCTTTCAGGGTGCTAAAAAAAAAAGGTCTTAATAACAGGAGCCCTGACATAGTCTACCAGGCCAGGGAACGGTTTTCTGGGGGAATGGCTTTTAGGTTGAAATGCCCCCCAAATAATGATGCCAGCTATCATTTAAATCTGTGCTGTCCAGTGTGGTAGCCCCTAGTCACATGTGGCTACTGAGCCCTTGGACTGTGGCTAGTGGAAATGAAATGTGCTGTCAGTGTAAAATGCACATATGATTTCAAAGACTTCCTATTTAAAAAAGTGAGGTATCTCACTGATATTTTTTATATTGATTACAAGTTGAAATGATAACATTTAGGATAGACTGGATTAGGTAAAATATACTAAGATTATTTTTAACTGTTTCTTTTTATCTTTTTTAATGTGGCTACTAGAAAATTTTTAATTACTAATTTTAAAAGTTTTTAATTACTAATTTAAAAATTTAAAAATTTTTAATATGTGGCTTGCATTTTGTTTCTAGGGGATAGCACTGAGTTAGAGAGTGCTTGTTAGCGACAAGGATTATGCTAAGTAGTAAATGTGTAGTATCTTGTTTAATCCTATGATGACTCTGATAGGTAGGTATTATTTATCTTCTTTCTACAGAGGAGGAAACTGGCACAAAGAGTGAATTGTTTGAGATTCAGCACCAGCAAGGAACAAAGCTGGCATTAGCACCTGGGTGGAGTCAGTCCAATGAGCTGTGCACTTAACCTCTACCCCACACTGCTAAGCAGAGGGGTCCGTGGGCTGTGACAGGAAGAGGCATCAAGAGCCATCCAGGTGGAAGGAACAGCACGTGTCTGAAAACACTGACATTCCATGGACTAGAGGGCCTCAGAACATTCGGCTGTGGAGTGATTCCATGCAGGATCTACTTTCTTGGAGGCTGTTTTCTCACCGTGAGGACCCTGAATTCAGTTTTGGCAGGGCTGTCCATCAATGTCCTGTCAATGTCAGTTCTTTTTTTTTTTTTCTTTTTGAGACTATTTTCCGTCAACCTATTTCCATTTCAAGAGTTTGTGGAAGAAGAGCTTAAGACCACTCAGTGGTTGTTCTACCCATTCAGTGGCCTGAGTAGTGGGAGCTGCAGACCCGCCTTCAGTGGGGCATTGCTGAATAGGCACAGAGGGCACCTGCACACCTTCGGACCAGTCTGCCACCTCAGGTTGAGCAGCAATGAACTCAGGAGGTGGGGCGGTCCATTCACCCTGAAATTCCTCCTTGGTCACAGCCTTCTCAGCTGCTGCCTGCTCCTCCTTTTCAATCTCTTCAGGATCTCTGTAGAAGTAGAGATCAGGCATGACCTCCCATGGGTGTTCACAGTAGATGGTGCCACACACGTGCAGAACTTCCCGGGTAAGTATCCACCACATCAGACCCACTGAGTGAGCTCCCCTGTTGCACGGGATGCCAATGTCCACACAGTGCAGAGGAGAAGCTGTTACACAGACCAATGGTAGGCAGGTTAACGTAAGGGGCCCCTGTGAGAGGCTGGTGGTCAGCCCTGGGATCAGTAACCACCAGAAGTCTTGGCTCCTGGAAGGCTGCCTGGATCTGGTTAGTGAAGTTTCCAGGAGTGAAGTGGTCAGCAATAGGAGTGGCTCCAGTGGCAGCAGCAAACTTCAGCCCAGCTCACTGGCCAGTATTCCTGGAGGATATGACACTGACATCACCTGGGTTTTCAACGGCAACAGTGGTACGAGCTGCCAACAGAAACTTCTCCCAGGTTCCCTTCAGACTTATGACGTAGGTGCCATCACTTTTCCTTTGTAGATGTACTGTTCCATTTGGAAGTCAAGGTTGGTGCCACCTAAGTGGGTTCCTGCTGCAAGGAATTTGAGGACATCCTCCTCCTTCATTCGCTGGACATCAAGGGCTCCGGACATTGTGAAAATTTCCCTTTAAGTTACGATGGGAAACCAGAGCAACGCCATATGGACCCCTGTCTGGGTAGCGCGGAAAGGCAATGCCAGTTCATCCTTAGGAAGTATGAGAAAACCTGGTTTGAGTTAATCAAGTCTGATGGCTAGGGGATGGGAGTCTCCGAGGGGAGGAAAAAGTGTTTTGTTTTTTTTTTAAAGATCCTTTTCTTAAAAATTTTTATTTATTGATTATTTATTTTTGGCTGCATCAGGTCTTAGTTGCGGCACGCGGTATCTTTCGTTGCAGCACATGGGCTCTTCGTTGCGGTGTGCGGGCTTCTCTCTAGTTGCGGCCTGTGGGCTTCTCTCTAGTTGTGGCTCGCAGGCTCCAGAGCTCTCGGGCTCAGTAGATGTGGCACGCAGGCTTAGCTGCCCTGTGGCATGTGGGATCTTAGTTCCCCAACCAGAGATCGAACCTGTGTCCCCTGCATTGGAAGATGGATTCTTAAACACTGGACCACCAGGGAAGTCCCAGGAAAAGGTATTTTGGGGCTCTTTACATTAGGAAATCCCAAGCAGGGGTCTGAGTGTCCAACATCACCAACACTGAACTCCAAAGACTGAGTTCTCCTTAGAACTCCAACCACCAAGGGCAAAATTGATGGCTCAATTGATGTCTTGTTTTTCCTCTCCAGGGAATATTGCTTTGAAAAAGGTTTGAGACCTTTGAGACAGGGACAAGTGTATGTCCTGGTATTGGTTTAAGGATAATGGTTTCACCTGGCACAGTAGCAGGTCTCCCGCACAGGCCTTAGCAAAGAATTTCCAGGTTCAGATCCCAGTCTTCCCACTTAATAGCTCTGTGACCTTGGGTAACTCAATCTCTTTATTCTTAACTTTTCCAACTGGAAAAGGGGATAATAGCGGTCATCTCCTAGGCTTGTGGTCAGAATTAAATGCAAAAAAGCATGGAAAGCACCCAGCCCACAGCCTGTTCATTATATTGATAGTACAATTATAATTGTTACTATTGTTTTGAAGAGAACACATTTGACCTCCTCTAGAGGAAATGTGACATTACATCCGCGTTGTAATATCCCCTATTACAGTTTTAGCATACTGTTCGCCCCAGAAACTCCAGGGCTTAATGTGAATTAGACTAATTGTGGGTTCTTCTTTATGCCTCTTCCAGCTTTAGCCCAGTGTGTGATGCAGGGTAGGTGCGCCTGCTAACCTCTCTGTACCCCCATTATCAGTCTTCACCTTGTATTCCATGCTACAATTTCCTTTTAGTTCTTCCAATGCACCATGGTCGCTGTCTTGCCTAAAAGCCTTTGCATATGCTGTCCCAGGCAGCTGGGAATGGTGTGAGGTTATTCATCCTTTATTCAGGCCTGTTTGCTCTTCTGTCTGCCCTTTTGGACTAAATCCCAAGGAGGCAGGCACCATATCAGTCTTATTCATCATTGTATCACCAGCCCCAAAACAGAACCTGTTCGAAGGGAGTGCCAATAAATATCTCATCATTGAGTGTCTTAATCTGCCATTAAACTGTGAACTTTCTGAGGAAAGGGACTACAGTTTGCTTTGTTCCAAGTGTCAGGCACAACATCTGCCAGCCATTCAGCAAATATATATTGAGTGCTTACTATGTGAAACACACAGACTAAGTACAGATATGAGCAAAAATGGACATGGTTTCTGCCCTTGTGCACTTTTAGTCTGAAAGGGAGAGAGACATTTATCAAACAATCCTACCACTAAATGTAAATTACAGCAGAGAGAAGTGCCTACAACACAGAAGTACATGGAAGGTGTTGGAAGGGCATGCAATCGACTGCCTAGCTGGGAAGCAGTCTTAGCTCTTGAATTTTAATGGAGGAGAATGTGGCATCCACAGAGGAGAGCCACTTGGTTCTGCCTTCAAAAAAGAGCTTGTCATCCAGCTTGAGAAATGACAGCTTCCAGATGCAGGGCCTTCATGAAGGACAAGGCCACACACTTTATGGGCATCCCTAGCTGATGGCTGAACATGGTGGGGGAATTGGGGCCTGGACATTTCTGCCCAATGAGGACTCCTCTAATGAAATTTTGTTCCAGGGCTCCCAATTGAGTTGGCTTATCTTTGTCATATCCAAGTTTCTCCTTGCCGTCCTGCCTCTTCCTCTTTCTCTCACACAGGCATTCCTCCAACTCTATCTCAACATCTGCTTCCTGGAGAACCTAACCCAACACAGAGGGTCTTGGCTGGATTTCTGTGGGAAGGGGAACTTTTTTTTTTTTTGGCTGCGTTGGGTCTTTGTTGCTGCGAGTGGGCTTTCTCTAGTTGTGGTGAGTGGGGGCTACTCTTCGTTGTGGAGCACAGGCTCTAGGTGCTCAGGCTTCAGTAGTTGTGGCTCATGGGTTCTATAGCGCAGGCTCAGTAGTTGTGGTGCATGGGCCTAGTTGCTCTGCGGCATGTAGGATCTTCCTGGACAGGGCTCGAACCCTTGTCCCCTGCATTGGCAGGCGGATTCTTAACCACTGTGCCACCAGGGAAGCCCCTATTACCCGATTTCTGAGTCTGTGGGAGCAAAACCCCTCTGGAGTCTGGGATGGCAGTGGGGTGTTTCAGGAAACTATGCCCAGCGCTGGGTGTAACGTCCCTGTAGCTTTTCCTTTACTGTCTAAGGTGGGGTCCTTTTTTGCTCCATGCAGAGTTTCAGAAAAATCTCCGTCTAGGGAGGATGGATATGTGGAAGATTAAAGGATATATAACCTCGAAAATATTGAATCTGGCCCCAAAACCTGGGCTGCGAGCTTCACTGCCATCGATCCAAAGGGCGCCCCGAGAAAAGGTCCTCCAAATGTTGCCGGCCTCTCCTGGTACTGATTTAGGGTCCTCTTGGGAGGCGACTTACTGGGAGATAGACAGACGGACAAATATGACTCTCCAGTGGACAGACATGTGATGAATGAGTGACTGATGGATGGACAGACATAGGTCAGATTGTGAGATGTCAAGACAGCCAGATGGATCTGTTAGCCAGTCAGGCATGTGACTCTCAGACAGAGAAAGACTGACAGAGGGCCTGAAGGCCTGGGAGCGTCCCACCTGCCTGCTCAGCCACAAGGCGGCGCTGCCGCCTCGCCCAGCGGCGCCCACCGTCCAGGCTGCGCGCGCTCTCGTGGGCCGGCGGCGGGGGCGGGTCCAGCGTGCCCACGGGGCGGGGCCAGCAGCCTCGCGGGGGCGACCACGGGAGGAGCGCGCGGCGGGGGCGGGGCGCGCGTGCTCGCGGGGGCAGCTGGGGGCGGGACGCGCGGCGGGCGCGGGCGCGCGCGGCGGCGGCGCGTTCCGTTCCGGGCCGAGGCTCGCGGCGGAAAAGTTGCGCGGCGGTGAAGAGCGGCCCCGGGACGGGCAGCGAGCGCGACGCCGAGCCGGCTGCCGGCGCCCGCGGCCCCGCCATGGACGACCTCGGTGAGTGAGCGGGAGGCCGAAGGAGTAGGCAGTGAGGGGTGCGCGGCCCCAGGCCGGTGCGGGCGCGAGCGAGCGGCAGGCGGAATCTCACCCGCGGCGGCCCGGGTCCCGGCTCTGGTTTCGGCCGGCCCGGGCTCTGCGGGGCCGGGATCCCGCTCTGGGCCTGAGTCCCAGGCCAAGGCCAGCCCCGCACCGTCCTCACAGCTGCCACCCCCTCGCTTCGAGGACAACCCCACCTCCGGACCCTCGACCTCGGGGTTCCACCCCCATCTCCCAGAGCAGCTTCAGGGACCCACGTCAAGGACCCGCCCCATCCGCCTCAGGGACGGGCCCCCACTGCCTGGACCTGACCACCTCCCCAGCTGTGGGACCCTCACTTCACAGACCTTTCCCCCACCCCCATCGCACAGATGGAACACCCAGTTTGGGGATCAGCTGCCTAATCTCACAGGCGGGGCCCTCAATCCCAGGATATGCTCCCACCCCCTCGAGGACCACCCCTTCACAGACTGACATCCTCACTTCAGGGGTAGCCCCACCGAGCCGACGCCTTTCATTTTACAGGTCAGATTCACAAGTTAGAGATAAGCCTCTGATGAGCTTCTGAGCTTCCACAAAGACAAGTTTCCCTCCTGTCCCACTGATCCCCCCCAGTCCATTTCACTGACTGCCCTGGTCACTCTGTGGACCAGCCCCTCCCCTTTTATATCACAGATCAGCCTCATCCTAGAAGAGTAAGCTGGGGAGACAGACTCTGGTGAAATGCCAGAGAAATGAGGTGGGAAGTGGGCCCCAAGGTATGGCCATCTTTGAACTTGTCCAGGCTGGTAACGTTCCCTCCACCCCCGCAGCAGCATAACTTGCGGGAAGCCACGCAGGTAAGGAAGTTAAGATGCCCAGAACAGAGTTTTTACTGTTTTCGTTGAGCTGTTTTAGTGGAGCTCCCAAATTACTCTTCTCAGTTCAGTCTTGATCTGGTGTTAGGGCAGGGGAAAGTATCTCCTGGAACCAGACACTAAACCCAGGGAGCTTGGTGCCAGGGTTCTAGGAATGCCTTGAGTGGTGTGAACTCTGGAGTGGGAGGATTCACTCTCCCTTCCTCCCCTTCACGCCTGTAGCTGCAGGGCCTCTGAGCCGGGGAGTTGAGGAGGGGGGAAAAGTTTCTTCTCTGTAGGAGCCTTGTCTTCCCTCTGTGGACTGTGGGTGGCTTGTGTGACCGCTGATGCTTTCTCTGTCTCAGGCTCTGAGGGGTGGATTCATCAGACAGGACTGATGGGCCTCCCCTGAGCACACAGGGCACTAAATTAAGACTGGCTATTTGTAGGCACTGAATTTCCAAGGGGACAGGGAGGAGGATTGGGACTTGACTGCTTCCCGGAGGCTTCCTTTTGGGATCAGGGTGCCTCCCCACCCCACTGACCCTGAGATCCTGGAGCTGGGTATGGTGTCCGGTCCTGCCTGTTTTGCAGAGTGAGATGGTTGCCAAGCATAGTTCTGCCTTTGGGTCTGGCTTGGCACCCATTTTTCCAACACACTCAAGGTTGGCATGGCTTTCAGACAGGTATTTTTTTTTTTTTTTTCACATGAAAATAACTGAGCTGAAAGGAGGCTGGGGGGGATGTTTTTCGAATCAGGATCTGAAAGTCTCAGTGCTTTCCCAGTGGGAATTTGCGAGCAGAGTTACAGTTTCTGAAACGTTGATGGGGGTTCTGTTGCTTCTAGACAGTCCCCTTGCTGTTTGAAGGACTGAGAAAGTCTTTTTAGAGTTTGCAGTTGAAGCCCGGAATTCCTGTCCTCTGACAGTCTTCCATTTAGGGCCAGGAAACTGAGTTTGTCTCTGAAAAGAAAGAGAGTGCCCTGGCAGAGTGGATTGTAGGAATTTAAATTTGCTGTTCATGGAGTACTTCCCTGTGCCTCAACTCATCTTGTCCTCACAGCAGCCCTTTCTGAGAGCCCTTTAGGGCCACTGCTATCATTACTACCTGCCTTTTACAAATTGAGAAAACTGAGGCTGAGAGAGGTTGATTCACTTGCTGAGGGTTGCACAGCCACAGAATGACAAAATCATGGCTAAAAGCCTAATCCCTAGCTCCTAGGTCTGCAGCTCTGTGTACCCCGAGGCCTTTCTTCCTGAGGAGGGGTCGCAGTGGGGTATGGCTGCCACTTGTAACTTCTGCTGCTTTCCACCATAGACTCCTCAGTTGTCTGAATCTGGGCTGCCCAGCTTCCTTGGCCTAAGCTCCCAGGGGGCCAGCCACGCCTGGCTGAGCGGAGCCTGGGGTGGGAGGAATGGGCTATGCAGGAGGAGAGAGGAATTTGCCTCTGTGCTCAGGCCCCATCAGCTGTCTGGATGGCTGCTCAGCACCCTGCCCGTCAGCTGTTTTCCTAGTTAGGCTGGACACATAGGCCAGGCCTCTTGTTTTTATTTTTCTCCTGAGAGTGCTCTCAGCTGTGAGCCTCTTGGTCCCTGAAACAGGGGTGTTTGACATGTAGCAAGTCTAGAGGGATCAGAGTCTCTGCTGTGACTTTTTTTGGTCTTAAAAAAAATTGGGGAACTCTCCCCTTCCTGTAGCTGTTAGTGACAAACTCACCGTGTGTTGTTTAATAAGTTACAAATTTATAGCTCTCTGGGCAGAAAAACATAAACACAGCATGTCCTGCCCTTCCGTGTGTGTTCTCTCTGCTTTGTGCTGCGGGGTGGCTGCTGGTGGCTTTTCTCATTACTGTTTAGATGCTGGTTTGGCTGGGAGTTCTCCCTGTTCGAGTTCTGGCTGGAGTTTCCTGGACAGAGTTCTCATAACACTGAGATGCACTCTGATTATGTTTTCGGACCTGACTCCTCTCTCTCCCCTCCTTCACGTGTCTAGTGCACTTTGGGGTGGGGGTAGGGACAGTGACCACAGCTGGGGGCTAATAATGATCACGTGCGCTTGATGGGAGCCAGGCATCCTACTCAGCATTCCTTGGTATTATCCCAGCCATTCCGAGAGGGAGGTGTTTAATCTCCGCTTTACAGATGCAGAAATCTGAGTCAGGGAAATTCAGTGGGGGGCACTGGGATTGTAACCCAGATTGATGCAATTCCAGATTTGGTCATCTTCATCATAATAAGGTAGTAAGTGCTCGGTAATTAACCAGGGGGATGAGCCCTGGGGCCTCCTGAGTAATTGCTGGGTACCTTTTACATTTCTGCCCTGGGGGCCATCCCATATGGTCATGGTGGCAAAGGGTGGTCTGGTTCAGGCCTTGATAGCTTTGCCTTTCCCATCCCTTGCAGGGGGAACAGCCAGCTGTTGGCAATGCCCAGTTGCTGCTGGAATCTGGACCTGTCTTCGTGCAGCTTCTCAGCAGTCTTGACCCTCTGGAACACAGTGCCTCATTGTCCTTGGGGGGAGTACTGGGGAGCAGGGGAGTTGCCTGGGGCATTCCGGGCTACGGAGCCTCTCTGTTCCATGGAAAGTCTGGACTTTGGGCTCACCCATCTGTGGTGCCTCTGTGTGTTAGGCTAGGGTCAGGGCACCCAGCTGCTGGCCCTGTGACAGGCGCGGCCCGTGGGGTGATGGTGAGTTCCTAGTGGGGCTCTGTGTCAGGGCCAGATCTTCTCCGGGGCTGTGTGCTAGTGAGGTGCAGAGCTGGGATTCAGACCCTGGAGTGCTGGATTCTTAAGCAGGTGCCCTTTCTGCTGGGCAGCCATAGCTTAGTGTGGAAATGTTCAGGCTGCTGGGGGCCAGAGCCCTGCCACTGTGGGTTTGAAGTCCCTCGAGGGAACATCTCAGTATTCTTTTCTTCCAGTTTCCCCAGGGGTGGCTGTGCATTGGCCAGTGGAAGGCCAAATTAACTGTGGATGTGCTGACCAGCCCTCCTCCCCCGTTTATTCATCGTGCCTGAGTGTGCCTACTCTCCAAAGCTTCCCTTGGGCCTTTACCTTGTTCCAAGGCCAGAGATGTTGAAAAAACTTCCTCCCAGCTTCACTCCCGTTCCAGCCCTCCCCTGGGTTGTCCTGGTCTCAGTGCCTTCGTTAATAATAACAGCTATCTGTAGAACACTTTTTCTTTTTTACAGTGTTTGCAGAACTCTTACTGTAATGTTTATTGAGCACTTACTGTGTGCAGGCCCTGTGCTGGGTACCTTACATACATTGTTTCATTGAATCATGTTGGCCCTATGAGGTGCAGGTTCCGTTATTACTACTACTATCCATTTTACAGATGGTAAAATGGAGGCACAGAAAGGGTGCACCCGCTTGCCCAAGTTCTATAACTAGTGAGTGGCAGAGCTGTGATTTAAATGCAGATTGGGCTTGTAACCATTTTTACATGTCTGTTCATGATACTGGATCAATCTCGGTTACGTGTTTTTTTTAAAAAATTATTTATTTATTTTTATTTTTGGCTGCATTGGGTCTTCATTGCTGCACGTGGGCTTTCTCTAGTTACAGTGAGCGGGGGCTACTTTTCGTTGTGGTGTGCAGACTTCCCACTGCAGTGGCCTCTCGTCGTGGAGCATGGGCTGTAGGTGTGTGGGCTTCAGTAGTTGCAGTGTGTGGGCTCAGTAGTTGTGGCTCGCGGGCTCCAGAGTGCAGGCTCAGTAGTTGTGGCTCCCGGGCTTAGTTGCTCCACAGCATGTGGGATCTTCCCGGACCGGGGCTCGAACCCATGTCCCCTGCATTGGCAGGCGGACTCTTAACCACTGCGCCACCAGGGAAGCCCTTGGGTTGCCTGTTGGTTTGATTGCTTTCCATTTCTAGGATGCTAAAAATCTTTTCTGCCCCTTCCCCCACACACATTCTCTGTTCAGTGTCTCACATCTGTCTTTTTCCTGTTCTCTGTGGCTTCTTCCCTCTCATTTGTTCTTTCATGGGGATGCCATGCTGAGGATGGGATGCTGGGCACTTGTGGCAGTATCTCCTGCTCAGAGGAGGACCTCATTCCTCTCTTACCTGTTACCTCTTCAGGCACCTGTTAGCCTCAAGACAGGGCTGCGAGCTTACAGCACAGCTGCTGCGGAGCACCTGGAGCGGGTTCTGAGCTTCCTCTTTACTCCTTGTGGTTGGAATCAGAGCCCTCTGTGCCCCCCACCCCATACACTCTCCTGTCTTTGTTCAGGTGTTTGCACATGGCTGCCATTGGGAGCCAGCCCATTTCCAGAGGAGGAAGTCCTAGGAAACTTTTGAGGTGGAGAATTGAGGATGTCCTGTGGGAGGGAGAGAGGGAGAGAAAGCATTAGGAAGTTGAATTTTCCCAGAAATCTTGACAAAACAGCAGATTCATAGGGGTATGCAGGGGAGTTCCCTGGCGGTCCATTGGTTGGGACTCTGCACTTCCACTGCAGTGGGCCTGGGTTCGATGCTGGTCAAGGAATCAAGATCCCACACGCTGGGCAGTGAAGCCAAAAAAAAGGGGGGGCGGGCTGTCCAGAGATGGTCTCCGGACCTGGGATAGGCCTGGATCCACCACGGCCTCCCAGGTCCACGTTGCCTTTTCAGTTGGAGTCACATCCGGCCTCAAGCGTCCATTCATATCCAGATAAGTCTTCTAACTAATGGATTGATTGCCTAACCAGTGGGGCCCAGGGCTGGCCTCTCCAGGGAGGCCTTGGATGCTAGGCCATTGACAGGCAGAATATGTGGTTGGCCAGGCCCAGCAGAGCCCTGGTGGCCAAATTTTCCCTTAAAGATGGCCTTTTAATGCTTATTTCTTGTGTGATTGTGGTATTGTGGTTTTATGGGAGAACATTGTTATTTAGGTGCATGCGAAAGTATTTGGGAGTGAAATATCATGATGTCTGCAACTTAGTTTTAAATGATGTAGTAAAAAAAAGAAAGGGGGATATGTGTATATACTGTGTATATATGTAGAGAGAGAGAAGGAGAGATAAAATTTGTACAAGTGTGTACAAAAAAGTGGCAAAAACATTAACTATGACTGAATCTAGGTAGAGGGTATATGGATGCTCATTGCAATGGCCTTTCAACTTCTCTGTATGTTTAGACATTTTCATGATAAAAAGCTGGGAAAAAAGTAAGAAAACCTTGCTTTTCCATAGTGGGCTTGGAGTTATTTGGTCAGGGGTGCTCATAAGTGACTACCTGTGGTTGACCTGAGTGACTCTCGGCCTCCCTGGGTGGGCAGAGACAGGAGCCAAGTGGTTCTGGGATGGTGGTGACTGGTGACTCTCAACTGGGGATGGGGGCACATGGTGACCCATGCAGAAAAAAGGACAGGGCCAGGCAGAGACAGTGAGCTTCCCTGGTGTGGAGGGAGCCTCTGGGGTTATTTTGGGTGTGGTGATGTTAACCGGACCGGGGTCAGGGCAAGGGAGATGCTGGGCTCTGGTTGGAGTTTGGAAGGGGTTGTCTGGGTGGGATGCAGAGCAAGTCTTTACAAAAGGCAGAGAGCAGCCTCTGGGCAGCTGCAGCCTGGGGGAGGGGACGAAATGCCGTTCACTTCACATCACGAACCTCTTATCTGTGGCCAAAGGAACACCATTAGCCTGTGGGCAGCGGAGGAGACCGGAGTGGCCCCAGGCTCTTGCTTGCAGCTCCACTGGCTGTCCAGTTCTCCAGGCTTGAGGCTCCCTCTCCTGGAATCCCCACTCCCAGGTCTCTTGTCTTGGTTTGTGTGGACTCAAATCCTGTCCACCAGGCCTCCCATCTGTTTGGGAGAAATAGCTGGGTTCCGGCACCAGTGGCCCCCTTGGCTTTGAGGGCCCTGGTGCCTACTAGAAGCATTTTGGGCAGCTAGTCGGCCCTCGTAAGGGGAGTGTTTTTCACGAGGGTCTTCTGTGAGCCTCACGTCTGTCTGTCAGCGAGCAAGGATACAGAGGCTGGCCTCTGGGTCATGATCATGGGGTCATCCTAGGGAGGTCTCAGAGCCGTGTGTCCAGGCTGACTGCCTGTTTGAGGAGCAGGATGATGTGTGTTTTGTGGGGGTGGGGGTGGAGAGGGGTGGTGCTGGGAGGAAGCTTTATGTAATTCTTGGCTGGGACTCAGGTAATTGTTTTAATGAAATGGAATGCAGCTTATTCAGAACTCGCTTGGCAGAAACAGCCATGTTCTGTTCTGTTTTCTTGTTGGAGAGAGCGAGTCACACACTTGCGGCCGTTTGAAAGTGTGGAACCCAGGGTGAGCTAGCATGAGCAAGGTGGGCCGAGGCCTTCGGGGATCTCCTCTCGGTTCAGCGCAAGGATCCTCAGATGGCTCGACGCTCCTCTTGACGCCAGTCTGGGAGCCTTTTTGAATGAGCCATGGACACTCGGGCCTCTTGCAACAACAGAAAGACCCTGCTGCAAGTGGGCTGTGAACTGAGCCTGGAGCTGCTGCCTCCCTCGTTGTCAGGAGACCTCGTGATATGGACGTGAGAGCGCTCAGCACACAGCAGACAGACCCTCCAGGACGGTCTGCTATTTGCTGTATCCCCTTTTTTCCACCTCAACACCTCCTGTAACTCTGCGCGCCCCCCTTACCCCCCCAGCATCTCCCATCAGTGTCGACATCATGGCCTAATGTGACCCATCCGCAGATACACCTGGATCCCCTTTCCTTCTGGTTTCCTTCCCCCGCCCTGTCTGCCCCTGCTAACTTCTTTAGTCTGCTCCTTTTTCTGTTTTTAATGCAGCCTGGGCCATTCTTCCACATTTTCTCTTTTGCTAAGAATGCATCTCACTCTGTAGCAGCCATATTTCCCCTCCCTTCCTTAAAATCTGCTTCTCTGCAGAACCCCCCCACCCGCCACTTCCTTCCCCTCCTCCTTCTCTGATCCCTTTGTGGAGCGCAACATTGCATTTTCCCAAAGGCTTTTTCTGGGCTCCCCTGTTTCTCTCCTAGGTACCCAGGTCAATTTATCTACTTGCGTGACCTCTTTTATCACTGGTATGTTGGCAACTCCTAAATTTATATTTCCACCCCTGACGTGGATTCTATTGTCCAGATTCTTCCGGTCTGCGCGCCAGCAAAGACCCAGCTCATTTCCTTCTCACTCTTTCTTCACGGCCTCATTTGTTGTCTGCTCTCTCTGTTATTGCCCCTTCCCTTCTCTTGGCCTGTGTTAAACCATTTCTGCAACAGTTTAAAATTTATTTTATTTATTTATTTATTTTTGGCTACATTGGGTCTTCATTGCTACGCGCGGGCTTTCTCTAGTTGCGGTGAGTGGGGGCTACTCTTCATCGTGGTGTGCAGACTTCTCATTGTGGTGGCTTCTCTCTCTGCAGAGCATGGGCTCTAGGCGCACGGGCTTCAGTAGTTGTGGCACACAGGCTCAGTAGTTGTGGCTCGCAGGCTCTAGAGTGTAGGCTCAGTAGTTGTGGCGCACGGGCTTAGTTGCTCCACAGCATGTGGGATCTTCCAGGACCGGGGCTCAAACCCGTGTCCCAGCATTGGCAGGGGGATTCTTAACCACTGCGCCACCAGGGAAGCCCCATTTCTGCAACATTTTAAGGTTTAGAAACGTTCACGTGCTTTGTCATTGTTGATGATTCTGACAACAGCCCTTTGGGGTATGTGGTAGCTTCCCCCATTTTACAGATGAGGAAGCTAAACTGCAGCTCAGGGCACATAGAGGAAGAGGTCACACCCAGTATCACCACAGATAATGTTGCAAAAACTTGATCTTAGGTCTTTGAGTGCCCAACCCCTTCCCTTTTTGGTTCTTCATGTTGGAAACCTTAACGCAGAGATGGGAATTCGCAGGTTGGATTTGGCCTGCAGACCTGTGTTACTTGGCCTGCGTGGTATTTAAAAATATTCTGAATTAGTTGGCAGCATTTAAAGTATCAGGAGATTGCACCCAAAAATCCGTATGTTATTTCTTTCGAAAAATCAGAGTCAGCCACACTAGACGCCCATTCTTCATGGCATTGGTTTGTTGAATTCTACAGCTCCCGCCCTTGCATCAGCCCTCTCTGTTGCCTGCAGCGGGCCCACTTTGGAAGGTTCTAAAAATGCTTTCATTCTGCCCTGAATTTACAGCAAACACACAGTTGCCAAGTCTAGGGGGTTTCTTTTTTTTTTTTTTTGCCGTATGCGGGCCCCTCACTGTTGTGGCCTCTCCCGTTGTGGAGCACAGGCTCCAGATGCACAGGCCCAGCGGCCATGGTTCACGGGCCCAGCCGCTCTGTGGCATGTGGGATCTTCCCAGACCGGGGCACGAACCAGTGTCCCCTACATCGGCTGGCGGACTCAACCACTGCACAACCAGGGAAGCCTAGGGGGTTTCTTGAACTGCATTCTCTGAGTTAGATTTGACTTCTGACCACTCCAAGCACTTAGCTCTGCCCGAAGTCTGGACCCTTGTCCATGTTGCAGAAAATAGCCTCCTGACCTGTCCGTCTCCTTTCACTCTCGGCCCTTAATGTCTCAACTGCACTCACCTTCTTGAGAAGGTTTTCCGGTTAACACTAGTCAACCTCTTGTCCCTCCCGCTTCACTGTAACTTCACAGATCTGTGTACACTGGGCTTTTTTTCCTTTTGTCTCCCCCTCTGCCCTGTAAGCCCATTGAAGACAGGGATCTTATCTGCTGTTCAAGTGTCTCTAATCTCCGAGTATGGCTGGGTTCTCTCTACGGTTGCTTAATAAATATTTGAAGGTGGCTGATGATTAAATGAGTATGAACTGCAGACACCCACCATGATGCTGAACCTCTAGCAAACCACTTCCTCCACTGGAGAATCTGAGCCAGAAACCCTCTGGGTTCCAGGCAGGTGGGGAGGCAGCATAGTGCCACAGACAGAACACAGGCTTGCCTATCAGCCCCTCCTCTCCTGGGTCTGTATCCGAGCTGCCACTTGCCAACTGTGTGACCTTGACAGGTCACCTTATACCCTGAGCCTCAGTCCCCTCATCTGTAAAACAGGCGCATTTCCTGAAATGCTGTGAAGTACTCAATAAACAGTAACGATTATCATTCTTATTATTATTCCCTGGAATAATCTAGACATTGCTTTGGGGGGGTTGGCTTTCTGTGTCACCTTTCCATCTGACAACTCTGCTGCCTGTGTCTGCTGTGGCCTTGGCGGCGGGCATTTAGAGCACATATACCTGGATGGCCATTCAGCTGGGCCTGGGGGAGGATTCTGAGTTCTGTTAGCTCCCCCGAGAATGTGATTTGGGACCCTTCGTGGCCCTGTGGGGTGAGGACGAGCGTTTGGGGCTCTGCTCTGTGGGTGAAATGGTCATGTCCTGGTGCTGGTGGTGTTAAGTTGGGTTTTGATTATGTGACATCTCGCTTCCCCTGAGCCTCTTCCGTGGCTTTGAGGAGGAAGCAGTGGGGGAAGAGGTTGTTTGGTGGCTTGGTTTATACTGATTGCTCATCTAAGGCTAAAATTTGAGAGTGGCCAGAGAGCTGCTCTGGGATCAGTGCAGGGCTTCTCCCAGAACTCGCAGCCCTTCCTCTGGCCAAGGCAAGCTGTAAAGGATGGTCTGTGACATCTACAAAACCTCCCAGGATGGGTCTAGGCCAGTGAGGCTCCTAGTAGCAGTAGAACGAGGGAGAGTTTGGTTTTCTGGGCCGTGAACTGTGACTTTTGCCAGCCGAGTGGACCCAGTACCTAGGCTTCCCCCTGTCTGCCTCTGTACCCATTTAAGGGCAGCCGATCTGTTGGGTCAGTCCCAGACCCCATTCAAACATTCAGGTTTGAAGTGGCTCAGAGAGTTGTGGCCAGGCCTTTCCTTGCTCTCTGTTTCCAGGAATATTCCTCTTCCTTGGGTGGAAATGGGAGTGTCCCACAGCCTGCACTTGGTTTCCTCAGGATTTACCATTCGCCCCGTGGACTCCCTCTGGACTCTGCTGACTGGCTGGGGTGGGTTCTCATCACTGGTGAGCTGCAGGACAGCCACATGGGGCTGGCTCCTCTGGGGCGGGGGTGAAGGAGCGGCCACGGTGCCTGGCACACTACACTTGTGCCTCGTCGGAGACCTGACCTGGTGCCCTCCTGGGCTCGCTTGGTTACATGCTGCCCATCTTGGAAAGTTCTATGTCCTCACAAGTGGATGTGTGGTTTCCTCACCGTCCTTAGGAGCGTCAGCCTAGCTGCATCTTTGGGGTGAGGGAGCTGTTGAGATAGCTCGGTGGCCTTGTTTCCTCCCTGTCTGAACCCCTCAGATGGTCTCTTCTGCCCTGTCCTAAACTTTCCAAGAATTCCCGCCTCTTCTCTGTCTTTGGAGAGCCGCGCTGGAAGTCTTTTAGCCTGCTCTGCTGAGGCAGCCACGTCAGAAACAAGCTGGGGAAGAAGAGGAGTGTCACCTGGAGGTGGTTGTCATGCTTCCTGTGGTCGCTTGTGATCATCTGTTCCCAAACATCCTGTTTGCACCCTTAGTGCAGCAGGAATTCTGACCTGGAGACAGCTATTATCTATCTGCCTGATCTCGGACAGAGGCATGGGGCCAGGAGTGTCACAGCTCATCTGCCCCTGGGGGACCCTGGGCTTGCTGGTCGCTGGCTGTTGATGGCATTGCTGGTAGCAGCTCCTTTCCTCGTCGCTGGCTTGGGCTTCACCCCGGCTCTGCCCATTCTCTTCTCCCTGCTTCTACTGCCTGTGAGATTTTCCTCCAAATGTTCTGTTGTGTGTGACCAGTCAGCACTCCCTTCTCTGTGGTTCTGGACTGATTCAGTCTTTCTTTTCTTTTTTTTTAATCTTTTTAAAAAAAAATTAATTAATTTATTTTTGGCTGCATTGGGTCTTTGTTGCTGCACGTGGGCTTTCTCTAGTTGCACAGAATGGGAGCTACTCTTCATTGCGGTGCGTGGGCTTCTCATTGCGGTGGATTCTCTTGTTGTGGGCTCTAGGTGCACAGGCTTCAGTAGTTGTGGCACACGGGCTTAGTTGCTCCATGGCATGTGGGATCTTCCCGGACCAGGGCTCGAACCCGTGTCCCCTGCATTGGCAGGCGGATTCTTAACCACTGCGCCACCAGGGAAGCCCGATTCAGTCTTTCTTAGAGTGGAAGGGGCCTTAGGATGTCACCCACTCCTGTGGTTGGGGTCTCTGCCGATCACCTCTTCAGTCAGAGCTGCTCACTTCGTATCTGTTTATATATTGGGCTTCCACTGAAGACTGCAGTTGCAAAAGGGGTTTTGTGGTTTTTCAAAAATTTGAAAATAAAAATGTAAAATCATTTGAAAATCACTTATGAGGTTCAACCCACCTGTTTTACAGAGGGACAAACTGAGACCCTCTGAGGAGAAAGTACTTGCCTGGGACACTTAATAGCACAACAAGCCTGTGCTTTTTTCCCTCTTTCTAGACCTTCCTGGGGAATATCCGGGTTCCTAGTTTTCTTCATTTCTAGAACCACACACTTGCCACAGTGTAGCCTCAATCATGCCATTTTGTAACCAGTATTGTTACTTAACTTTGTAAAGGTTTTTATGTCAAAGAAGATACATACCTATTGTAAAAACAAAAAAGAAAAAGGTACAGAGTGAAAGTCCTTCCTTCCTTCCTTCTCCCACCAGGGGTAACTGTGGTTAACAGTTTACTGCGTATCTTACCCACCCATCTTCTACACATTTGTAAATACATAAGCATGCATGTGATATACATACCCTTCACTTTTTTAAAACTAAGATGAAATTCACATAACTTAAAATTAGCCACTCTAAAGTATACAATTCAATGGCATTTAGGACATTCACAATTTGTGCAACCATCACCTCTGTCTAGTTCAGAACATTTTCATCACCACCAAAGGAGTCCCTGTATCTGTTAAGCAGTCACTTCCCTTTACTCCCTCCCCATAATCCCTGGCAGCTACTAATCTGCGTTCTGTCTCGATGGATTTGCCTATTTTGGACATTTTGTATAAATGGAATGATACAATACCTGGCCTTTAGTTATTGGCTTATTTCACTTAGCATAATGTTTTTGAGGTTCACTCATGTCATAGCATGTATCGGTACTTCATCCCTTTTTAATGGCTGAATAATATTCCATTGTATAGATAGACCACATTTTGTTTACCCATTCATTTGTTGACGGACATTTGGGTTATTTCCACCTTTTGGCTATTGTGAATAGTGCTGCTATGAACATTCTTGTTCAAGTATTTATCTGAATACCTGTTTTCAAATCTTTTATGTCTATATCTCTTCATTGTTCTTTTTTCTCTCGTCTTTTTTTGATTAAAAAAATTTATTTATTTATTTATTTGGCTGCGCCAGGTCTTAGTTGCAGCATGTGGGATCTTTGTTGCCACGTGCGGGATCTTCCTTGTAGCATGTGGAATCTTCACAGGGGCATGCAGTTTCTTTAGTTGGGGCATGCGGGTTCTTTAGTTGTGGCATGCCGGTTCCTTAGTAGCAGCACGCCAGTTCTTTAGTTGCAGCACGCCAGTTCTTTAGTTGAGGCATGCGGGATCTTTAGTTGTGGCATGTGGGCTCTTATTGTGGTATGTGGGATCTAGTTCCCTGACCTGGGATCGAACCTGGGCCCCCTGCATTGGGAGCACAGAGTCTTAGCCACTGGACCATCAGGGAAGTCCCTTCCTCTCTTTTTTAAATTCAAGTTTATTTACAGTAATATTTTGTTAGTTTCAGGTGTACAGCATAGTGATTCAGTTTTTTGTTCTTTGGGGTTTCTTTCGCAGATTATATTCCAATATAGGTTATTACAAGATTTTGGGTATAATTCCCTGTGCTACACAGTAAATCCTTGTGCTTATCTATTTTATATATAGTAGTTTTCCTCATTGTTTTTAAAGTTTATTTTACTATGTTGTTGTAAATGCCTATGAAAAGGACTAATTATATTCATGTTCCTTTTAATATTTAACTTTTTAAAAATACTGATTATCAGTGTTATACACATTCATTGTAGAAGAACTTAAAAAGTACAGAGATGCACAAAGAAGGAAATAATGAAAACTCAGGGAGATAATCGTCCAGAGATAACCACAATAACTGTTTTAATGCATTTCTGTATAATCTCTTTGGTGCATATGTATTTACATAATTGGGATACCAGTTACCAGCATTAATATAACATTTACCCTGTGCCGGGCACAGATCTAAGTGCCTGACTTACGTTACCATATTTTTTTTCCTCACAACATCCCTTTGAAGTAGGTATTCTTATAGATGCAGATGCTAAACCACGAAGAGGGTAAGTGACTTGCCTGAAGTGAATCGCTGGTAAGTGGCTGAGCTGGGATTGGAATCCAGAGACTGCTGTAAGCCACTGTCCCATACAGCCCCCTTTGATTCCTGTAGACTGTTCTGATTCCCACTCAGAGATGCCGCTGGGGAGGAAGGAGGCGACGGAGACAGGCTGGTGTGTGTGCATGTGTGTATTTCGTGTGTATGTGTATCACAGTGTGCTTGGGAGTGTAGTGATTGAGGAAATGATCAAACAGATGCATGACAGGTGTGAACACTGCCCTCCCACCCAGATTTGTCACTGGGAAGTATAGTGTCAGTTGGTATGTCTCCCTCCCCTCTGGGTGAGATCTGTGGGCCCAGCAAAAAGAGAGGAGCCTTTCCTGCTCCTTGGTGTCCCCCAGCCACTTCTGCTTCAGCCCTCTGTGGGTTCTCCGTCCTGCTGCTCTACAGCTTTCTGGTTATTTGATTATATCTTCCTTTGGCTTCCTTTTGAAAGTTTTTTTTTTCTCAATTGCTGAGCTTTGTCAACGAGAGAGTTGAACTCTCCAGCTACGATTGTGGATTTGTCTTTCTTTCCTTTCATTTCTGTCGATTTTAGCTTTATCTGGTTTGAAGCTCAGTTATTGGATGTGTATGTGTTTAGGACTATTACATGTTCATGACGAACTGACTTTTTATCATTATGAAGTGTCTTTCTTTATCTCTAATAATATTCCTTTCTGGAAGTCCACATCGTCTGATTTTCACAGAACCACTCCAGTTTTCTTGATATTAGTGTGAGTGTGGTATATTTTTCTCCATTGTTTTATACCTGTCAAACTGGTAGGAACTGTTTATCTGTGTCTTTATATTTAAAGTGTTTTTCATAGGCAGCTTATTTTGAATCTTGCATTTTTATCCAGTCTGACAATCTCTACCTTTTAATTGGAGTGTATAGACCTTCTAACATTTAAAGTAATTATCAACACAATTGGGTGTAAGTTTACCATCTTGTCACTTGTTTTCTGTTTCTACCATTTGTTCTTTATTCTTTCTTCTTTTCCTGCCTTCTTTTGCATTCATGGTGTATCTTTTAAGATTCCGTTTTATCTCCACTGTTGGCTTATTTGGCTGTACTTCATTGGTTTATTTTTTTTTCACGGTTGCTGTATGGTTTACAGGTTTAACTTAATACAGTCTACCTTCAAATCATAAACCACTTCACATATAATGTAAGAACCTTACAACAGTATAGATATTTCCATTCTCCCCTCCCGTCTTTTGTGTTATTGTTGTCATAAATCTTACTTCTACTTATATTATAAAACCCACACTATGTTGCTAGGCTTTTACATTTACCCACAAATTTACTATTTCTGGAACTCTTTGTTCCTTTGTAAAAAGGGCTTTTTTTAAGTCTAAAGAGATTAACAAAAATGTTTGCAAAACATTATTTTTTTCCCTTCCTCTCTCTCTCAGTTTCTCATCCAAAAACTTGTCGTCCTCTTTCTTTTCCTGGCGAGTTTCCCCTGCCTCTGGAGCTTCCCTCTGCATCGCTAATCCGTGCGTGCTTTTTGGCTGTCTCATCTGTAGCTCAGTGGTGATAATCAATGATGCTACCAGCTGGTCCAACTACAGAGCCCCATGGCTGGTGTTGCTAACACATTCCAGTGGTCCAGGGTTCAGAAAATCCACACATTCCAGCTCCCATCTCCTGCTCCTCTGCCCCACAGGGAGAGGTGTGACAGGATCCGATCCACAGGATGCTGGGGCTGCATTTCTCCCTGTTCCTCCTTGCCCTCCTCCTCCCCCTCCAGTGCCAAGTGAAAGTGCCACCAGCCCCAGGGCCTGGCTGCCCGGGTACCAGATTCCCGCCAGCTGTCTCACTCTTGTGAGCCAGCTCCCTTCCCTGACCTGCCCTCCCCCACCCACAGAGGAAGCCAGACAGGCCACACAGTGAGTTGAAACCTTAGGTACCCACCAGGGGCTGCTCTGCTCAGGCCACAAAGTCTTGTGCAGTGTTCCTTTGATTTTTTTTTTTTTTTTTTCTTTAAAGGGCAGGAGTGGTGCTGGTTGGAGAGGTAACTAGATCACAGTAGAGGGAAATTTCCTGGGATAGAAAAGGAGGGAGGGCTTGGGCCCTGTGCTTATGTGTTGCTGGCCCACATGGTGCTTGGCATGTATTGTGCGCTCATGGAAGCCCAGAGTGGCATGGACTGCAGTGGTGAGCAGGTCTCGGCAACAGATGGGCTTGGTGGGGCTGGGCTCTGCTCGATGCAAGGAGGTAAAGATAGATGGAGACAGACTCCCTGCCTTTAATGAGCTGTCACAGGCTGGTGGGACAGAGGCACTCAGGCAGACAGTTCCTACCGGTTTGGTATGTGCTCTCATAGGGGATGTGCACGGTGCTTTGGAACTCAAAGGAGAGGAACCTGGAATCCTGTGCCAGGAATGTGGTCAGAGAGGGCTTCCTGGAGGAAATGGTACCCTAAGCTGACTCTTTTTTTTGTGTGTGTGTATGCGGGCCTCTCACTGTTGTGGCCTCTCCTGTTGTGGAGCACAGGCTCCGGATGTGCAGGCTCAGCGGCCATGGCTCACTGGCCTAGCCGCTCCACGGCATGTGGGATCTTCCTGGACCCGGGCACGAACCCGTGTCCCCTGCATTGGCAGGCGGACTCCCAACCACTGCGCCACCAGGGAAGCCCCTAAGCTGACTCTTTGATGTGTGTTTATTTTAACTGGAGTCTTGACATTTAGAAAAGCCCCACATTTTCATCCTTTATATAAATCATAAGGATTTCCATAATAAGATTTGGGAATCTCTTACAGAAGATGCTGTAAAACCTGTACATTGTGGTTTATCTGTCCCTAAATAAGTGTTGTCTTCTCCATTTCAATGTTGCTATAAACACTGTCACCCATGTAGCATATGTTTGACTTTTTTTTTTTTTTTGGCCATGCCATGCAGCATGAGGGATCTTAGTTCCCCAACCCGGGCTCGAACCCGTACCCCCTGCATCGGGAGCATGGAGTCCTAACCACTGGAGTGCCAGGGAAGTCCCCAAACTACGTTAATTTATATGTGTTTCCTCATTGTAAGCAGGCTTGTCTTCCTGTCTGGATTTTTTTGTGTATGTGTGTTCTACCAATTAACTACTTTTGCAGTTTTAATCCTGTATTATTTCTACTTTGTTTTGTGTAAAAGGGGAAAAATAAAAAAGCTGGAATCCCCACCCCCTCCAAAATGTTTATTTTCCATAATAAGATTTGGAAATCTCTTACAGAAGAGACCCCCCCGGCATAGAAACCACGCTTTCCTATTTATTTAGGTAGGTAGAACGGATCCTTTTTATACTCGTGTTGCAGAAGAGGAAACTGAACTGTGATGAGTCTCAAGGGATAAGAAAGGATTTAGCCTGGAAAAGAAGACGGGAGAGTGGACGGCACAGCATGTGCAAAGGCCTGGAGGGAGGAGGCTTTTGTGTGTATGTGCTAACAAGTTCATGGGCTCTGCTGTGGCACCGTGTGTTGTCCCAACAGGATCTTACAAACTCATCAAACTTAGCCTGAGCGACAAGGCCACGGACAGTCGCTAGCCTTTGTTTCCCTAGTGGAATGACCTTTTTGGGTGGCCTCCGTATGGCAGTTGAGGTGGGGCCAGCCTCTGGGGCTTCTGTTATCCTCCAGTCAGGTGTTGAACTCTGTCAGTGCAAATTCTTCCCTGGCTCAGCTGGGGTGGAGCCCTGGGCCAGTTCTGAAGGGCATTTCCACAAGAGTTTGGGGCCTGAGATTGTGTCCTGGGCCCGCTGGCCCCAGTGGTGAGCCTGTATGCTTGTGTGACAGGAAGGACCTGGTTCCTGTGATAACACACTTGACTTTACCCCTCTTCCGGAGGGGGGCTGTCAGGGGCTGGAGGCAGCTTTATATTTGGATTTCAGGGCTGGACTTGGGCACCGCGGGAGTGGGCTGAGGGAGGGGTGAGCACTCTGAGAAGTCCAGAGCTGGCTGCACGCAGTTTACAGCTTCCCCACACCCGGGCCAGAGCCTCCCTGACCACACAGGAGTGGCAGCACCGTATCGTTCCCCAAACCTCTGCTTCCTGGGCCCCGGAGAGAGTCAGAGGTGGCTTGGCCAGGGGAAAAGAAAGGCCCTTGGGCTTGGGTAGCCCCGTGGCTCTGCCTGTCCCAGATCGCTGCCCTAGTCACCGTGACTCTCCTGTGTGCCTTCTTCCCTGAGGCCCTGCTTCTCCTCCCACCTGCCCTATCTCATCTGGTGGATGTTCCGTCCTCCCGCAGGAAACAAACGTGGGAGGCATCCTGTACTCCTCTGTCTTCATAGCCACTCAATTACCAGGTCTCCTTGATTTCGCCTAGTTTTATTTAGAGCATTGTGACTCTTGGGCCGCCTCTGGTCAAGCCCCGCCTCCCTCCTGGCTCCCCTGCACACACTGTTCTAAAACGCAAGTCTGGTCCTGTGTTCCCTCCCCCTACGGTTTGCCCTTGTAAGTCCAGACTCCACAGCAGGTCCTGTGCTCCTCTTCCCCCAAGCTGGGACTTGTGCTCCAGCCCCCTCGGTCTGCCAGGCTGTGTCTCACCTCTGCCTCTGTTCCTTCCTGTGCCTGGAAAAAACCTCTGCTTTCTCCCCCTGGCCCAGATTATGATAGTCTTCCACTAGTTAGCGCTCTGTGGGGACAGACAGTGTTTTGTTTTGTCACTTGTTTTTTGGCCGCGCCGTGTGGCATGAGGAATCTTAGTTTCCTGACCAGGGATTGAACCCAGGCCCCTGCAGTGGAAGCACGGAGTCTTAACCACTGGACCACCAGGGGAGTCCCCAGACATTGTATTTTTGTCACCTCTGTGCCCAGCATGGTGTTTTTAGACATTATCGGGGCCACCGCGGGTAAAGGTGAGGCGGCACCCAGGGAGAGGGATGGAAGGACAGGAGGAGGCAGGTCCTGGAGAATTCCCCCATCCCTATGATGTTAGAGGCTGTTATCATACCCAGTCTACAGATGTAGGAACTGAGCTCAAAGAGGTGCAGTGCCAGCAAGTGGCAGAGCTGGGACTTAGAAGTTTTCCAACTACAAAACCCACACTGCATTTCCTTGCAAACTCACATACTTGCTGAGGCCGGTGGGTGTTGTGAATGGTTGGAGTGGGCCAAAAAGAAAGGGCATTAGATTTCATGCTACAGCCAGTGGTGGCCCTGCAGGTAAGTAGACCCCTATTGCTAGCTCTTCTGACTGCTCCTGGGAAGCCAGACAATCTGGCTGTCATGTGAAATCTCTCAATTTATTAAGACTAACTCAGATTTCTTTTAAAAGCACAAACAGGGACCTCCACTGCAGGGGGCCGGGGGTATGGGTTCCATCCTTGGTCGGTTCGATCCCTCGTCGGGGAACTAAGATCCCATGGCCAATAAAAACCCCACAAACACATCCAGGGAGTTGTGTGGTGGGATGCAGCATGCAGGCCCTAAGGCTGGTGGCGTCTGCCATATTCTCTGTTGCCTCCTTTAACCCCCCTTCTCTGGCTCCTGCTGCCTCTAGAATCCCCTCTGGAAGAAGAATCAGAGTTCATTACTTGAAAGAGCTCTTGGAAGATTATCTGGGCCAACCTTAGCCATGTGTGGTTCCTATTTCACCAGAAAGGTAGGTAGGCATGGGCAAGTAAGGAACTTACTTACTCCGGGAGTCTGTGCTCCTGGACCTGAGCGGCTGGGCTCAACCCCACTGCCCCACCCCCAGTGGCTGCTGGCACTTCCTGCTGTCGGCCACTGCACACTGAACTGCCCTTGGCTCTAAGGGTGGCACCACCCCTGGGATCTTCCCTCAGAGGACCTGGACGCCAGGCCAGAGCGCCATGGCTGCGCTTTGGGCCTGGGTTTTGAAGTTTGTCCCTCTCACGTGGAAACAGGAGTCTTTGTTCACAGCCAGTGAGACTTGACTCCTCTCGTCCCAGCTCCTACCTCAACTACGTGTGGGGTAGGACAGTGGAGTGGGGGACCAGGCATCCCCCGCCTCCAACTCCCTGCAAGGGACGGTGCCCACGGAGGGAGACCTCACATTTCGGGGTACAACAGGGAGGGGTGGATGGGGATAGAGACTTGCACTTTTTTTTTAAGTTTAATTTTTTTATTGAAGTATAGTTGATTTACAATGTTTCAGGTGTATAGCAAAGTGCTTCAGTTATATATATCTTCTTTTTCAGATTCTTTTCCATTATAGGTTATTATAAGATATTGAATATAGTTCCCTGTGCTGTACAGTATGTCCTTGTTTATCTCTTTTATATATAGTAGTGTGGATCTGTTAATCCCAAATTCCAAATTTATCCCTCCCCTGCTTTCTCCTCTGGTAACCATAAGGAGACTTGTACTTTAAAAAAAAAAAAAATTCATTCATTCATTCATTCATTTATGGCTGTGTTGGGTCTTCGTTGCTGCACGTGGGCTTTCTCTGGTTGTGGTGAGGGGGGGTTGGGGGGGGTGCCGCTCTTGCCATCTGTCCTGGTTCTGCTGGGTTGGATTCCCAAGAGCCCCAGATGTCTCCTCCTATAAAACCCAAAGCGGGGCTGAGATGGATACTTCCCCCACCACCCTGGCCAATCTCCTGATATAACCAGCTGGGCATAGTGGAGGGAGGCCAGCCATGCCCAGCCAAGCTGAGCCCTGGGACCTTTTCTGCCACGTGAGCCCTGGGGCACAGACCATCCTGTTCGGTTCTTCCGTGAGGCTTGGCATCTGCTTGGCTCTCTGCTTCAGTTCTGGGGCTGGTAGGCTTCTCGCTGGTGGACTACAGGGGCTTATTTTGGTTCTCTTCCCACCCCGTCCTCCTCCTCTGTACCTTGATGTCCCTACATGTGAGCCCTGCCAGCGAGACTGACAGTCCTTGTATGCTTTTACTTTCAGGCAAGTCTTTCCCTCCTTCTTTTCTCTTGTGGTTTCCCAGTGTGACTCTTGTTAGCTAAAGTCGTGAGGACTGTGGCCTCCCTGTCCAGGAAGAGGCCGAATTCCCAGTGCAAAGAGTCAGCAAGGATATGGGCTTCCAGAGAAATTTGTCTTGACCCCCTCAGGAAATGGCTGGAAGCATCTCTCCTTTGTAGATCAGCGACACCATCCCACCAGGGCCTGTGTGGGGAGCTTGGGAAGGACTGGGACAAGACTTAGGGCTCCTCCCTTACTCAGGAGGTACCAACAGTCAGTCAGGCAGCCCAAGAATTTTGTCTTGCCCCAAACCAAGCAGATGGCTTCCAAACTTGTGAAACTGGGAAGACCGGGGCTGGATGACATTGATACCTCTAGGGAAGTGAAAGTGTAATTGAGGGTCAACTGGAGGCCACTGGCCCTGGCTCTTTCTTGCCCCCTCTGCCCCTTCTTCTCTGCTCTTGACTGTCTCAGATAGTGGTTCCAGCTGTGTTCTGTAGTGTCAGCCCCTCCAGATGATACTTGAGCTGCCCATCCTTCTTCTGGAGGGTGCTGCCTGGGGTTCTGAGCACCTCCCAGCTCTTTCTCTCCCTCAGGAAAGCATATTGGAACACACGTGGGTGGGCTGACAGTCATGAACCCACTTAAGCTTATTTTCAAACAGCGAAAGCAAATAAATAGCAAATGTCCATACTTTATGATCCTTAGCTAAGGACAGGTGGTGGCACACCTCAGGCTGATTGATTGTACATCATGCGAGAGATTCTTTGTTCCTCCCTCAGTTGGCTGTGTGGTACCTTCAGTGGAGCCTTGACTGCCAGTCTGTCTCCTGATGATTCTCTTGCCACCTCTGCCTGATTCTGGTGGAGGCTGGGGAGCCACTGTACCCCAGGACAATGGCCCAGGCTCCTCAATCTGTGCAGATAAGAAGAGGGTGGAGGTCAGCACCTGGGGCCAGCCCCATCTTGCATCATGATGTTTGGATGGGCAACAGGGTGGAAAACACTCTTGCAAGTAGACCTACCAGGCAACGAGTTAGCCTAGAACATGGAGCTCCCTGTGCCACCACTAGGGGCTCATCTGTGGCACAGGGCCCTGCCTGAGGGGCACAGACAAGAAGGGAGGCCCAGAGCAAGGGCCCCAGCAGAGGCCGGAGTGGAAGGGCACCCCAGTGGCCAGCCTTCTTGGATTGCTCCAGGGGCTCTGGAGACTGGCGCTTTGAAAACGGAGAGTGTGGAAAGTGGTGACAGGCAGACTAAGGGACAGCTGCTGACAGCGATGTTCCTCTCCCAGTGGGGTATCATGGAAGGAACATGGGTGAGCTCTGCAGTTAGGCAGAGCTGTCCTCGTGGGGGTGGGAGACGCTGCCAGGCTGCAGAGCGTACTCATCAGACATCTCTGAGCCTCTTTGTCCTCATCTATAAAATGGGGTTGTGAGGCCCGCACGTTTCTCCCCGTGCCCCCCTGTCTGAGCTTCTTTCTGGTCACGCGGCCCTGTCTTTAGGTTCCTTTGTGGCACTCTGCAGGGCTCGGAGCCTCAGTGGCAGGAGCAAAGGCTGCTGTGCCCTGGGCTTGCTCTGGGAGGTCAGAGACTGAGAGCTCCTTCTATTGCTGAGATTCCAGGTTCAGTGCCACAGAGCTCTCAGACAGCAGTGACTTCCCAGCAGGTGGCAGAGCTGGCATGGGGCTGGGAGGTGTTGGAGCCCTGTAACTTCTCGCTCTCGCCTCTGTCCTTGCTAGGGAGTGAGTTGGAGGTTTCTGGGCTCAGCTGATGTTCTCTGAGGAGGACTTGGAATGAACCCAAGGAACAGAGGGATGAGGTCAGTGGTTTGCTCAGCAAGGAGGCCCGAGTTAGTGACAGACCTGTCACAGCTCCCAAGTTTCCTGGCTGCAGTCCCTGGCTCCGCCTCCTCCCCCTCCCATCCTTAGGGAGATGAAAGGCAATGATGCCATGATGCCATGATGCGGGTTTCTTTACCAAGTGTCTCCTTGTGTCACAGCGGGAGGCCTGCGAGGCTCTCCCCAGCCGTGGTGGTTTTCGCACACTTTTTCATTGATTACTCACCCTGTGCTCCATGAGCTATCTGAGTAACTAAAGCCCAGAATTGCCACCCAGCCTGGTGAGTGGTGTGGATTTGAACCTGTCCCCCTCTCTACTTGAAGGGCCGTTCTTTCCACTCGGCCATGCTGCCATGCAGGCTGGGATGCCAGGAGGGTTATAGAGAGAGCTATGTGATTGTCCCAGCTCCCAACGCCACATGGGAAGACAGATCTATGGTATGGATAGGATGGCTTTGTGGGGCTGCTTAAATGTCATCTAAGCCCCCATGTGCATGTATAAAATGTCTCTCTGAAGCCTCAGTTCTTATCTTATAATTCATTTGCATTTTGCACCTGACTCCATAAAGTAGCCTTTTAATTTAAGGCAGTGATTTCAATTTCTTGCTTCTGAGTCAGTTTGATCCTCAGAAGGTGTTCTGGGTTTACCTGTGTCCCTGGCCTCCACACTCCCCCTGGGGGTGTGGATATCCCTGTAGATGATGGGGGTGGGAGGCATGTTCAGTGCTGTGAATAAAGGCGCTTTGCTGGGGAAAGGGAAGAGGGGGCCCAATTTGGCCAGCGAGGCAGGTTGCAGTGAGTGGTCCGAGAAGGTACAGGACAGTCGGGGCTGTGTTCTGAGAGGCTCAAGACCAGAATGCCAACCCCAGGGGTTCCGATCTCATTCTGTAGGCATAGAGGGTCATGATGGCTGAGTGTCCTGACTCTCTTTTGCTTGGCAATCGTCCAGTCACTGTCCGAGAGGCTCATGAGGGTATTCGCGCTGTGGATCTAGCAAGGGGAGAGGAGGTTCCTGCCCTCAGAGGGCAAGCGGTCTAGTGGACCCGCACAGAAGGGGTGAGGTTTCAAGTTCACACTGCTGGCATCTGCTGCAAGGGTTAGAATGGGAGTGCGCAGGGCAGGTGCTGCCGGCAAGTTCGAGAAGGGGCCGAGCGTAGATTCAGATGCCGGTCTGAGTTGGCTTCCTGTGATAGAAAGGGAGGCAAGTAAAGGGGAGAGGCCCCGTGAAGGAAGAACTGATGGTGCTTGGTGACAGTGACATGTGGGGAGCTGGAAGAGGGCCGCAGGATATCACAGGTGCTATAGGAGAACCGGGGAAGGCCGGCAAGAGAGTGCGGTCAGGAAATGGCCTAGCTGCCAGAGCCGTGTTCATTAGTCAGAGCTGGACTGGTCAAGAGGGGGTAAGTAGTGCTATGAAATCCACAAACATTGGGAAAAGACTACAGCTCATTCCTGGAACAGGCCAACTTTTGAACTTTCTGTTTGGGTCTCTGTAGGGCGGATGACTCACTTCTAAGCCCCTCCTAACCTCTGTTGATGATTAGCAGGGGTGAGAGGCCCCCGGAGCCGCCCTGCTCTGCAACAGACCGACTTGCCACAAAGAGCCCAGATTGCAGGAATGGATTGGGTGGATTTGGAATAGCTGAGAAAAATTCCAGCCCCTGAGCCGCCTGGGTTCGAGGCTGTCTATCTTGTTGTATGTAAATCCACGTTTTACCCTTTGAAGGAACCGAGGGGTGGGCCTGGAGTTGGACCCTAGACACGACCTTAAAAAAGTCCAGAGTCTCTGGGTGACCCGAGGAGGTGATGAAATCTGACCAATGAAATGCGTCCACGGGGTTCTGGGCCCTCTGGGCGAGGGTGGGGCCCGCTGATCCTGGACCCAGAGATGAGTTATTTACAACAGAAATGAGACTCCACTGTCCAGTCAGCCTGGACCTGCTGCTGTGCCCATCTTGGGGTGGTGGAGGTGTGCAAAGTATACCTGGGCGGCTTCTCCCACCTGTTGCTGCTTAACCTGCTGGAGCCCCATCAGATGGGGAAGCCACCGTGGCCCAGGGCCTGGTCACTGGGGGGGTCCTGTGTGGGTGCCCAGTGAGATGGGGCCTGGCACAGTTGGGCTTCTGCCTGGAGCTCGGGGTGACCTCTGGAGTTTCCTTTCCGCCTTTATTCTCTCGTGTCTCTGGTTACCTGTGCTCTGTGACCTTGGGCACCAGCCAGGCACCCAGTAAAGAGAGCCAACCTGCCTACACACTCATGTTGTGTCAGCCCCTGCAAGGAAGGGCAGACAGGAAACCGCCCTCCTAAGGCATGTGGGAAGCCCAGGCAAGAAACGCCTTCTCCAAAGGGCGGCCTCCCACCTCTCCGAGCAGCAGCTTGGAAGACTCCTGGCCGTCTCCCCTGGTTTCCTGTGTGTCACCCCCAGCCCACACTTCCTTCAGGGCTGAGAGTAAAATGGCAGTTCCTGTTGAGTGAGGCATGAGTCAGCGGAGGAGAATGGTGGCTGAGTCTTCATAACCTCCAGGCACGGCTATTAAATATTTAAATGACACTACAGTATTGATTGTTTCTCCTCCATCCCCTTAGGGAGAGCAGTTCGCTGTCTGGGATTCAGATAATAGCAATATCTTGGATTTAGACAAACTCCGAAGAGCTCCAGAAAGGTTCTGTGTAAATTTCACCCAAAATTATGTTATCTCCTCCTCAGAGCTTGCTATCAGGCATGGGAACAAATTGGGTTCTGCCCGTTTTACTGCTAGAGAAGATGCCCGACCCGATGACGGGCACCCAGCAGGCTGGGCCTGGAATCACAGCATCCTGGCACTGGCTACTTTCTCTGTTCGCGGCTCCTTCCCCATCTTCCTCGTCCTCACAGTCCCGCTGTCATTCAGCCATTCATTCTACCTGCGGGGGATACGACATCAAGCAAGATAGACAGGGCCCCTTAATTCTTGGAGAGGAGGCAGTCAGTTGACAAGAACCCAAATTGGCAGGGGAGGCCCCTTCAGGAGATTGAGTTCCTAGTCAGTGTCCAGTCCCTGGGTCCCCGGGCTGGGTAGTGCAGAGCAGATCTGGCCTAAATTGTAGATTGGCGGTTACTGGTCACAGATCTGTCTTTCCTCCCAGGACAGTTATCAGGATAAATATACCCAGCTCCCCATTCCTGGGGAGTTACTCACCATGTAAAAGTGCCCTGCTGCCCTGGATTAGATTACCTCTGCTCTAAGTGCTCACATGCTCAGGGCTGGGGGAGGGGGAGACCCGCCTTCTCGTCCTGCTCTCCTTCCTAATCTGGAAGAGTCTCAGCAGAGGGGCCGAGATGAGACTACCCCGTAGAGGGGAGCCGGTCCTGCTGTTTACACAGATCCTTCCTTAGGAAGGGCCGAGCCCCGCTCACTGCTTATGTACTGAGCTTGGGCAGCTGTAAGGAGGCTGGGCAGCTTTTCCTCTGACACTTGAGGCCACCAAGCCTGCACAGGTGGTCAGCAGGGGGGCCGAAACCTCTCTTGCTCACAGTTCTGAACCCAGCAAGGTAGGCAGGCTGAAAGGCTGGGTTTCTCCAGGTCTGGTGGGGAAGGGACTCACCAAGCTGCTGCTGTCTCTGTGAGAGTCTGGGTCTCACCATAAATGGAGGGAGTGGACAGTTGGCCCTGACCTGGGAAGGCCTTGTGCAGTGGCAGTCCCTTATGGCTGTGCCGGAGCTCTCAGGGCAGCGTTTGCTGCACCTTCCTTCTGCTTCTCAGCTCCCAAGGAAACACCTGCCTGGGCCGCGAAAGCTGAGTTACACTGGCCTGCAGGAAGAAGGTGGGTGAGCTGAGCCTTGTTCTTACTGTGGGCCTCTTCTAGGCTAGGTATCAAGAACATAAGGCATGTCAAGCTGGGGTCTTCCTGGTGGCCAAAGGACCCCACCTCTTTTAGATCGGCCTAGCGTTGGTGTGGCAGGGGAGCCTGTGAACTCTGGGATGGGATGATGCCCCACATGTACCTGCCCCATCATGAAGATCTGCTGGGCCGGCTTCTCCATGGTGACTTTGTTTTCCTCAGAATGGTGCCCCTAACTGATGATCTAGAGTTGCAACATCCTTTGCCTTCAGGATGTTGAAGCGCTTTTCTCCTTCCCCTCCAGGGCTAACCATCTCTCTGGGAGGGAACTCCATCTACTGAGCGTGTGCTCTATTCTAGGCACTGTGCTAAAGCAGGCACTTTATATCCACTCTCTCATGTAATCCTTACTCCTGTGAGTAAGGTGGTGGAATTCCCATTGGACGGACAAGGAAACCGAGGTACAGGAGCAGTTAAGCAGCCTGGACGAGCAACTTGGCCACAGAGCAGAGTTTGTGTGACTCAGAATTCCGCTGTGTGAGTTCTAACATCTCATGTCCTCAGACCCTGGGAGGGAGAATGAAATCGCTCTGGTAACCGCGTGCCCGCCGCCCCTGCCCCCCCCCCCCCCCCAACATTTGAGAGAGCCTGGATGGCCCTTTATCTCACTCTCTTTGGCGTCCATCCAGCTCTAGGCCTCTGATCTTGATAGTCTTTATCACATACTAAGAAGTTGCCGGGCTTGGGTAGGAGGAAGCCAGGCTTATGAAAGAGGCTTGACTTTATACTTTATACTCCAGTTGGGGGTGGAGGTGGAGGTGGTTAGTTGAGTCTGTTTAACTTATTATTGGGCCGCCGTGTGTCTGTGGGTCAGCCCAGGCCCCCAAACCTCAGTCTGGCGGAGATCCCCTATGTTGGGGATGTGAGGGGGCCTGGGACTCCCTCCATCCTGGGCGCCTTTGCTGATCTGGGAATATGAGGGGCGCAGCTGCAGCATTTGCCCTGGAATGCAGCCCGACCGGGCCCCTGAGTCTCCTCCCTCTCCCAGCGCAGAGCCTGGACACCTGAGTCTTAACCCCCTCAGGGCTGCAGAGCCAGCGGCTACCCCACCCCCGCCCGGTCCGCAGGACTGTGCTTGGCTGCTGGTTGCTGGGGCCCAGGGGAGGGCCTTTCACCTTGTCCTGGACCCGTGCGCTGTGCCCACCCACCTGCTTGCCCTTGGGTAGCCTCTCAGTGGAAGCCACAACCCCTCTGAGTGGCTGCTTAGGTGCAGCCGCTGGGCAGTGGAAGCTAGGGCATGCGTCTGTCTCTTGTGTCACTCTCGAGTCACGCCTTCAAATGATGTGTGCTTCAGGCACGGCCCAGAGGCTTGCCCCCCCCCCCCGCCCCCGCCCCCGCCCCGCGCTGTTGTGCTCCTCCTCACAGCCTGCTCCGTCCCTCCAGCTCAGTCAGGCATTCTCTGGCACTGAAACTTTCCCGGTGCACCCATGGCCGGCTGGGGGCTCCCGGGTCTTCCCCGGCTCTAAAATTCCGTGATTGCTCGAGGTTACCTTCGGTTACTCCCCGTGGCGGAGAGCCGACGGGCCAATAGCTCCCTCTGGCGGGCAGCGGAGGATGGTCCGCACCCCTTCGCTTCCAGGGCGCTACAAGCTGGTTGCTCTCTGGTGGACTGGAAACTTTACATTAACTCCTGCATCCCCAGTTTCGAAAGGGGAAATCTCCCTCTCCACACATACACTGGATAGACTCCCAGAGACCTGGGCTTTCCCTCTTCTTGGATGGAAGTGACAGAGCCTGCATCAGCTGGTCTGGGGAGGCAAAAAGCCTGCAGAATCTAGGGTGATTTCCTCCAGAAAGGGCAAGGAAAAGGGAAGCCCCAGAGAGAGCTCTTTCCCCAGGGTGACTAGCGTGGTCCTAGTCGCTCTGACTTGTTCCGGTGGTCTCAGGCCTGGACCCAGAAGCTTAGTGGAGCGATGCTGAGGAAGTCTAAGGCCTTCCGTAGGCTGAATGAGTGAGCCCCGACTGCTTACTGCTTCTGTGTGTATGGAAGCTATCCTCCAAATGTGGCACCATTTTCTCTGACACCTTCTTCAGGGTATGTGTAGAAGGAATCCTGAGCCTGCCCCTAGGGTATTCAGAGCTGGCACCAGGCAGTAACTGTAGCTGAAAACTGGGGACCTTCCCCCCACCCCCGGCCCCGCTGTGGACTGCAAGTGGACTCCATCTGCTGCCTCTGTTTACTCAGGCCGGGGAGGAGCTTGCAAGGAGACTTTGGCCCATCACCATTTTGCAGCCTGTGGGGAGATAGCAGGCCTCGGCACCCATAGGAATCCAAAGTAGAGGCCAGCGAGTACTCCTCCGTGCCTCCTGTATTCCTGGCTCTCCCCTGAGGCGCTTGTGCTTGTGAGGGGTTTGGTGGGACAGTGGCACCAAGTCCTGTCTATCACAGAGCAAACACCAAGGATGGAGAGAGAGGAGGAAGTACACCACAGAACCGGTGGCTGTACATGTCCTAACTCTCACTCTGACACAAGTTTGGACAGTGGTGTGCCTCCGCTCTCTGACATCCACAGATGTTTCACTCTGTTTTGGGGGTGTTTTAAAAAGGATTTATTATTTATTTTATTCATTTTTGGCTGTGTCGGATCTTAGTTGAGGCATGCGGGATCTTTTGTTGCGGCGCGCGGATTTTCTCTCTCTAGTTGTGGCACGCACTCCAGGGTGCATGGGCTTTGTAGTTTGCGGCACGCAGGCTCTCTAGTTGAGGTGCACGAACTGAGTAGTTGTGGCACGCGGGCTTAATTGACCCGCGGCATGTGGGATCTTAGTTCCCTGACCAGGGATTGAACCCACGTCCCCTGCGTTGTAAGGTGGATTCTCTACCACCGGACCACCAGGGAAGTCCCCACATGTTTCCCTTTGAAAGTTACTTTTTTTTTTTTTTTGCGGTTCGTGGGCCTCTCACTGTTGTGGCCTCTCCCATTGCTGAGCACAGGCTCCGGATGCTCAGGCTCAGCGGCCATGGCTCACGGGCCCAGCTGCTCCGCGACATGTGGGATCCTCCCGGACCGGGGCACGAACCCATGTCCCCTGCATCAGTAGGCGGACTCTGAACCACTGCGCCACCAGGGAAGCCCCTGAATGTTACTTTATTACTTTGCTTTTGCTTTTCTCTTCAAAGTTGCCCTTTTCTTGTCTTGCCCAGATCCTACCCATAGAGGACTTAGGAGAAGTCAGCACTTTGCAACCCAACCTGACCTCCTTGGAGGAAAATCTTTTCCTGAATTTCACAAAGCACATGAGATGTGGTGTTTGCAGCTTCCCGTGTACTATAGCATCTGCTTTCCCATATAAACCTCACACCAGTGCTGTGAGGTGGGGAGCTAAGTGATTTGCTCTGTGGCTGTGGGTAGTGTAGATAGAGGAGCTGGGACTGAACTCAGGTCTGGCTCAACTTGACAGATCTTTTGTCTCTACCCCCCCAGGACTGGTCCTTTTGACCAACAGATGTATCTGTGTTGAAAAGAGCCTGTTTAAATCATAAACCAGAATCCATCCGTGAACCAGTAAGCCAGGCTTGGAGTCAGGTCATGAGTGAGGTGGGAGAAGGTGTTTGGTGCAGAGGCTGGTGGTGTCCCTGGCTCAGAAGGTTTGACGAGGAAGCTTAACCTTCTGTCTTCTGTTGAGTGGAGCCCGAGAGACCCGAGTTCAGGTCCCAGCGGTGTCACTTCAGCCAGCTCAGGCAGTGTGGAGAGATGTGCCTCTGCCTCTCTGAACCTCAGTTTTGCCATCTGTGCTAGTGGTATCATGAGGAGGAAGAGAGGTGACACAGGTGAAACTCCTGGCACGTGGTGGGCATTCAAGCATGACAGCTGACCTTGTTACCCCTACTGGACTTGCACTTGTTGGGGGCTGGCTCTGCCCATGATGGAGAAGGAGGGACCCCAACCCTCCTGCTGGCTTGGGCCCAGAGGAAGCCAGGACGCCTGTGAAGCCAAGGCAGCAGGTGTGGCCTTGGAGAGGCCACTGGGATTGGCCCTGGACACTTGTTCCTTTTCCACTGTTACCTAGACACACAGACTCCCTCTAGTTCCGGTTTGCTAGAGATAGGAAGTCAGACTTCTTCCAGAGGACCTGGAGGAGTCGGGGGCTGCAGGAACTGACCTTCCTTGGAAGTCAGAGACATCCCGGGCCTTGGAAGAAGCTTCTGATCAGCTGGGTAGGAGCCTGGGGTAGATGCTGCCAGCCTTGGGCATAGGACATCAGGGCACGTAGCTGGGAGGTGTGGGCCCACAGACCCAGGCCCTGGGTGAGGCCTTTGTTTCTTTCTTACTTCCTTTGAGCAGGGGTGGGGTTGGGGACAGGGCCACCAGGAAGGATCAGACTGGCAGCCCTCAGAGCTTGGGCCCTGTCATTCAGGAAGTTGTACTGTTTAAATCTGGCACCATCGTGTGATCACAGCAGCCTCTTGCAGGGCAGATTTTTGGGGTTTGGGGCCTCTGAGGAGCCAGTCCTGTCACTTACCGGCTTTGTTATTTGGGGCCAGTCCCACCACCTCTTGAAGCCGGTTTCCCTGTCTGTAAAGGGAGGGTGAGAATTCCAACTTCATGGGGTATTACAAGGATTAACTGAGACCACGTATGCAACGTGCCCAACACGTTGCCTGTTACTAGTAAACAGCCATGATCCAGCCATTGCTTTCTGGTGATTATTATCACAAGGGCCAGGGACCGAGTTCCCCCACTGCAGCAGGCCAGCAGTGGGGGGAGAGTGAACTAGTCTGTGGCACAGCAGGAATGAGGGCATGGCATGTAGGGCCAGGCTCTGGGGCTGTTGAAGGTCCCAGGAGGGCAGGATCAGCAGCTCCTGCCCCCACCCCTCCAGCTGTACCCTTCTTGTCTGGGGACTGGGGAGATGCAGGGCCCCCTGTGGGCTGCGGAAGCTTGCACTTGAGGGCTGATTTCGGCTGCCTTGCTGCTGTTAAAATCAGAATAGTGGGGCCCTGGAGCCTCTGGGGCCAGGCTGCTTGCCAGGCTTCCGCAGAAACAGCCTACAGGGCAGTCCTGCCCCTCTCTGCTGACGGGGGTGGGGGTGGTGGGACACTGCACCGGCCTTGTCCCTCACACTCCTCACCGGCAGTCCCGAGACTCGGGAGGAGCTTGGAGCCTGAGGTTCGGCTTCTACCTGGTCAGGAGGGCAGGTACCACCCCAGGGGCCCCTCCAGGCTGGGGGCTGAGCTGGCTTAAGCTCTTGGAAATTAGGTGGGACCTGGCATCGCCCAGGCCCCTCCCCGTGACGTGGGGCCCCTCCCACCCGTTCTCTCCGCCTTGCCCTGCGGAGTCAGAGTGCGGGTTCCAGGCGGCCAGCCAGCCAGCTGCACAGCCCCGTCAGGAGGAAACGCAGGTGCCCGGCTCCCAGAGGTAGGAGAGCCCTCAGGGCAGCCCCAGGAGCCTCCAGAGTACCTTCTTGGCTGGGGAGAAGAGCTTTGGGAGCTGTTCTTAGCCAGGCTGATCTGGGCTGGTACCTTCCTGAGGCTGGTCACTTCTCCCATGGGCGGGGCAGGTGCTCAGAAGTCATTAACTCTTGGGTGTAGGCAGGGAGGGCGCTGCCACTGGAGACTTAGTCCCCAGGATCCATTTTCTTACCTGCTCCCCGCGCCTTCTCTCTGCAGACGCCCTGCTGGCAGACTTGGAGTCCACGACCTCCCACATCTCCAAACGGCCTGTGTTCCTGTCTGAGGAGACCCCCTACTCGTACCCGACAGGAAACCACACATACCAGGAGATTGCCGTGCCACCCCCTGTCCCTCCACCCCCGTCCAGCGAGGCCCTCAATGGCACGGTCCTTGACCCCTTAGACCAGTGGCAGCCGAGCACCTCCCGATTCATCCACCAGCAGGTAAGGTGGGGACAGGGGCTCGGAAGTCAGCTTCAGGGCACAAGGAGCTTGTCTGGCAGTGGCTCGGAGAGCCAGCGATCAGGGAAGTGGGGAGAAGAGGCGGGAAGCCTCTGGCTTTCCCCACCCGCAGCAACCACGTGAGGGGGCAGTGACCAAGTGTTAATCACCTGTCTCCTGGTCAGAGTGTGGAAACTCCCTGGTGAGACTGGCTGTGAGCAGGAGCCTTCCGGGGGTGACTCGGGCTGTTCCTTTTCCTCCCCGGGGAGGCTCTGAGCACTGTCCTTCCTGCAGCCTCCATCCCCGTCCCCCGTGTACGGCTCCAGTGCTAAAACTTCCAGTGCCTCCAACCCCCAGGACGGCGTCGGCCTTCCGTGTCCCCGAGCCGGTGAGGAAGAGCACGTGTACAGGTACTGCCCAGCTCCTCCCCCTGCTTGGGAATACTGCGCATCTGCGGGCAGAGGCCACTGAGGCCAGGGACAGGCACGGCAGGCACGGCACAGCGCCGGAGGGGAGGGGGATTCTGCCTCAAGGGTCACTGGGTTAGACGGCAGAAGGCCTCTCAACTGGCCCGGGGGCCTTATCTGCCATCACCGTGCAGCAGCTGGGCTGGCTCTCACATCGCCCTGCATTGAGGAAGGTTCAAGAACTGAAGCAAGACTTCCTACCTCCCCTCTTCTTGCCACATCACTTCCCTGCTCTCCGTCCTCTGGCTGGTGGAGACGCTGTATCCTCTCTGCCTTATTCTCCTTGAGGATTTTGGGGCCGCCAGAGCTGGGGAGTGTCTCTCACCGAGGTCTTCCCTTTGCCTCTCAAAGCTTCCCCAACAAGCAGAAGTCGGCCGAGCCTTCACCCACCGTCATGAGCTCCTCCTTGGGCAGCAACCTTTCTGAACTCGACCGCCTGCTTCTGGAGCTGAACGCCGTGCAGCATAACCCGCCAGGCTTCCCTGCAGGTAGGACTAGGTCAGGCCCACCAGGCCCACCTGCTGGCCTCTGGATCCCTGCAGGGCTCAGGGCTGAGCAGCTTTTCTCTTTCCTTCTCCCAAGATGAGGCCAACTCAAGCCCCCCACTGTCTGGGGCTCTGAGCCCCCACTACGGCATCCCGGAGAATAACAGCCCACTGGGGGGCAAAGCTGGGCCACTGACCAAAGAGAAGCCCAAGCGGAACGGAGGCCGGGGCCTGGAGGACGTGCGGCCCAGCGTGGAGAGTCTCTTGGATGAGCTGGAGAGCTCAGTGCCCAGCCCTGTGTGAGTCTCCACTGGGCCCTCCCAGGCAAGGGAAGGTCTCGCCCAGCTCGTCTCGTGCTCCAGGGTCTGCCATCTCATCCCCAGTGTCACCCGTTCCCTCTGAAGTGCCTGTTGTTTGCCAGGCCCTGCACCAGGCCTTGGGGGATGGTGACAAGTCACGCAGACACCAGGCCTGCCTTCAATGAGCCACTCACTATCCATCAGGAAGGACAGACACTGCACGCTGAGGGCACCTGTAGCCCAGCAACTGTCAGCACAGGCTTTGGAGCCACACAATAGGGGTCACATCTTGGCTGTGCACTTACTAAGTGTTGTCTCTCAAGCCTTTGTTTTCCCATCTGTAGAATGGGATAGGGCGAAATGGGATAAGGGGGATAAGACCACCTACCTCAGTAGGGGTGAGACCCAATAACACACGTAAAGCACGGGCACACAGGACCCATGGTAAGTGTCTACCGAGTCTTAGCTCTCCTTGGTGTTACTGTGTTGTTGGAACAACTTCACATGTATGTGCAGTGTTGTGGAGGATACACAGGATGCTGGGGCTTGTTGAACAGGCAGGCTTGGACTTGGTCTTCTTGGAAAAGGTGGCATTTGAGCTGCCCTCACCTCTCTCCCATCAGCTCACCTCAGTGCTCTGTCCTGCTGGCTGACAGCAGCCCCTCCCAACGATGGGTCCCTAGGAGAGACTGGGAGCTGGTGGGCTTCCCTGGGGTTAGGGGTGGCAGGACCCCAGTGACAGAGCTGAATTGTTAATCCCCTGGGGCGGGGAGGGACATGCTGGGGGTGCACGGGCTGGCCTCTGGGGTCCCCGCTGATGCCATGCCTGCGTGCAGCCCTGCCATCACTGTGAACCAGGGCGAGATGAGCAGCCCCCAGCGAGTCACCTCCAGCCAGCAGCAGACACGCATCTCCGCCTCTTCTGCCACCAGGGAGCTGGATGAGCTGATGGCCTCGCTGTCGGATTTTAAGGTGCCCTGAGGTCCCTCTTCCCTGCCCTGGCCCCTCAGAACCCCCATCCTTCCCCTCCTGTACCTCAGCATGAGTAGCTGGAACTTGGCCCCTGCGTGTTTGGGTGCCTCGCCCTGAGCCCGGGACCCCGCAGGCAGTGCCCTGGCCTTGCCAGGATACGGGGGAGGGAGGGCCAGGCCAGCCACGTGGGGACTGAGCTGCCTCTCAGCCTGTGAAGGCAGGACGTGCT